>NC_091138.1:4555000-5155000 GCF_041381155.1 Argopecten irradians | reverse complement strand
TTATTCGGAACAACCGGTTCGACCATTGGTTAAAGTCATTATTTCAAGTATAAATCCGGACGGATCTGCAGTTTTTGATACAGGCTTGTGAGGGCTTTGTCAAGGCTCGTCTGAAAACAATATAAAATCACCAGGTTCGTATTTAATTAATAAACGAACAACTAGGTCAACCAGTCAAACCGTATAATCGAAAACGGCCCTGATCAAGCAGAGAAGGGTATGAAATTTGCCGGACCCTTTTTCTAATCGCCTTTTGTCCGTCGTCGTGCGTCGTGCGTCCTACGCGTCCGTCGTCCGTCGCATGTCCGTAAACAATTTACATTTTCGACTTCCTCTCAAAAACCGCTGAAGCAAATTCAATGAAATTTTGCACAAATCTTCTAAAGCATAAGGCCAATCAAAATTGTGAATGATATGGTCCCCAACCCCCTGGGGGCTGTTGGAGGGGCCAAAAGGGGTAAAATTGTCTTTAATTTCAAAAATCTTCTTCTCCACTCACAGATGTGATCGAATCAAATACTCTTTATAGATATGTAGGTTTTATGTCTGAAAAAGTAATAATGGAAAGAGGAATCTTACAGGGTGGTTCTTTATCTGCAAAAATGTACCTCGTTATCATCAATGACTTGCTTAATGAAGTAGAATTCAGCGGGAAAGGTTCGGTAATTAATTCATCGCGGGTAAATATACCAACCCGAGCCGACGACATATGTGTTATTAGCAATGATGTAGCTAACCTTCAATACTTACTTTCTATCTGTGAGAACTACAGTAGAAAATGGAGGTTTACATTTTCCGCTTCTAAATCGAAGATTGTCATATTTACTTCCAAAAATAAGCCAAATGTTTCTTGTAATGTTACAGTTTATGAAAATAAACTACCAATTGTTGATAGTATTGTTCATGTTGGTATAACATTGAATGGTAAAAATAACAATGTTCAACGTACAGAACGTGCTTGTTCTAAATTAAAGTGTGGTGTAATGTCTCTTATTCGTTCTGGTGCTCACCAGTGTGCCCTGAATCCGTTGACCACTGCTAAGATTATTAAATGTAAAGTTTATCCATCTGCACTCTACGGATGTGAGTTGTGGCAATTAAAGAAAAATGAAGTATACATGCTAGAAAAAGCACAAAATTTCATTGTCAAATCTATACAAGGTTTTAATATAAGAACGAGGACAGATATGCCCACATCATTGATTGTTTGGTTTTCTATTGAAGTGTATATTAGTATTAAAAAATTGTTGTTCCTTGGTAGAATATGTTCCATGGATATAGGAGTTTTAACTCGCGAAATTTTCATAAAACGTCTTTGGAAACTTGCTTTACGTTTTCCACAGTATAGTTCATGCATTAAACGAATTGTTAAAATATGCGTAGAAATGCGCGATAATGAAAATTTATATTTGTGTCATTTTTGTGGTCTAAAGTATAATGATCTCATATTGCACAGTGTACTTGAATGTAGCCACACTGAGAACTTGCGAGACCAACTGTGGTGTATTCTCAGTACTGTTAAAGATGTAGATTTTGTTTTTTATCTCAATTCAATGTCAAAATATCATCTACTGCATGTTCTTCTTGGTGGACTATTTAACTACCATTTATCTCAAAATAAACTGGAAGACTTTAGACTAAATTCAATTATTATTGTTAACAAAATGTTCGTACAAAGTGGTATTCATAACTGACCTTTTTGTTAAGCAAATATTTGATCGTATTAACTTCAACTGAAGTTTTATGTATACTTAATCTTGTGATCTCCAGAGTCTTTGTATTATGTATGTTTTTGTGCTAGCCTCATATATAGACTTTTGATACGTATATATCTGTTATTACAAACTGCATGTATCATTTGTGATCATATGTTTGTAGCTAATTATTATAAGCATTCTCCGCTATTAGATAATGGCGAAATGTAGTCGAATATCTAATTGTATTTTCTTGTATTGATAGATATGTATATATGTGTGTAACGTGTGTATGTTAGAATGTTTCTTTCTTTATTTATATATTGTTTTCTGTAAACTCTTCAATATTGGAGGAAATAAAGGAAATGATAATGGCCCTGGGGTCTCACGTTTCCCCCTGCGGAGGGGGTCAAGTTTACTAAAGTTTTTATAGGAAAAACACATTTATGAATGTTATTTGCTTATTTTTCATCGGAAATTAGTCAAACTGGGTTAGAATTATTAGTCTGAGATAGCACTTTATCGTCATATCCATATTGGTCCTGGCCAACTCCCAGGGGCCTTAGGGGCGGGGCCAAAAAGGGTCAAATAGGCTAAAACTTCAAAAATCTTCTCCTGAATTCACAGGTTTGATGGAACCAAATAATCTCCATAGATTAAAAAGTGAAATTTATAAAATCACTGACACTGACTGACTTATATTTGGTTTTGTTGTTTAACGTTAGCAAAGCGAATTGGAATTTTAAGCATAAGGTTTGGTAACATAATACACTAACTATCAAAATGGAAAACAAAAAATAAAAATTCTAATACGAAAGTTCAACTTTAAAGTTTATTTCAATTCGTAAATTCGTCACTCAGGTGACCGTCAAGGCCTCTTGGGCCTCTTGTTTTTTAAAAACTGTGATTTTATTTTATTATTTACGGACTCTATACACCATTGACGCATAACTTACCTTAAGAGAAATACTTTATATTTCCAATGAGTGCTTGATGAACAAAATTAGCAAAGTATTGACCAAGTTATGGCTTGACGAATCGGTGAATTTACGAAAAATATGCTAGTTAGACATTTCCCTATCCGTTCGAAAATGTCGTCTCGCCTCTTATGGGTACCTCAAAAACCAAGCCAAATCACAAATCTACGCTTGTGGTGGTAAACGATATCCATAATAGGTCCATTTTTCTCGACCGCCTAGTTCATACCCTTGATACTAAGGCTATAATATATATTTATATGTATACTGTTGGTTTAAAATTGTGCCGGTCCCTGTGCTTCAACTTGTGTCCAATTCTTTTGTATCAATGAAATATGTCTTCACTAAACTGAACTGAAGCAAAAAGTTTATGCTTTAATAAAGTTAACGCTGTGTAAGGCACGAATGTGTTCCGCTGTACAACGGGGCCAATATGGTAGACGAAACGGATATTTCATGTGTATTACGAGCCAAGAAGGACAACTCTTGCAAATATTTTGAGTATACCTCCCACCGAGGAGAGACTGACCGTATATCGGTTTATGAAATCACCACTGTACTATCTTGAAATTTAAAAAACAGATAGCCTTCTGACTCCTATTTAATCAAATCGATCTCATCGTACGGTTCAACATAACCTTTAACAAGAATTAGCTTCCCAAAAAGCTAAGTGGTTAACCCTTTGGTTGGAAAGAATATGTATATGACGATATTGCTTAGCAATTTTAATTATTTTGTTGGAAGCCATTTAGAATTTGTGAGCTTGTGTTAGTGCAAGGTAGCTAGGTCTAGTACAGATGAACATTTTTAATTATACTTTTGTTACCAACAAAATAAAAATGGTTTCCTGTAGTATCTCGTTGGGGGCCGCATAGTACATATGTATCTCGTTACAGCTTGACACTTTTTTAGATTATTCAGACCCTTTCTGGTACAGGTAACATGCTCTAGACTATGCATATTATAACAGAAAAAATATTACATTTGCGCCAATTACATGTGCAATGTATCTTGTATACATCACAAATATATCTAAACATAAATGACTGTTTATAAAGATGTATATCAGTTGTTTGACATAAATGACTGTTTGTTACAGATGTATATCAGTTGTTTGACATAAATGACTGTTTGTTACAGATGTATATCAGTTGTTTGACATAAATATAGATCCCTATAATTCCACTAATATTGAAGAAGATTAGAAAATATTATTCAGAAATCTTCAAAACATAATCATAAATTTATCATACATAACATGCGCACAGTGTTATTCAGGTATTAATTTACAAACATAAGAGGAAAGCACTCTGACCTGGATAATTCATAAACTAGGGACAAATCTTAGCGGTCGCCTTCGTTCTGACCGTCGTGGTACATGTAAGTAGCATGTCCCATATAGACTATATATGTAATGGAGCTAGGCCGCGTGTGAATTACCAACACTGGGGTTTATCAAATAATCGATATCATACTCACTGACGATCTCATGAACTTTGATAATCTGAGATTTATTAAATTTTAAACTGTAACAATTTTGAGTATAGCTAAAACATACCTATTATTGAACACACATGGGACAATAAATATAGCTTTACACGAATTGTATGCCTGGTACTTCTATCCATGGCAACGGGAATTGATCCTTTTATTAATGGCAGCAGGAATTAGTTCTTCTACCCATGACAACAGGGACTGATCCTTCTATCCATGACAACAGGAACTGAAACTTCTATCTACGGTAACATCAACTAGTACAACGTCTCTATGGGAACAGAAACTGAAACTTCTGTCCATGGCAACGGAAATTGATCCTTTTATCATGGCAGCAGGAATTAGTTCTTCTACCCATGGCAACAGGAACTGATCCTTTTATCCATGGCAACAGGAACTGGTCCTTCTATCCATGGCAACAAGAACTACTACTTCTATGCATGGCTACTGGAATCGGTCCTTCTATTCATGACAACACAAACTGGTACTTCTATTCATGACAACAGGAACAGGAACTTCTATCCATGACAACAACTACTACTTCTATCCACGGTAATAGGAACTGGTATTGCTATCCATGGCAACAGGAACAGATATCTTTATCCATAGCAACAACTACTACTTCTATCCATGACAACATGAACTGCTACTTCTAGCCATGGCAACAGGAGCTGGTACCTCTATCTATGACAACTGGAACTGTTACTTCTATCCATAGCAACAGGAACTGGTATTTCTATCTATGACAACATAACATTGTTCTTCTATCTATGACAGCTGGAACTGGTACTTCTATTTATGACAACAGGAACCGGTGCTTCTAGCCATGGCAACTGGAACTGGTACTTCTATCTATGACAACAGGAACCGGTGCTTCTAGCCATGGCAACTGGAACTGGTACTTCTATCTATGACAACAGGAACCGGTGCTTCTAGCCATGGCAACTGGAACTGGTATTTCTATCTATGACAACATAACATTGTTCTTCTATCTATGGCAAAAGGAATGGATCCTTCTATCCATGGTAATTAGGCATATTTCTTGTATCTATGGCAACTGGAACTAGTCCGTTTATTTAGGCAACAGGAACTGGTACTTCTATCTATGGCAAAATGAGTTGGTACCTTTATCCATTTCAACGAGTTGGCCCTTCTATCCATGACAATAGGAATTGGTCCTTTTATCGATTGCAACATGAGTTAGTACTTTTATCCATGGAAACAGAAATTGTTCCTTCAATCTATGGCAACAGGAACTGGTGTTGCTATCAATGGCCACAGGAATGGGCATTTTATCTATGACATAAAGAACTGGTACTTCTTTCCATGGCAACAGGAACTGGTACTGCTATCCATGAAAACATGACCTGGTACTGCTATATACGGCAACAGGAATTTGCCTTTCTACCCATGACAACAACTGTTACTTCTATCATTGACAACAGGACCTAGTACTTCTACCCACGGCAGCACGAACTGGTTCTTCTATCTGTGGCACAGGAACTGGCATTTCTATCAATGGCAACAGGATTTGGCCTTTATGGAAATAACGGGTACCTCTATCTATGATAACAGGAACTAGTACTTCTCACCACGGAAATAGGAATTTGCCCTTCTATCCATAGCAACAGGAATTGTGCCCTCTATCTATGGCAACATGAACAGGTACTGCTATTCATGGCAACGAGAACTGATACTTTTATCTTTTACAATATGAGTTGGTATCTTTATCCATTGCAAAAACAGTCTGCCCTTCTATCCATGACAACCGGAATTGGTCCTTTTATCATTTGCAACATGATTTGGTACTTTTATCATTGGAAACAGAAATTGGTCCTTCCATCCATGGCAACAGGAACTGGTATTTCTAGCTATGACAACAGGAACTATTATTTCTATTCATGGCAACAGGAACTGGTACTCTTATCTATGACAACATGATCTGGTTCTTCTATCTATAGCAAAAGGAAAAGGATCCCTTCTATCCAGAGTTATCAACCTGGTTCTTGTATCTATGACAATAGAAACTAGATCTACCACGGCAAAAGGAACTGGTTCCTTCTATCTGTGGCAACAGGAACTGGTACTTCTATCTATGTCAACATGAGTTGGTACCTTCGATCATTGGACAACAGAAATTGTCTATTCATCCATTGCAACAGGAACTGGTACTTCTTCTATCCATTGCAACAGGAATTGGCACTGTTATCCATGGCAAAACAGACTGGTACTTCTATATATGGCAACAGGAATTTGCTACTTCTATCCATGTCAATAACTGGTACTTCTATCCATTGACAACAGGACCTGGTACTTCTACCATAGGCAATAAACTGGTACTTCTATCTGTGGCACATGATAAACTGGTACTTCTATCTATAGCAATGAACTGGTACTTCTATGTTGGCACAGGAGGAACAATGGACTTCGATCTATGACAACAGAAACTAGTACTTCTTATTCATTGAAATAGGACTTTGCCCTTCTATCCATATCAACTGGAATTGGCTCTTCTATCCATGGCAATAACTACTACTTCTATCTATGGCAATGAGAACTGGTACTTCTATCTATGGCAATGAGAACTGGTACTTCTATCCATGACAACATGAGTTGTCATCTTTATCCATTGCAAAAAGAGTCTGCCCTTCTATCCACGACAACAGGAATTGGACCTTTTATCAATTGCAACACGAGTTGGTACTTTTATCCATGGAAACAGAAATTGGTCTTTTTTTCCATGGCAACGAGAACCGGTACTTCTATCTATGACAACAGGAACTATTATTTCTATCCATGGCAACAGGAACTAGTGCTTCTATCTATGTCAACATGAGTTGGTACCATTATCCATTGTAACAAGTTGGTCCTTCTATCCATGACAATAGGAATTGGTCCTTTTATCAATTGAAACCAGAGTTGGTACTTTTATTCATGGAAACAGAAATTGGTCCTATTATCCATGGCAACAGGACCTGATGTTTCTCTCCGTGGCCACAGGAACTGGTGTTTCTATCCATGGCCACAGGAATGGGCCTTTTTATCCATTACAACGGGAACTGGTACTGCAATCCATGACAACATGACCTGGCACTTCTCTCCATGGCAACAGGAACTGGTACTGCTATCCATTGCAACAGGACCTGGTACTGCTATCCATTGCAACAGAACCTGGGTCTTCTATCAATGGCGACAGTAATTTTCTTTTCTATCCATGGCAATAACTGGTACTTCTATCTATGACAACAGGAACTACTTCTTCTATCCATGGAATTAGAAATTTGCCCTTCTATCCATAGCAACATGAATTGGCCTTTCTATCCATGGCAACAGGAACTGGTACTTCTATCAATGGCAATGGGAACTGGTACTTCTATCCATGGCAATGGGAACTGGTACTTCTATCTAAGACAACAGAAACTGGTACTTCTATCTAAGACAACATGAGTTGGTATCTTTATCCATTGCCCTTCTATTCGTGGCAACAGGAATTGGCCATTCTGTCTGTGAGAAAGGAGTAGGTATTTTTATCCATTTCATAAGGAATTGGTCTTTCTATTCATAGTAACAGGAATTCAGTACTTTTGCCAATGGCAATACGAGTTGATAATTCTATTCTAGGCAAAAGGATCTGGTTCAGCATAGATTGGTTCTTCTATCAATAGCAACATAAATGGGTTCTTCTATAAATTGCAACAAATTAAATTTGTACCCATATTTTTATGAATATTCTCCAACCAGTGACAGGCTGTGTATTTTCTAACTATTGATAACCAAACCATCCTATCACCTTCTACACAACCAAAACATCCAAGTTCACAGGGTAATCTTTGTCATCATCAAGCACCCAAACTAATTTTCTAGTCAAAACATATCTTTAATAGGAATAGTGTTGTTATTACAGGTTGATCACTAACACCATCATTTAACATTGTCTCTACTGATGCTGTTTAAGTCTATCCAAGGACATACAAGATGACCTTTCAGAAGACTGTTGACAAAAGATCCTAAACTTTCACTCCTGTCAGTCTTCTTATGGCAAAGCTGTCGACTCAGTTGAAGTAGCTTGAAGAAAGATGGTAGAGTAACCTGAAAGTTAAAATCAAGAAGTGAGATTTGTCTATATAGCAAGCATGTTTAATTTTTTAGAAAGCAAAATCTTCTGTAAATTTCACATTGACAATTCTACATAATTAAACTTGATTTGAAATAATATTGACACAAATTTTCCCAAGAGAATTACAGACTTACCTGCATGGAAAACACACAATCCCCATTTTCTTTGTCTGATGGCATGGCATTGAACACAATGTTATCTGAAACCATCAAGGCAGAAATAGAATAAAAACTAGAGACATGTCTGTTAGACATTAAGTGCTTGCTAAATACTTCCTAACCTTTATTTCCAGTATGAAATCATCCTCTGTAACAGGTGTACATAGCACTTTGGCTCATTTTCCTTGGGACTATTGCAAAGGAGACGGTTTACGCCCTTGGTTTATTGTAATAAATAATTTCCTTTACTTCATCAGAACTCTAAATGTGAAATTTCTTTGAACTTTGTTAAGTGATAGAAGTGTTTTTATTATCATATTGATATTGATATGATAAGACTTGTTTCGCTGTTCAAAATAGTCGTCCGCTAGAACACTGTCCAGTCTCTGTGCACTGGGTGACATACCTGTGCCATGCTTAAAATCCTTTCTGGAGTACATTAGATCTAGGAGCTAAGACACTCTGACTGATATTTTGTAATATTTTTTTCCGTTCTGTTTCTCTAAGGCAAGGTTGTGTAATTCATAAATATTTATTAGAACTGCAGCAAATGTGGTCTGTGTAATAGTTTAATATGTGACCAATACTAAAAGCTATCCATTTTGTCACTTTCTTTTATTGACTATATAAAACTGATTTGCATTTATTGTTCCAAAAGTTTCCAAAGTGGATCAAATGCTTAGAATATCATACGATACAAGAGTTTGTATGATACACCACTTGAAGTTTACACAAAACAAATGCGTGAAGCACTGTGTAATATCACTGTTGTTAATTTATAATAGATTATCGCTGATTAGCATATCTTAGTATGTTTTTGAAAGGTTGGTGTCACTAAATCATGGCGAAATCTATTAAACGGTTTAATACACTGACTTCCGGTATCTCGTGCGCAGTTGGAATCTACTCATAGCGGATGTACACAGACTCTACACCCAACAAGGAAAATAATAAAGCGAGTACGCTCGCACTAACAAGAGCTGTTAGCTCGCCTCTGGAATTTTGTGGATTTAATTCAGGTATCTTGTAATTTATCAGTAATATAATACTCGACCAAAACCTTAACCTGGGTATTTCGGTCCATTGGGCCTCTAGAAATTCTCCAAATCCAGCATTTCCCCCCTTTAAGTGATTGCCCACACCCATAGCAACAATTTAATCCAAAATGATTAAAGAAATCAATGTAAGTTACAACAGACAACAGTTTTACACTAAAACCTTAACCAGGGGTTCCAATGCCGACGCCTAAGTGATTTCATACGCCCCCCTCTCTTCGAAAGGCGAGCTAAAAAGTGATATGGAATGTTTCAACAAATACTTAAAACAAGAATAATTTCCCTTTAACGTTATCTGGCTTAAGTGATACTAAGTAAACTGAAGTATATGTACGGAATTAATAATTTTAGAATTAAACCAGACAATTACATCAAATGAAGGAAGGAAAATATGGCATGTACTGTAAGCTATTTGTTGTAAATACTTACCTGTCACACTCTTAGGACTTATGAGCCATAGACAGACGGTGTGGACTGGGAAATGATTGAGAAAATGGACAATATTGGTCAATAGGCCATGAACCAGGAGTGTCAGCAACCGCAGCTGAAAATATAACAAGAAAAACTTCACCAATCTGAACAAATTCAGGTTTTAAAACAACCCAAAAATGTAACTATTGAAAGATTAAGATTTATACTGCTAAAGAAGAGTCCAATATTTTAATAATCCGTAATAATTACAAGCAGAGAAAACATTTACTTCCTTAAATGTGTGATCTTCGAGGATTAACATCAATAAGTGACATACGTGACTCAGTATCCAACTTACCAGGGTGAACACAGTGTAATATAACAAGGTGGTAGGCAGCATAAACAGAAGGATGGTAAAAAGTAACGTTCCAACAAACAGCTGGTCTACATCAAAGGAGCTGGAGTCCGTCCTCTGTCGCAGGGTGTTCCACTTCTTACCACGGAACAACCGCCATAGGGCAGATAATGTGTACACCTGTAGTCTGTAAAGTCTGAAAACAAATATTGTATACACCTGTAGTTGGTTAAGTCTGAAAACAGATAATGTATACACCTGTAGTCTGTAAAGTCTGAAAACAGATATTGCATACACCTGTTGTTGGTAAAGTCTGAAAACAGATATTGTATACACCTGTAGTCTGTAAAGTCTGAAAACAGATAATGTATACACCTGTAGTCTGTAAAGTCTGAAAACAGATAATGTATACACCTGTAGTTGGTTAAGTCTGAAAACAGATAATGTATACACCTGTAGTCTGTAAAGTCTGAAAACAGATATTGCATACACCTTTAGTTGGTAAAGTCTGAAAACAGATAATGTATACACCTGTAGTCTGTAAAGTCTGAAAACAGATAATGTATACACCTGTAGTCTGTAAAGTCTGAAAACAGATAATGTATACACCTGTAGTCTGTAAAGTCTGAAAACAGATATTGTATACACCTGTAGTCTGTAGAGTCTGAAAACAGATAATGTATACACATGTAGTCTGTAAAGTCTGAAAACAGATAATGTAAACACCTGTAGTCTGTAAAGTCTAAAAACAGAAAATTTATACAGACTTTCTAAAGCCTTTCTCTTTTGTTGAGTAAATACACAGTATAAATTTTATTATTTATTGATTTTTATTGATTTAAGGATTTTATAATAGACTTGTTTGTAAATATGATTGTTTGAATTTCTAACATCTTCCACTTCACTTATCATCCTAACCTTGCTGCATAGACATAGAAGCAGTAGACATGGAGTGTCATCATTGATACGATATCCTGGAGCATACACAACTGGGCCGTCACACCAAATACACCCACACACAACATGTACCACAGCACCCCACCGAGGACAGGCTTCAACAGGTACAGGTAACCTTCAACATAAAACATAAATATCTACAGAGAGAGGATCATGTCACCCCACCGAGGACAGGCTTCAACAGGTACAGGTAACCTTCAACATAAAACATAAATATCTACATAGAGAGGATCATGTCACCCCACCGAGGACAGGCTTCAACAGGTACAGGTAACCTTCAACATAAAACATAAATATCTACAGAGAGAGGATCATGTCACCCCACCGAGGACAGGCTTCAACAGGTACAGGTAACCTTCAACATAAAACATAAATATCTACATAGAGAGGATCATGTCACCCCACCAAGGACAGGCTTCAACAGGTACAGGTAACCTTCAACATAAAACATAAATATCTACAGAGAGAGGATCATGTCACCCCACCGAGGACAGGCTTCAACAGGTACAGGTAACCTTCAACATAAAACATAAATATCTACAGAGAGAGGATCATGTCACCCCAACAAGGACAGACTTCAACAGGTACAGGTAACCCTCAACATAAAACATAAATATCTACAGAGAGAGGATCATGTCACCCCACCGAGGACAGGCTTCAACAGGTACAGGTAACCTTCAACATAAAACATAAATATCTGCAGAGAGAGGATCATGTCAGCCCACCGAGGACAGGCTTCAACAGGTACAGGTAACCTTCAACATAAAACATAAATATCTACAGAGAGAGGATCATGTCACCCCACCGAGGACAGGCTTCAGCAGGTACAGGTAACCCTCAACATAAGACATAAATATCTACAGAGAGAGGATCATGTCACTCCACCAAGGACAGGCTTCAACAGGTACAGGTAACCTTCAACATAAAACATAAATATCTACAGAGAGAGGATCATGTCAGCCCACCGAGGACAGGCTTCAACAGGTACAGGTAACCTTCAACATAAAACATAAATATCTACAGAGAGAGGATCATGTCACCCCACCAAGGACAGGCTTCAACAGATACAGGTAACCTTCAACATAAAACATAAATATCTACAGAGAGAGGATCATGTCATCCCACCGAGGACAGGCTTCAACAGGTACAGGTAACCTTCAACATAAAACATAAATATCTACAGAGAGAGGATCATGTCACCCAAACAAGGACAGGCTTCAACAGGTACAGGTAACCTTCAACATAAAACATAAATATCTACAGAGAGAGGATCATGTCATCCCACCGAGGACAGGCTTCAACAGGTACAGGTAACCTTCAACATAAAACATAAATATCTACAGAGAGAGGATCATGTCATCCCACCAAGGTTACCTCGATCATTGGATATGAATATACCACCAGTAGACATTAAGTAGATAAACAGGGTATTAAATTTACAATTAAGAGACTCACCTTTCCACAAGAAGATGTGATAGAGGAAGAAATGGCCTAGGTATTGTGTGAGTTGACTGTTTAACTTGAGCCCAGCAGGTACACCCATCAACCACTCCAGCAGTAAAGACAGATTGTCAGCGGTATGCTGTCAATGAAAATTGGAAACTTATCCTAGTTTCTGAACAAGAAGAATGAAATTTCATCTTCATGACAAATATGCACATTCGCAATAATATATAGCTATACTAATTACTTTTATGTAAAAGATATTATATTTTAGTGGTTTTTTTTCTTCTATACACTTCATTACACAGTCTGGTAAGTCCTTTAGTGACCACTGTATTGTTATCAGGACAAGGCCAGTCCTTTAGTGACCACTGTATTGTTATCAGGACAAGGCCAGTCCTTTAGTGACCACTGTATTGTTATTAGAACACGGCCAGTCCTTTAGTGACCACTGTATTGTTATCAGGACAAGGCCAGTCCTTTAGTGACCACAGTATTGTTATCAGGACAAGGCCAGTCCTTTAGTGACCACTGTATTGTTATCATGACATGGTGAGTCCTTTAGTGACCACTGTATTGTTATCAGGACAAGGCCAGTCCTTTAGTGACCACTGTATTGTTATCAGGACAAGGCCAGTCCTTTAGTGACCACTGTATTGTTATTAGAACACGGCCAGTCCTTTAGTGACCACTGTATTGTTATCAGGACAAGGCCAGTCCTTTAGTGACCATTGTATTGTTATCAGGACAAGGCCAGTCCTTTAGTGACCACTGTATTGTTATCATGACATGGTGAGTCCTTTAGTGACCACTGTATTGTTATCAGGACAAGGCCAGTCCTTTAGTGACCACAGTATTGTTATCATGACAAGGCCAGTCCTTTAGTGACCACAGTATTGTTATCAGGACAAGGCCAGTCCTTTAGTGACCACTGTATTGTTATCAAGACAAGGCCGGTCCTTTAGTGACCACAGTATTGTTATCAGAACACAGCCAGTCACTTAGTGACCACAGTATTGTTATCAGGACAAGGCCAGTCCTTTAGTGACCACAGTATTGTTATCAGGACAAGGCCAGTCATTTAGTGACCACTGTATTGTTATTAGAACACGGCCAGTCCTTTAGTGACCACTGTATTGTTATCAGGACAAGGCCAGTCCTTTAGTGACCACTGTATTGTTATCATGACAAGGCCAGTCCTTTAGTGACCACAGTATTGTTATCATGACAAGGCCAGTCCTTTAGTGACCACAGTATTGTTATCAGGACAAGGCCAGTCCTTTAGTGACCACTGTATTGTTATCAAGACAAGGCCGGTCCTTTAGTGACCACAGTATTGTTATTAGAACACAGCCAGTCACTTAGTGACCACAGTATTGTTATCAGGACAAGGCCAGTCCTTTAGTGACCACAGTATTGTTATCATGACAAGGCCAGTCCTTTAGTGACCACAGTATTGTTATCAGGACAAGGCCAGTCCTTTAGTGATCACAGTATTGTTATCAGGACAAGGCCAGTCCTTTAGTGACCACAGTATTGTTATCAGGACAAGGCCAGTCCTTTAGTGACCACAGTATTGTTATCATGACAAGGTCAGTCCTTTAGTGACCACAGTATTGTTATTAGAACACAGCCAGTCACTTAGTGACCACAGTATTGTTATCAGGACAAGGCCAGTCCTTTAGTGACCACAGTATTGTTATCATGACAAGGCCAGTCCTTTAGTGACCACAGTATTGTTATCAGGACAAGGCCAGTCCTTTAGTGACCACAGTATTGTTATCAGGACAAGGCCAGTCCTTTAGTGACCACAGTATTGTTATCAGGACATGGTGAGTCCTTTAGTGACCACTGTATGTTTATCAGGTGTTTATTGGGTCAAATATAGTACCAACAATATCAATACATACATCAGCCCATGCGGATACAGATGCTGCGACAGTGTCACTGAAGTTGTTCTTCATCAGGAAATACATAACAGCAACACCAAGCACAGTGTCGATGACCTGGCGAGTGAGGGCATCCATACATCTGTAGATAAATAGGAAATATAACAACACCCAGCACAGTGTCGATGACCTGGCCACTGAGGGCATCCATACATCTGTAAGATAAACAGGAAATATAACAACACCCAGTCGAGTGTCGATGACCTGGCCACTGAGGGCATCTATATATCTGTAAGATAATCAGAAAATATAACAACACCCAGCACAGTGTCGATGACCTGGCCACTGAGGGCATCCATACATCTGTAAGATAATCAGAAAATATAACAATACCCAGTCGAGTGTCGATGACCTGGCCACTGAGGGCATCTATATATCTGTAAGATAAACAGGAAATATAACAACACCCAGTCGAGTGTCAATGACCTGGCCACTGAGGGCATCTATATATCTGTAAGATAAACAGGAAATATAACAACACCCAGTCGAGTGTCAATGACCTGACCACTGATGGCATCCATAAATCTTTAAGATAAACAGGAAATATAGCAACACCCAGTCGAGTGTCGATGACCTGGCCACTGGTGGCATCCATACATCTGTAAGATAATCATGAAATATAACAACACCCAGTCGAGTGTTTATGACCTGGCCACTGGTGGCATCTATATATCTGTAAGATAATCATGAAATATAACAACACCCAGTCGAGTGTCGATGACCTGGCGAGTGAGGGCATTCATACATCTGTAAGATAAACAGGATATATAACAACACCCAGTCTAGTGTCGATGACCTGGCCACTGGTGGCATCTATATATCTGTAAGATAATCATGAAATATAACAACACCCAGTCGAGTGTCGATGACCTGGCCACTGAGGGCATCTATACATCTGTAAGATAATCATGAAATATAACAACACCCAGTCGAGTGTCGATGACCTGGCCACTGAGGGCATCTATACATCTGTAAGATAATCATGAAATATAACAACACCCAGTCGAGTGTCGATGACCTGGCGAGTGAGGGCATTCATACATCTGTAAGATAAACAGGATATATAACAACACCCAGTCTAGTGTCGATGACCTGGCGAGTGAGGGCATCCAAACATCTGTAAGATAAACAGGAAATATAACAACACCCAGTCGAGTGTCAATGACCTGGCCACTGAGGGCATCGATATATCTGTAAGATAAACAGGAAATATAACAACACCCAGTCAAGTGTCAATGACCTGGCGAATGAGGGCATCCATACATCTGTAAGATAAACAGGAAATATAACAACACCCAGTTGAGTGTCAATGACCTGGCCATTGAGGGCATCCATACATCTGTAAGATAAATAGGAAATATAACAACACCCAGTCGAGTGTCGATGACCTGGCCACTGAGGGCATCCATACATCTGTAAGATAAACAGGAAATATAACAACACCCAGTCGAGTGTCGATGACCTGGCCACTGAAGGCATCAATACATCTGTAAGATAAACAGGAAATATAACAACACCCAGTCAAGTGTCAATGACCTGGCCACTGAGGGCATCCATACTTCTGTAAGATAATCAGTATATATAACAACACCCAGTTGAGTGTCGATGAACTGGCGAGTGAGGGCATCCATACTTCTGTAAGATAATCAGTAAATATAACAACACCCAGTCGAGTGTCGATGACCTGGCGAGTGTGGGCATTCATACATCTGTACGACAAACAGGAAATATAACATCCAGTCCAGTGAGGTAAATAAACTATGTGTATCATTTCTAAACTCTACCATAAATATTGTTACACATGAATCATGATTTTAATTGTTAACGAACTAGATACCATATATATAGATATTATGTGTTGAGCTCATGTATATACATTAATTTACCTGAAGTGCTGCAATAGTGTTGGTTTGTCTTTTTTCATCTGCTCGTTCTGTTTACAGCGATTGGACAGCTGGTGGACAAAGGCTGGGGTATCCAAAATCTGTTGAAGGATGCCATAACGCTGGGTTATCCTCAAAGACAGAAAAGTACACAACATTTCAGCATTTTAAAAACTTCATAATCTCAAAAAGATAAATATTCAACAATTTGATTGAGTAAATAAAGATGATCACATACCTGTTAACAAAAGTTAACTTCACAAAGCGAAAAAGACCAAACATCCAAATCAGGCTTCGGACCAAAACACTAGTTTTAAAAATGGATGCTTCCCTTTGTTGAAATTCCTGTTCATACGTAATAAGTGTCTGTATGACGCCTGTGTTTGATGTCCTTCCCTCCGTGATCACATCTCTACAGGTTATAAAGTAGGATTTAACAAGATCATCCGCATTGTAGATTATACAGCTACTAACTGCTGAACATTTCCCGATCATGACTTCACATTCCAGCTGTCCAGTCCTTGACATGTTTAGATATACAGTACACATGCTGTTCTTGTCACGGTCATTCCGGAAGGTTTCTGCTGGTTCCCACAGACCAATTATATCAGTATTTTTAGATTTGAATCTATCCTGAATCCCCGATACATAAACAAGCTTTAATTGTTTATTCAGTTTTCCACACAGGCAGCCTTTGGGTGCTGTTAGGAGAGTGTAAGGAACAAAAACTTTCCAGAGATCTTTGGTGTCTGCCATCTTAAATTTTCCTTCAAAAAGAAATAGATATATTTCTGCATTCAAACGTATAGTGCATGTATATCTATTATCTAAATGATTGAGAGATGGATACTTGCCTGTATCTTTTACTGTATATCCAAAGAATTAATGGTGAACTGTTGTAGCATAAAAGATATTACCTTCTGACTGACTTTTAAGAAAATGATATCTTTTCCACTACAACAGTAGCCATTTACAAACATGTGTAACAGGAGAGGAAAAAATGCAGTGGCCAGAATAGGATTCAAACCCAGGACCTCCAACACTATAGCCGAATGCTCTAACCAACTGATTTACCTGCATGATCATCGATAATTGACCCATGCAGTCCAATCCACTGTACTCCAACAATGTTTGAGGTTAACACAACGAGATACTTTTTAACATTGCAATGTAATCTGGGTGGAATAAGACCTCATACATGTGTAGAAGTAAATCTACTCCAGCCACACTCCTCCCTCCCTACATATACTTCTGGCTCATTACTTGAGAGGCAATGTTACACTTATACACATCTAACTCTGCAGCTGTAGTTATGTACTAGTGTAGCGGGATAGGACTGGGATGATCATCGGTGACTAGATAGCTCAATCAGTAGAGCACTCGGCTGGTGTTGGGAGGGTCCGGGGTTCGAATCCAGGTCTGGTCGCTACATTTTCTCCTCTCCTGTTACCTGTCGTCGAGGTCTATTATCATATGCGGTCGATGCCTCGATCTCTGACCCATCACAGTATTTCTTACTTCTATACACTATAGTATTCAAACACAGGCCTGGGTCTAAGACGAATAATCATACCCTGCACAAACTCCGTTCTCTGACGACATTAACCATCTGTCAGAAACCATCCTTCCGTTGTTCATAGCTACTTCATGTCAGCTGGCCTGCGTTTTTGGAAAAGATACCAACCCCTGCTTCAGGTTTTGAAGATATAAACGCCAACCCCTGTGATTCAAATAAGTCAATGCATATTTTTCACGATGACCATCATCATATGCATTGACAATAAAAGTATAGGCCTAGATCAAAGATCTATGGGCAAATGAAGCGACAGGGTCAAAGATTCGGATTATCGCGCCTTCGGACTAAAGATAACCGGATTGCCGAATGACATCCCTATAGATCTAGAGGCATTTACACAGCACATAAAATATCAGAAGACTATCCTTAGTTTAGGCCTTGAAATGATTTTAAAAGTACAACAGTTTTTACTTACGCGCAGTTAGCCTAGTTAGGCTGTATAATGGCTTTCGAGAAAGCTAACGTCAGAGGTATTCCGAAAGCGAACACATTCGTGGTTCTAACAATGTTTTAATCCTAACATCGTATGCTCAAAGCGTTTTCAAGATCGGTAAATGTCTAATTACACTTCCACGTTTCCAGGTGAAAATAAGAAAGCATCGTAAAACAAGGATTACAGGTACGCTAGTGATTTTTTTTAAACAATATATTTTATTTTCAAAAACGAATTACAGTTATTTTTCTACTACTTTTGCTAGTGATTAACGTATACTTGTATTCTTTCCATAAAATATTATCATAGCTGCTTGGCTATATGTGACGAGATCCACACGGACACCCTAAAGAATTACGGTCAAGAATTACTAAGTAGAACGTAATGTTGCCCAGATTGGCATACATTTCTTAAAAAAATTTAACGTTACCTTTTTACGGCATATACGTATACTACTACAGAAGAGCCCAGACACATGTTGACAGCCAGACACACATGTTTATTTGTTGTTTTTGTCATTATTACCTAATAGTTACATGATAAAAAGGAGACCATTTACAACAGAGATTTAAGGTCGGCGCCCCAAACCTGAACAGGGCCGTCACCTATCCAAGAGTGGGCCACGCTTAGGCCAAAAAAATTTTGTATGTTTCAGGTACCTCTACCTACCCTAGTTTTTACCTCCGACCCTACCTATTTTATCACTCGTTTTCAAAACAAAAATGCAGTGTGCTAAGTTTTTAATTTGGATTTTCACGCTCGCTTTAAGTTTATCCAGTTAAAGTTCAATTATGGTAATGAGAAATAAAAGACCTCCAGCCAGCCTAAAGCCTGAAAGACAAATTAGTTTGTAATGTAGTAATAAAGCAACTCAACCCCTCCCCCACCTCTCCTAAAAAAATAGAATAAAAAAATAAAATAAATTCCCGACCGACCTACCCTATTTTTTTCATTCACGTAACCTGAAACATGCATATAATTTATTTTGGCCTTACCGTTGCTTACCTACAATACACAGTATTGACACTCCTTCGCACAGCCACAGAAGACTAATGGACTATGTGAATGAAATGCCCTTATCCATGTATCGTCAAATTACCCTCTCTCTCCCCCCCCTTTGTCAATAAGATTTGTCCTGAAACTTTCCTGGGTTCCATCTGGAACGAATACATGTACCCGGCCTACTAGACCTTTCAGCTGGCAATATCAGTCGAAATGTCTTTAGAGCTACAATATTGCAGCTAGGTTCCACCTGGCATCCTCAGCACACATTACTGAACCTGCTGTTGTTATAGTGGTGCCACCTCATGACTAGAACCCACTAGTCACCAACCAGTACTAGGACCGTTGTGCTTCCCTTTCTGTCCAAGAGCCCACTAAAAGATACCAGACCCATTCACTGCCACCAAATGTAATGTGCCAAAGCTCCAGGGGCTCGAACCAGCAGAGCATGCAGTCACCCATCCAAGAGTGGGCCACGCTCACCGTTGCTTAACTAAGATACACAGTACTGACACTCATCCACACAGCCACAAAAGCTACATATAGCTAATAGACTATGCTGCTGAAATGCCTCCATGTACATGTATTGTCACAATATACAATTGTATAATAACTTAGCAGTTAAAGAAGCTCCACCGCCAACAGAGCATAAATGATATTCATCATTTGAACAATATTTGGTGTTTAATCGTGTATATATATGTCTAATTAACACAAAAAATAATACCAAAAAATTTATTATGTATTTGGTGCATGCACAATTAGTACTTCATTCCATGGAGTAATAGTGCCAAATTTTTTGGTCCATCGTCCGTCATGCTTCGTCTGTCCGTAAACAATGCTTGTTATCACTATTTCTTAAAAACTATTGCAGGGATTTTGTTCAAACTTCACATGAAGCGTCCTCATGGTCCATAGTTGTGCCATACAGATTTTGTGGCTGATCGGAAAAACAAGATGGCCACCAGGCAGCCATAATTGGATTTTGGCAGATGAACTTGGTTATCGCTATTTCTTAAGAACTCCTAATGGGATTTTGTTCAAACTTCACATTGAGGGTACCCTTGGTCCCCTGTTGTGCCATACGGATTTTGAGGCTGATCAGAAAAACAAGATGGCCGCCATGCAGCCATCTTGGATTTTGGCAGTTGAAGTCTGTTATCACTATTTCTTAAGAACTACTGCAGGGATTTTGTTCAAACTTCACATGAAATGTCCTCTTGGTCCATATTTGTGCCATACAGATTTTGAGGCTGATCGGAAAAACAATATGGCTGCCAGGCAGCCATCTTGGATTTTGGCAGTTGAAAAATTTTATTTTGCACTTTCTTGACAAATGCTTCAAATATATTCCACACACATCAAATGAACAGTTATGACTTTGTCCATATTTTTATCTGTTTGAATGATAATGCAACTAGAATGAGGAAAGAAAGAAGAGAAAAAAAACCAAAAAAATCTATCATTCATTTGACTAAACATAGAACATACAATGGTGGGCGCCAAGATCCCTTTGGGATCTTTTGTTTCTGGATGCAATTAATTATTTTTCATAGTTTTAACTTAGAAACTCAAACTTTTCAACGGTGGTAATGGTACAAAGTAAATAACTTTTAAAACTGAAGAAAAATACTAAATAGTCTGCTCCTGTTTTTGATAGTGAAATAATACCATTGGTCAGTGGTGGAGCATCTTTAAGTATAAAGAGTCTAGCTCAGTCTGTCGGTGCTAGATGTTACATCTTCATGGCCATGTCACTAGACATTTTGACAGATAAAAAATTTACCATATTTAAGTCTGGTGTGAGGATCTAAGTACATTTGTAATTTTAGCAACCAGTTAGGTAGCTGACTATAGAAGGACAGCCTGGCCAGGTCCATATTCGCTGTTCTGGTTTGTTTTTTGTTCGGATACTAAAGTTACGGTTACGTATTACTGAAATTTTACAAGAGGTTTCTTTTTGATAAAATCTCTGCCTGATGCATTCTGACCCAAGGTTACCAGTTACAGCATTAACTGTACCATATTGATACAAATTTAATACAATTTTAATACAAATACACCTCATCCATTTATTCACTTTTCATGGAGTTTTCAGTAAAAATAAGTAGTACATATAGGTTATATAAAACCAAACTTCAAGGTTAGTTTGTATTAGATATCAAAAATTATTCAATATAATTTGTGTGACCTATTTCTGTATAAGACATGTAATTGGTAGAGACATGTCCTTGGGTGAGACAAACTAACCAATCCATCTTGTGTAAAAAGGAAAAGCCTGAGGGTCAATCTGTCCTAGTATTACTGAAGTAGGAAAAGCCTGAGGGTCAAACTATCCTAGTATTAGTTTCACTTGGACTGGCTGATGATAGCAGAATCAAACATGTTTATGAAGAAGAAGAATGATAGCAATACCGTTAACATCACTACCAGTGATAGGTATTATGATTAATTAGCTAAATATAATTAGCAGGTACAATACAGGTACATCACAACCTGTAATAGATATTCTGATTGAATTAGGTAAATAATTAGCAGGTACAATACAGGTACATCACAACCTGTAATAGATATTCTGATTAATTAGCTAAATAATTAGCAGGTACAATACAGGTACATCACTACCTGTAAAAGATATTCTGATTAATTAGCTAAATAATTAGCAGGTACAATACTGTGTAGGTACATGACTACCTGTAATAGATATTCTGATTGAAATAGCTAAATAATTAGCAGGTACAATACAAGTACATCACTACCTGTAATAGATATTCTGATTAATTACATAAATAATTAGCAGGTACAATACGGTGTAGGTACATAACTACCTGTAATAGATATTCTGATTGAAATAGCTAAATAATTAGCAGGTACAATACAGGTACATCACTACCTGTAATAGATATTCTGATTTATTAGGTAAATAATTAGTAGGTACAATATATATATAGATTCATTACAATATAGGTAATAACAAAATGTAATCTAGATCAACTATGGAGATGTCTGGGATGTATGGCATGTACATGTATAGAAGGATGTACATATGTTAATACATAACTTGTGATGTCATATACATGGCTTTTCCAAATCTGTGGTATCATGTCATTATTTATAAAACAGAATCAATTCATATATTGCAGAACAACAGTGCAAGTAGGGTTTGAATATTCAAATGTAGAATTTTTAAATATGTTTCGTTTTTGACATCTTTTTCATTTAGAAACATGTTGTCATTAGATATTTTGAAAAATATTCATCATGGATATGAAACATGTTGTTTACAGGTAAACTGCACAAAGTAAGTCCAATATAGCATAATTATGGCTGTATTATCTTAAGACTGTTGTACTGTACATCGAAATTAATATTTTGTTTTGTATTGCAGACACAAGGGAGCCACCATGATGTTGTGTCCTGGACTTCTGTCAGGCTACCAGTATCAATATTTTACCTCATCCTTTAAGGGTACAGCTGCTGCCTTCTTCTATGGCTCCTGTTCTGTTTCTATGGCCTTCATAAACAAGACATTGATGACAACATTTGAATTTGATTTCCCTGTCTTCATCATGATCATGCAGATGCTCTTCACAATCTTTGTCCTGGAGCTGCTTTGCTGTTTAAATCTAATACATTTGCCGAGATACACTTTACAACGAGGAAAGATGTTTTTCCTTCCTGCTTTGTTTTATGGCATAAATTCCATTTTGGGACTGAGTGCGCTAGGTCATATGAATGTGGCCATGTACGGAGTGTTGAAGCGTTGTGTACCTCTGGCAACTATGTTCCTGTCTGTGCTGATTCTAAAGAAAGGCTACCCCTCCAAGCTTACCATGACATCGGTAATTCTCATCACATGTGGATGTGTTATAGCAAGTAAGTTCATATTATACATGTCACTCTTATAATGGCTTCTCTTAACACTGAAGGATAAGTGATAGCTAGTACATATACATGTAACTCAAAATACTGGTTTCTCAAGCTAAAATTAGTATTGTTTCTAAATTCATCAAAGATGACTACATCACTGTGTCTGTCTTTAGGTCATCTGACTTGAAGGGTCAGGATGACGTATAGTCATCATATTTTGTCTGATTTGTACGATTTGGCTGAAACTTGCATGAAATGATCCTAACATGGTCCTCACAAAGCATTGTTATTTGGGGTCGGTCCGAAATCCAATATGGCCCCACAGCTGCCATCTTGAAAACACATTTTGAACTTCTCATATTCTACCAGTTCGATTTGGCTGAAACTTGCCTGAAATGATCTTGACATAGTCCTGTGCAAGTGTTGTTATTTTTTGGGTCGATCCAAAATTAAAGATGGCCGCCACAGCCATCATCTTGAAAACACATTTTGAACTTCTTCTCAAGTTCTACTGGTGCGATTTGGCCGAAACTTGCCAGAAATGATAGTGATATGGTCCCGACAGAGTGTTGTTACATCACTGGTTGATGCAAGTTGGCCACCATGAAACCATATCTAATTAATTTCCCATGCAACAATTGATATATATATATATATATAGGGTATTCAGATGACTGTTAAGGCCCTTGGGCCTCTTGTTTTGTTTCCACAGCTTTTCTTAAAAAAAAACCCCAATGGCCCATTGTTTTGACATATCACATGGTATTAAAAGACATACTAGACATATAATTATGTGTGCAAATGGGGTTTATATTTCTGAGAAATTCAAGATGGCCACCACAATTCCTAAAGGGTTCGAAATTTTAAACAAAAGTATAAACAATGTGAAATTGGTATACAATGTTTTTTGAGACACTTAATATTATGGTTATAGTCTTGAAGAGGTCAAGAAAGTGCCAATATGCTGCATGTAATGTAATTTATTGCAGCAGCTAATGGTCAATTTTACAAGAGACAGCCCTTTCTGAAGGACCTCAGTTTTCTAGTTACACCTCTTCTCTATAGTTTTTCTTTGAATGTGACATATCTGTCTGCCTACAGAATATGACTAATCACACTTTCATTCTGCAATTCAACAATATTACAGTAACTCTATAAATTGCAGTACAGCAACATCACCATGGCAACCCAATCACTTCACAGCAATAATACAATTACAGTAAAACCCCTCTAACTCGAACCTGGATTCCTCGAATACCCCATATTCATCAAACTGGTCGTACAGTCCCAACCGTGTCCCTATGTAATCTATGTAACAAAACCCTGGATAGCTCAAACAGCTATTCGTCGAATACCCCTAATTCTTCGAACAAAAATTTATCCCCATTTCATCAGATACATAGTATTAATCCATGTATTCGTCGAACAGGTGTTCGGCCATAAGAATTTTTTAACCTGTATTTGAACATTGCGGAAAATGCATTAAATAATTTTCTCTCGTAATAATCTTCGCTGTAAATACAAAAATACGGAAGTTGTTGATAATAGAAAATACGGAATGTGAAATGACAAAAGAGGTGGAAGAAATAGGCTTGTGTTCAATATTTTTTTAACTTTCTATTTTGTTTTCTTTCAACAGCCTAACACAATTTTATTTATTGGAAGATGTAAACGATACAAAATGGAAGTCAATGTATGTATATATATATACAATAATGATTATTAAAATCGTAACTTATGTAATACATTACACAAACAGATAGTGGGAGCCGCCAATATTAAAGATCAAAAGGATTATGTTAATCCGTTAATTATAGGGGTGCCGCGGTGCACCAATCTTATTAATTAGCGGCATAGTCCTTTGTATTGTAAAAACAGTGAAGGTTACTTAGCGTACCTTTGTTTAATTAGCATTAATTTGAGTACCTCAGTGTCAAAAAATTAAGGAGGTATATTCGGTATTTAATCTAGTACGGTGTTACAGCAAATCATTCACTCTCACAATGTCCTCTAACTTACATGGCAGTGCTGAGCAATCCAGTGATGAAGGGCCCAGTAATACTGGGAGGGCAGCTGGATCAGCATCTCCAAAGTTAGGTGTGAAGAGAAAGTTAACAGTAAAGACCATGTCCGAAAAAAACCAAGCGATATTATTAGGTGAGAAAGGCGAAAAGACCAAGGCACAGATAGCATTAGACTTCAACGTTCCACGCAACACTCTATCAACTTGGTTGAAATCCAGCGAGAAGATAAAAGAACCTCAATACCAGTAGGATGAGTCGAATACCCTGTATTCCTCCAACTATTGATCTGGTCCCCTGCAGTTCGAGTTATAGGCGTTTTACTGTACATCTAATCACAATACATTGATGTCACCATGACAACACAATGATATCCCAGAAATAATACAACCATGTCTTCTTGTGAAATTAAACTATTTACTATCTCACTGAAGCATGCTGCTGAAGAAACCATGAAACACATTCCACCTGGTCACATCATACTGACAATGGACAAATCACCCGTCCCACTGCCTTTCTTCTGAGCTCTAAGCAGGATCAGAAACCACCACTTTTTAGACTATACTGTACGTGTCTCAGCCAGGGGACAGAACCCAGAGCCTACCTCATTGAAGACACAACACAAATGCACCACAGCCTTCCAAAGCACGCATTACACACTTCCTACACACAACACAACACATACACCGTCCTTAAAATGCATTCATATCAAATCACAATTCTACTCCTATACATTTTACTGGTACAGAGTGCTCTCCCCTGATCACTTCTATTTTCATTTTTTGTAGGTTACGGTGACCTGAAGTTCAGTCTGTATGCCTATACATGTGGCGCCCTAAGTAACCTTACTCACTCCCTATACCTTCTGCTGGTACAGAAGGTCACAGAAAAAGATCTGACCACCGTGGAAACACTACAGCTGAACAGCTTCAACACTCTTCCCTTTCTCACCGCCTACTGCTTCCTCAGTGGGGAATTTGATAAAGTGGTGCAATACAAGCAAGCCACTAACACCTCATTCATTGTCCTGTTTTTGGTGACTATAAGTATAGGATGCTTGTTAAACTACTCGTTGTTTTTATGTACGAGTTTGACGTCAGCACTCACCACCAGTGTAGTGGGAGGTGTGAAGGCACTGATGCAGACTGTGTTTGGAATGTTTACATTTGGCGGTATTAGTCACAATATGGCAACCTACACAGGCATCTCCGTAAACATGTCGGGCAGCATCATGTATATATATGGAAAGTACAAGGAGGGCAAACAGCGAGCAAGTATGGGAGGGGTATTACATAAAGTCATTAGTTTGTCCACCGCTGATGATTTCAAAAATCTTGTCAACGGGAATGTTCATGGAAATGGAACAGTTAAATATTCAAAGGAACCTGAAATTCTGGAACGTCTACACCCTATCAAGGAAGTACACCCTGAACTGGAATCATCCACAGAATCTCCTACTTGTAAAATTTCCATTGAATCTAGTAGTTGATGTCTATCGAAATCGACACATCTAATGTCAGGGTGCTTACCTCAAGTTAATTTATTTCACAGCTGTGTTTTATATTGCAATACATTCCAGAATTTTATTTTCAAAATATGTTGATGAAAAATGTTTTTAGAGGTATATTATTGTTGATTTTTTGTCATTGTTAATGGTACATAACTGTGGGAGTTGTTAATATATAATTCATATATAGTCAAATTGGGATCATACTAAACTGTTAGCAAGGCCATTTCTAATTACTAATTAGTGTTGGCAATCATGAAGATTTCATCATCGATGATCGGATAAAATAGGTTGATGTCAACCGATCGATTTTAGATTATTAATCGGTTACTCATTTATTACGTAATTTCTTAGAAATGCTTGTTATCTTTAAAGATGGTATGAATTTTATTGATATCACTTATCTAAATTTCATCTTTTGACATATCCTCTTTTTCATCTAGTTTTTTAAAAACCTTTTCATGTTTTCAGTTGCTGGTGATGTTACCCAAAGAAAGAACTATTAACAAAATTCATGACAAAAAGCAAAAATACAATAATCTTCAAATTCAATTTGCAAACTTTGATCATGTTGACTTTTAAAATTCAATATGAGTAAATATAAATGTAGGCCTATACATGATATAAAAAGCTTTACGATATAGCTGGCCGCTATTAAAGCATTTTGTTTTCTCACTAGCTCTATTCTGCATAGTTTTGTATACTAATTTATTATCAAACTGACTCAAGTCTATGTAACAGTCTTTATTGATGAACCAGTTAGACCTATGTATGTATGTTTATTTTGTTATAATATTGTTTTAACAACAAGTTTGGTAAGATGTCATTGCTAAAGAGAAAAATGGCATAAACTCTGTTCTCTTTAAGAGAAAATGAAAGAAGAATTCCCACTTCCTGTTTTGATACCGATCATCGATGTTGATATATCGTAATCGATTAATCAAAATCGGTTGTCTTTTCGATTAGACATCGATTATAATGGATCATTGGGACAACACTATTAGTAATGATAACAATTTATTGATGTGCATCGTGTGATTTTTCACGAAATCATGTTAATAGAGATTTTCTGTCCTAACAGTAAAACATTGAATAGCTAGATTATAGAAAGCTTTCAGTGTGATTTATATATTCCAGATTTATCGTTTACATTCTCTAAAAATGTGTATAAATTTTATAATTCTATGGGGAAGATATCCTCACACATTACCACAAGCCCTCTACCTCTGGGTCATGGTAGCCAAATGGTTAAGATATCCTCACATATTTCCACAAGCCCTCCACCTCTAGCCCATGGTGGCCGAGTGGTTAAGATATCCTCATATATTACCACCAGCCCTTCACCTCTGGGCCATAGTGGCCGCATGGTTAAGATATCCTCACATATCACCACAAGCCCTCCATCTCTGGGTCACAGTGGTTGAGTGGTTAAGATATCCTCGCATATTACCACAAGCCCTCCACCTCTGGGTCATGGTGGCCAAGTGGTTAAGATATCCTCACATATTACCACAAGCCCTCCATCTCTGGCCCATGGTGGCCGAGTGGTTAAGATATCCTCGCATATTACCACAAGCCCTCCACCTCTGGGCCATGGTGGCTGAGTGGTAAAGATATCCTCACATATAACCACAAACCCTCCACCTCTGTGCAATGGTGGCCGAGTGGTTAAGATATCCTCACATATTACCACAAGCCCTCCACCTCTGGGCCAGTGGCCAGTGGTTAAGATATCCTCAATATACCACAAGGCCTCCACCTCTGGGCCATGGGGCCAAGTGTTAAGATATCCTCAATATAACCACAAGCCCTCCACCTCTGGGCCATGGTGGCCAAGTGGTTAAGATATCCTTGCATATCACCACAACCCTTCACCTCTAGGCCATGGTGGCTGAGTGGTTAAGATATCCTCACATATTACCACAAGCCCTCCACCTCTGGGCCCATTGGCCGAGTGGTTAAGATATCCTCACATATTACCAAAAGCCCTCCACCTCTGGTGGCCAAGTGGTTAAGATATTCTCAAATATCACCACAAGCCCTCCACCTCTGGGTCATAGTGGCTGAGTGGTTAAGATATCCTGGCAATCACCACAAGCCCTCCACCTCTGGGCCATGGTGGCCAAGTGGTTAAGATATCCTGCATATCACCACAACCCTTCACCTCTAGGCCATGGTGGCTGAGTGGTTAAGATATCCTCACATATTACCACAAGCCCTCCACCTCTGGGCCCATGTGGCCGAGTGGTTAAGATGTCCTCACATATAACCACAAGCCCTCCACCTCTGGGCCATGGTGGCCAAGTGGTTAAGATATCCTCACATATCACCACAAGCCCTCCACCTCTGGGCCCATTGGCCGAGTGGTTAAGATATCCTCACATATTACCAAAAGCCCTCCACCTCTGGGCCCAGTGGCCGAGTGGTTAAGATATCCTCACATATTACCACAAGCCCTCCACCTCTGGGCCATGGTGGCTGAGTGGTTAAGATATCCTCACATATTACCAAAGCAAGCTCACAAGCCCTCCTCCTCTGGACCATGGTGGCTGAGTGGTTAAGATATCCTCACATATTACCACAAGCCCTCCACCTCTGGCCCATGGTGGCCGAGTGGTTAAGATATCCTCACATATCACCACAAGCCCTCCACCTCTGGGCCATGGTGGCCGAGTGGTTAAGATATCCTCACATATTACCAGAAGCTCTCCACCTCTGGGCCCAGTGGCCGAGTGGTTAAGATATCCTCGCATATTACCACAAGCACTCCACCTCTGGGCCATGGTGGCTGAGTGGTTAAGATATCCCACATATTACCAAAAGCCCTCCACCTCTGGACCATGGTGGCTGAGTGGTTGAAATATCCTCGCATATTACCACAAGCCCTCCACCTCTGGGCCCAGTGGCCGAGTGGTTAAGATATCCTCACATATTACCACAAGCCCTCCACCTCTGGGCCATGGTGGCCGAGTGGTTAAGATATCCTCACATATTACCACAAGCCCTCCACCTCTGGGCCATGGTGGCTGAGTGGTTAAGATATCCTCACATATTACCACAAGCCCTCCACCTCTGGGCCATGGTGGCCGAGTGGTTAAGATATCCTCACATATTACCACAAGCCCTCCACCTCTGGGCCATGGTCTAACCCCCTCCACCTCTGGCCCATGTGGCCGAGCGGTTAAGATATCCTCACATATCACCAAAAGCCCTCCACCTCTGGGCCATGGTTGCCGAGTGGTTAAGATATCCTCACATATTACCAGAAGCTCTCCACCTCTGGGCCCAGTGGCCGAGTGGTTAAGATATCCTCGCATATTACCACAAGCACTCCACCTCTGGGCCATGGTGGCGAGTGGTTAAGATATCCCACATATTACCAAAAGCCCTCCACCTCTGGACCATGGTGGCTGAGTGGTTGAAATATCCTCGCATATTACCACAAGCCCTCCACCTCAGGGACATGGTGGCTGAGTGGTTAAGATATCCTCACATATTACCACAAGCCCTCGACCTCTGGGTCATGGTGGCAGAGTGGTTAAGATATCCTCACAAATTACCACAAGCCCTCCACCTCTGGGTCATGGTGACAGAGTGGTTAAGATATCCTCACGAATTACCACAAGCCCTCCACCTCTGGGTCATGGTGACAGAGTGGTTAAGATGTCCTCACATATTACCACAAGCCCTCCACCTCTGGGTCATGGTGACAGAGTGGTTAAGATATTCTCACAAATTACCACAAGCCCCCACCTCTGGGTCATGGTGACAGAGTGGTTAAGATATCCTCACATATTACCACAAGCCCTCCACCTCTAGGCCATGATGGCCGAGTGGTTAAGATATCCTCACATATTACCACAAGCCCTCCACCTCTGGCCCATGGTGGCCAAGTGGTTAAGATATTCTCACATATTACCACAAGCCCTCCACCTCTGGTTTGAAATCCATGTTTGGCAATTGTAAGGTACTGACCATAGGTTGATGGTTTTTCTCCAGGATCTTCAGTTTCCTCCACCTGCTAAACTTGGCACATCCTTCAATGACGCTGGCTGGTATCGGGATGTTAAATCATTCAACACAGAATCAAATTGTTAATTTACTAAAGACCTATAGTATATATTGTAACAATGGACACTTTGGATTCTGTAAAAAAATCAAATCACTGTTTCTTTTTGTTATTGGGGCTATAACTCCAAAAACGTTCAAAGCAGGTCCATAAAACTTTCTGTATATATCAGACAAGTGCCCTAGTTGTGCCTTTAGTTGCGGACCCTGAAATTTTTTCTGTTTCTGTTTTTCAGTTTTACAATACTCTCATACAGTTAGATTTATACTTGAATAATTATTGCTTTGACCTTGATGTATGTGGGTTTTGATACCAACTGCAGACGCGGGGGATATTGCCACGCTTTGTGACGCCTTGTTACAATTTTTTATTACCACAAATATTACTTATAAAACCTGATCACGTAAATCCTTTTGATAAGAATCCTCATAATTGATTTTTGACTGATTAGTTGAATGTTAAATCAAAGTTAAAGTTTTTAATTAAAGCTTTGGGCTTTCTTGACTGTTCAATAATTAAATTTTCAATGTTTTCATACTAAATCCTTCTTTCTGAATGGCCAATTTTTTTCATACCTCTATGAAGAAAAAAAATCTGATAATGTCACAAAAACCTAACGTCATTATGACGTCACATTAGACATTGTTGTTACATATTGATTTCGAAAAAGAATCCCTTGAAAAATCAATGGTTTTGTACATAAAAACATATGTTATTTTATCTACTTGTCTAGAAAATTAATTATAAGCATGAAAATAGTCACATCAATGCTTAAATAAAAGTATTGTTTGATACATGTACTATTTATGGACGGCTTTGGTGATGAAAATTCCTTAAATTCTCCTTGGTTAGATTGTTAATGTGTAATTTGTATTTAATGAATCTCAGACTAATAATTGTTGTGTTACTATTACTTGGTGTAAAATGAGTATTTGTTATTGTGTAAAATCAGGAACATATCTATCAAATGAGTGATTCCCGATCTTTGTATAGAGTGTTGAGGTATCTTTCAACTTTATATTGTTTTATACTATATGCAACTTATTTGTTTTGGGCCAAAATGAAAAATATATATGTATTTATACAGAGATTTCCATCGGTTTTCATGTGTTAAAATTTGTAGAAGATATTTTTGTATTTCTGTTAGTCCTATAAAATTGAGTAGTTCTTTAGACTTGTATTCCTATGACATATAAATATAATATGTATCCGTTATTTTTGAGATATTTATATAGTTGACTTAATTTGTTTACTCTGTCCTAGTAAGTTTGTATAGTCCCGTTCGGTGTTCCTAACCCTGCAGCCAGAGATACTCTAGATGAACTAGCTGGCTTGATACCAAACGGTGTTGGCAAGTTCCACCTTTTCATGTACTAGTGTGTACTGGCCCTACACCAGACATCCGTCTGTCATAATATCTTAGTCTTGTACCAGGGCCAGTGTATCTCGGGCTACTAACCCTACTATACATTACTGTTTTGTTTGTGTGTAATAGTGTACTACCAGATATTTACATGTATGTACATGCATTAAATCTATAGTACATTTGTACTACCAAGTGAATAATTTATGTAGCAGAAGCTGTGGGTTGCCTTACTGTGATAATCATATACATTAAATTCATAATATCCAATTCCATTGCATATACTCTTTTTTTATAAGATTCTGAAATAATGTTAGCAAACTCCATAGATTATTACAAGTAGCTGGTTAAGGGGAATAACTCTAATAACTTGGCCGTTTATTACAAAACGACAGTTTAGAATTATATATTGAAATACAAACATTTCAATAACATAAAATTGTATCCAGCATTCTTAGGTCCTAGGTGGGGATAAACCACTTGGCCGTTTATTACAAAACGACAGTTTAGAATTATATATTGAAATACAAACCTTTCAATAACATAAAATTGTATCCAGCATTCTTAGGTCCTAGGTGGGGATAAACCGCCCACCTAAAAAATGAATTTGAACAAACACAACAGGAGGAAGCAGGGGAGGGAGGCGGGTTCAAATAAAATCATGCAACAAACTGACCTTGACCAGTGTCCATATTGGTTACTGCAGAGGCTGGAATGACTCTGCGTACAGTGTAATTAGGTTATATAGGCAAATTAGTGCGTGTGACCTATCACCTCCTTCACCCTGCGCCCTCCTTTTGTTTACAAACAGTACAATATAAAGTACATAGCCTAGGGACTATATACTAACAAATGTAATCCCTTCAGCATGTATAAAATATATTAAAATTACATTTTAATTGTTAATTATACATGACCTCAGTGAACTTCAGACAGGGCAAGCTTGTTGGACCAAAGATCGGGAAAAACAACCCAACAAATAAAGTTTGAATTGAAATTGGCCGTTTATTACAAAACGACAGTTTAGAATTATATATTGAAATACAAACATTTCAATAACATAAAATTGTATCCAGCATTCTTAGGTCCTTCAATGGATCCACACATTGACTTTACGACATCATTAACACTATCTACGCTATGATTGTAATCCTGCACAGTAATATGTCGAGTTTTCCCGCGATAGAAAAGTTGCATAATCCCAACCTGTTGCACAGAGAATCCTTCGCGTAGCCACTGGGCTATGGAAATCAAGTCTCTCGCTAAGCGATCTCGAACATTTTCAAAGTCTCTCGAGTCAATATCGTTGCCTCCAATCTGGAGTAAGACTATCTTAGGCTTAATTGTCGATATGGCATCAGACATACATGAATAGATATCTCTCAATCGACCTCCACCTTTACCATAACAATGAACACTTATCGAGTCGTTGTCAAACCCCAAATTTGACCATTCACCCGTTAAATCATCACGTAACCGACGTATAAAACTGTGATCGATTATCATAACGTTCATTACATCACGGTCATCCATAATCACAAACGGGAAAGTCAAATAAAATCATGCAACAAACTGACCTTGACCAGTGTCCATATTGGTTACTGCAGAGGCTGGAATGACTCTGCGTACAGTGTAATTAGGTTATATAGGCAAATTAGTGCGCGTGACCTATCACCTCCTTCACCCTGCGCCCTCCTTTTGTTTACAAACAGTACAATATAAAGTACATAGCCTAGGGACTATATACTAACAAATGTAATCCCTTCAGCATGTATAAAATATATTAAAATTACATTTTAATTGTTAATTATTTATAAGTACTGTAATGTTTTTTTCCAGTTTCTTTCTTTAATATAGATTTATATTTTTTATAGTTTGTTTTGTTACACATGTACATGTATTAAAATTGCATTTAGTGATATCAGTCATATATGCATGGTCAATCATTCCAGTTTACAAACTGTATCCTATATGTATGTATAACAAATTGATTGTGTGGTTTTAATAAGATTATATGGATACTGATTTTTTTTATAATAGCAATATGCATAAAGTCAGAGATTTAAATATAATTGGGATAAGTAACTAGGGCTGTTCTTGCGATATCACGTACCCACCTATTGTTATCGTAAACGGATGAACGGTTACCGCAGACCAAGCCGTGCGTTTGCGCACTAATAGCTGGAGGCGAGTTATCATAGTGTTAGCCCATGGACTGTGTACAGCATATTTGACTATATACAAACCAATAAACATCGAAAAGTATCTCATAGCTTTTTTACTGTTGCATTAGAGACGCTCATCTCATGCATGTATATATATTTTTGTGTTGTTTTTATGAAAAATTGTAAAATTAAAACCTATGCATTGAAAATTCTGTTAGTAATTATCAACATCTTGGTAAATTTTGGTGATTAATGACATATTATAAAAGCTTTTCTTGATACGTTTGAATGAAAAATATGACACATATAAATTTAATGAGTTAAACCCTGGAAATTCAATTCGGCTTTAGTCAAAAAAATTGCTTGGTAAAGCAAGATATTTACCGTAAATAAATTATATTCAAATCGCTGGTAAAGCGGAATATTTACATTTCACTTAGAATTGACTTTTATTTCAATATGGTTCTATGCATTATAAATAAAGCTGTATGGGAAAATTAAGATTAGAAAAATATCTAATTTACAAACTTACTGTATAGCCTTCGAAACTTCGAGACACAGGTAAATGGACCCCCGTTGAGTTAAGTGAGGCGATGACCTGGGGCGGTGGCCAGGTGTTCTGGCCGACGGTTCACCTGATGACAGTATGACACCTGTGATTATAGCAGTTGCAAATCACTTTCCATTAATAAGATGTCTATCACAGCTCGATCGGCACTGTATCTCTTCGCCATGATGTATTGGGTACCTTCGATAATTTGTTAACACTTGTACTTGAGCTTTAAAAGTTTCCATATGTACAAACTCAATCAATAGAAAATTAATATTTGAAAGCTAAATGGAAATCAGTCAATTATTGAAATCAGAGTAAGTGGTTTTAATTGTGCTATCTTTCACGACCCTATCTGAACAGTATCGTCGCCATTATAAATTTAGGGTAACTTCTATGATTTGTGCACAAGGGGCCATCTCAATGAAAATGGATGTTGTCATACATTTTTTGTATTTGGTAATTTATGCAACAAACTGACCTTGGGGGAAGTGTCCATATTGTAGAACCTCTTGCGTACAGTGTAATTAGGTTATATAGGCAAATTAGTTGCGGTGACCCTATCACCTCCTTCACCCTGCGCCCTCCTTTTGTTTACAAACAGTAAATATAAAGTACATAGCCTAGGGCACTGGATACTAACAAATGTAATCCCTCTCAGCATGTAAAAATATATTAAAATTACATTTTAATTGTTAAATTATACATGACCCCCTCAGTGAAATTTTCCCGCGATAGAAAAGTTGCATAATCCCAACCTGTTGCACAGAGAATCCTTCGCGTAGCCACTGGGCTATGGAAATCAAGTCTCTCGCTAAGCGATCTCGAACATTTTCAAAGTCTCTCGAGTCAATATCGTTGCCTCCAATCTGGAGTAAGACTATCTTAGGCTTAATTGTCGATATGGCATCAGACATACATGAATAGATATCTCTCAATCGACCTCCACCTTTACCATAACAATGAACACTTATCGAGTCGTTGTCAAACCCCAAATTTGACCATTCACCCGTTAAATCATCACGTAACCGACGTATAAAACTGTGATCGATTATCATAACGTTCATTACATCACGGTCATCCATAATCACAAACGGGAAAGTCAAATAAAATCATGCAACAAACTGACCTTGACCAGTGTCCATATTGGTTACTGCAGAGGCTGGAATGACTCTGCGTACAGTGTAATTAGGTTATATAGGCAAATTAGTGCGCGTGACCTATCACCTCCTTCACCCTGCGCCCTCCTTTTGTTTTACAAACATGTACAATATAAAAATGGCATTAGCCCTAGGGACTATATATGCATATTGTAATCCATATTCACATGTATAAAATATATTTTATGATTACATTTTATTTGTAATTAATTTTTATGGCTACTGTAATTTTTTTTCCAGTTTCATCATATGCATATAGAGGTTTAATTTTTTTAAATATTTGTTGTTAGTTTTGTTAACTGCATGTAAATTTGTATTAAAATTGAAAGGATTGATATCAGTCATATTTTGTGCATGCATGGGTTTATAAATTATCCAAGATGTATCCCATGCATATGTATAAAATTTATTGTCCAAAATGAATGGTTTTTAAATTCGCTTTTTCAATATGGATACTGATGGATTTATTTAATTTAAATATGTTGTAAAGTCAGAGTATTTGTATAAATTGGGATAAGTAACTAATTGCTGTTCTCGCGATATCACGTACCCACCTATTGTTATCGTAAAACGGATGAACGGTTACCGCAGACCAAGCCGTGCGTTTGCGCACTAATAGCTGGAGGCGAGTTATCATAGTGTTAGCCCATGGACTGTGTACAGCATATTTGACTATATACAAACCAATAAACATCGAAAAGTGTCTCATAGCTTTTTTACTGTTGCATTAGAGAGACGCTCATCTCATGCATGTATATATATTTTTGTGTTGTTTTTATGAAAAATTGTAAAATTAAAACCTATGCATTGAAAATTCTGTTAGTAATTATCAACATCTTGGTAAATTTTGGTGATTAATGACATATTATAAAAGCTTTTCTTGGTACGTTTGAATGAAAAATATGACACATATAAATTTAATGAGTTAAACCCTGGAAATTCAATTCGGCTTTAGTCAAAAAAATTGCTTGGTAAAGCAAGATATTTACCGTAAATAAATTATATTCAAATCGCTGGTAAAGCGGAATATTTACATTTCACTTAGAATTGACTTTTATTTCAATATGGTTCTATGCATTATAAATAAAGCTGTATGGGAAAATTAAGATTAGAAAAATATCTAATTTACAAACTTACTGTATAGCCTTCGAAACTTCGAGACACAGGTAAATGGACCCCCGTTGAGTTAAGTGAGGCGATGACCTGGGGCGGTGGCCAGGTGTTCTGGCCGACGGTTCACCTGATGACAGTATGACACCTGTGATTATAGCAGTTGCAAATCACTTTCCATTAATAAGATGTCTATCACAGCTCGATCGGCACTGTATCTCTTCGCCATGATGTTTGGGTACCTTCGATAATTTGTTAACACTTGTACTTGAGCTTTAAAAGTTTCCATATGTACAAACTCAATCAATAGAAAATTAATATTTGAAAGCTAAATGGAAATCAGTCAATTATTGAAATCAGAGTAAGTGGTTTTAATTGTGCTATCTTTCACGACCCTATCTGAACAGTATCGTCGCCATTATAAATTTAGGGTAACTTCTATGATTTGTGCACAAGGGGCCATCTCAATGAAAATGGATGTTGTCATACATTTTTTGTATTTGGTGGATGGACTGATGAGTATATATGACCGTCATGTGATTTTTTTTTCGAAAAATACGAGATTTGAAAAATTATCTAAAAATCGGGATACATGTATTTACTTTAAATAAAATATCCAAATTTTTAAATAATTTTTCAAATCTCGTATTTTTCGAAAAAAAATCACATGACGGTCATATATACTTATCAGTCCATCCGCCAAATACAAAAAATGTATGACAACATCCATTTTCATTGAGTTGGGCCCCCTGTGGATTTGTGTACAGTTTTACCACAAAAAATTCAAAAGGTTCAATATGTTCAAATTCAATCAATTTAATAGTTCATCATGTAAAATTTACCAAGCAACAAATATTTGAAAACTTAATGGAAATCAGTCAATTATTGAATTCAGAGTATGTGGGTTTAATTGTGCTATCTTTCACAACCCTATCGGAACAGTATCGTCGCCATTATAGAGTTAGGGTAGCTTTGATGATTTGTGTACAGTTTTACCTCCGAAAATTCAAAAGGTTCAATTTGTTCAAATTAGATCAATTTAATATTTTATCATTTAAAATTTACCAAGCAACAAATATTTGAAAACTAAATGGAAATCGGTCAATTATTGAAATCAGAGTACGTGGGTTTTATTATATTAATATTTCACGGAGCGATCGATTGTATGATGGAGGAAGTAACTGTGCTGGGATTAGGAAATTCACAGTTAACATTTATATAACGTTTATTTATATGATTAGTTTAACACCTCTACAATAATGAAAATGTGATGGATTATTCTTTCAATAAAGAGCAAACTTTAAGATATTTTTTTTTCTGTTCATCTCCTGAATTATAGCCTAGATCGCTTCATCGGATGAAGCGTAGTTTCAATATGGCGTCGTCAGACTGTACTCAACTGTAATTTAGACACGCGATGCACTCTGGGATAGCTTCTGCTGCGGGCGTCGTTAAGTAAGGCTATGAGGTACCTTCTTATCCCTACTATTTAAATCTCTGATAAAGTGGAGTTCAAATTTACATTAAATACTCTGGTGGGCATTGTGCTTAATGATTGATTGTTAAATGTATTTTCTTTACACAATTATAATCTGTGATCTTATGACAATTTGATTTGTAATGGATAATATCCATGTGGCTTATTAAAGTTGGGTGAAATCATATGGCATTTATGTTGGTTTTTTTGTTTTAATTTTGATTGTCTGTATCCAAAATTCATCTTTCCTTTAAACACAGAAACCTGCATGAAAGGATTCTGACACGGTCCTGACCAAGTGTTTTGTTATTCATCGGGTTGATCCCAAATCCAAGATGTCTGCCACGGCCAAAACTGTTGCTCTGTTTGTCCAAAATTCAAGAATAGAAGATGGATGCGAAATTCACCATTTTGAAAAACGTATTTACAACCACTAAATTCAGTTTCCTATTTAACTGGTGCCAATGTTGTCAGATGACTGTTAAGGCCCTTGAGCCTCTTGTTTTTGTATAGTACCGGTTTGGATTATCACTTTGCTGTTCAAAGATTAACGTATATTCCGGAGTATTAGTCGCAACTTTTCCTTCCCTGAAAATTGGGAGTGCGACCTATATACATCAGTGAGACTATACGAGGATGAAAACCAAAACCAGACAATGATTTGAATGGAAAATAATGTGGGAAAAAAACGAGCATTAAAAACGAAACAAACCGACGATGAAATGACTGACGATATTTAAACCCATCCAATTCTCTTTCCGTACTCGTGAAGCATTAATCCGTCACACGAGACATGTCCCTGTATCCTTCATTACGCATTATTCCATCACTGGAACATGTTCTCGTATCTGTCATGATGCATAACGTCGTGAAAATCGTAAGTTTTACTAGCCGGTCCAGCAAAGTTATAAATGAGAATAATCTCGGTAAGGTGTTTAAAAGAAATAATATGTAATGGAAATATTATAAAGGTGAAAATAATTTTGACGAGGAAAGTATTCGCAGCTTACTACTCGGGTTACAATCTTTGCTGTTCAAAAATTACAGTTAAAATATTATTTATATTTAGCTGTAAATTGTTTCTTTGTGACCAGAAATTCGGAAGAAGCGATATTTTTTGTATTCATCACGACAGATAGTAACCCTTGGAATATCGATGGTGGTGATACAGACTTACCGTCTCCGGATCCCTTGACACTGCTTTACTTTTAGTCTTGAGTTGAGCACTCACCTCTGCGAGGTAGGCTCTGGAAATGTCTTTGTCCGAAATGAGTACTACAGTCTATAAAATTCTGTTTAACATTCAGTTAAAGGAGTGAGATGACTGGCTTGCATGTTGTCATTAAAATGTGACCAAACATACCGCGGTCCACAGTCCATACCGAGGTCCCGAACAACATATTTCATAGGGAAGAACACCCTTAAATGACCTTAGCTGTTACATGAAGCATTGCTCCAAATTCCATCCAGTTATGTCAATTTCACGATTAAGACACTACAAGACACTCCCTGTATACGTGTTAGCATTCTAGATAGAAATTGAACTCTTCGATTCATCATTTGTGCGAGATCATGTTCAAACGACTCGCTTTTCCACGTGTTTCGATGCAAAAAACGGCTACATTTCCAGCCAGAACAAATTGGAATTGTTGTCCTGAAGATATAGACATTAATCTAAGTCTCATACTTCACAAACTTACTTCAAGTAGAGGAATCTCCATATCTCAAGATGTAGGACAAACCATTATCACTGGGTCCACATTGACACAATAAGACAAAATCCCTTGCCTTGCGCAGTCTACTCTGAAGTTCCGTTGTTAGGACTATTGTCTCCAATACAAGACAGACCACTTCATCATTCAACATATTTTCTCAGAGTTGAAAGCAGAAACGACTGTCACTGGTTGGTGCGAGTCATGCACTCAAATGTTTATCTAACCGATATTTGATCCCAGTTCAAAGAAAGAACATTAGAGCAAGTTATACAATACATAAACTGTAACCACTGACAACAGCGAACACTAGGACAACGAGTAAATACCATTATCATTTCATACACCAATTTCTTTCTCGCAATATGATCTGTGAGGTTTCTGCAATTGGGTGCAGCCAGACTCAAAATACATATTTAGGCCTATAATTTCCTTTTGAGTTCTCTTCATTTGAACATCTAGGAAATATTTTCCTTAGATGTCAAGTGTTAATTCATCATAATATTGATTGGTATCGGGATAGCAGATCTTTTGAAAAAAAACAACATTGGAATTAATGGATCTCCACACTACAAAACGGATACAAAGTTACTGTCAGAAAGATTTTTTTATAAAAAAAACAGAAGAGAAATATTCACTGTACACTGGGAACTAACTTACATGAACTTACTAATCGACCAAGTCATCGTCATCATGGTATATTGGTTGTTTCGCTTTTGTCTTCAGTAAGTATTGTGTTATTGGTCGATTGTTAGGACGTCTTCCTCTAGTGGACTCTTTGTTCTTGTTCAAGATCTTACTATCCTTCACTCTAGTATCATGAAGCACGCTGCCAGTGACATCTAATGCGTCAGAAACTACATCTATCACCGTGGTCTTGTTGTCGTGTCCGTCAGGAATTTATAAGGCTTTGATTTAGACGATATTTTCTCAGAGAAATCAAAGTAAAAGATGTCTTATGTATAGGTTACACCGTTGACAGATTCTATTACTTTCTCACAGACAGTTTCAAGTATCTATTCATAAGGTAATGGGTTTTGATGAATATTTTCTTGTGATAGATTTTGGTATTTTAAGTTTAAGAGGAAAGCATGTTTTGTCTTTTCTCTATTTCTTCCGTCATACTCAATAATACTCTCTGGTCGAATTTCTTTCTCATTTTTGCGTGTTGTAGTGGTTTTTTGTGTATAAATGATACCCAATAATATTAACTATGAACATTTGGTGCGTGAGATGAGTATTGTTTGTGTCGAGGTTGACATTCCTTGGTTGTCGGGTACCGGACTGAAGTGGGTAGTCGCCACCCCCCACAATCGTGTAAACACAACCAATATTACCAATATAACTGATATTATAAGCTGCAACCGGATCAAAAATTAAGTTTTCCACTTCGCGCTGACATCAAGGGTAAGTAAGATATTTTACATTCAATATGAAAAAGGCGAAATCTTAATGATAAAGACTGGAATGTGTATTTCTCTTTGATGGTAATAACTAGCATTATTGTCATTTTTTATCTGAGCATGTGGTGCAGAAGCACATCTCGGTTCACAGTTTAGTTTTAATTGAAATGATGAGTTGGTTAGAAGGTGACTTAGGAAAGAAGAAGATCCCATTCAATATTGAAGTTTTAGTATCCGAAATAGCTATAAAATACAAATTCAAAGTCCATAGAAAGATATCAAGTCGTCATTTAATTACTGAACCGCCTTTCGTCAGTTTGTTTACTTGCATTCTTTATAATCATTTATTGGAACGTTGGACTAAAACATTACAGCATATAGTAAAGTAGAAAAACGTCAAGACATTTGGTGAAACTTGTGTGTCCGCATCGGCCAAGGTCAATAAATATGCTGTCTAAGAGAATGCAGACGTAGACGTGTGTGGTTCGATCATGTGTAAATATAGACTTAATCTGTAAACAGCTTTTGTCAAATAAACTCTCATCAAACCAAGCCTACAGGTGATCAAAGCAAATCCAGTCTGTGATGTTAAGAAGCATTGATGTCACTATTTTTTTTTTAAATTTCATTGGGGATATATAAAACAATGTTTGCAAACTGTGTGAATCCGTCGGATTCTCACAAAAGTTTTCAAACATTATTTTTCAATAAACTGATGAAATTAAAACATGAATGATCTTGTCTGAAAAAGGCGACTGGATACATGTCCATCGTACAAGCCATCGAAACGTCACCCATGAAATGTTTTCTTAGTATCATTAATTGATACATTAATTTCCAGTTGATAATGTGGGTTGTCTTAGACTAAAATGCGACAGACAACGACAGTTTGTTTCTCCGTAGGATTAGCATGGCAAGATATTTACCATAATCCTCGTGCTCGAAACTGTCTGTTCTGTGTTGAAATGCCGTCTGGGCATAATGTATAAGATGTTAACTGCCTATGTTTTGTATTGTAGTGACCACAATGGTAGACACATCCGTCCTCTTCTGGACAAACCTGGGTGTTATACTGGTGGTATTCTCATGTGTGGACTGTCAAACCACGACCACAGTCAGCACTCCCTCGGGCTCTGTAAGGGGGCTGGTCTGTCAAACCACGACCACAGTCAGCACTCCCTCGGGCTCTGTAAGGGGGCTGGTGAAGAATGTCCTTGGCCAAGACATCGCCCAGTTCCGGAATATTCCTTACGCCAAACCTCCGATAGGAAAGCTGAGGTTTAGGAAGCCTGTGCCCATTGACCCGTGGGAAGGTACACTTGACGGTACAGCGTTCGGACCTTCGTGCATGCAGGAGAAGGATCTTGGAGGCGAATATTTATGGAGCAGAATAGAAAACCAGGATATGTCAGAAGACTGTTTGCAGCTTAACATTTTTACAACTTATCCTATTTCTTCGGCAGACAAAAAACCAGTAATGTTCATGATCCACGGCGGCTCCTATATTATAGAGCAGGGAACTGCTTATGATTCGTCCTATTTCGCAATGAAAGGCGTTGTGGGCGTGAACATCAACTACCGCCTGGGTGTGTTTGGCTTCTTGAGCACAGGAGATAGGATTCTACCTGGTAATTACGGCCTCTGGGACATGATAGAAGCTCTGAAGTGGGTGAAATCGAACATTGCTGCTTTCGGGGGAGATCCCGACAACGTCACCATTTTTGGCGAATCGGCAGGTGGAATATCTGTGACACTACTAGCAAGTATCCCTAGCAACCGAGGTTTATTCCATCGAGTGGCAGCTCAGAGTGGATCTGCAACAAGCCTTATGTCGATCTCGGAGGATCCCATCCTAGTGGCGAGGCAAGTGATCAGAGACGCTGGATGTATACCGACTACAAACGCCACCGCCATTACCAGTAACGTGGTAACAAACTGTCTCCAGTATGTTTCTAAAGAGAGGCTAATGCAGGCTTCTCTAGACCCGACTACAAACGTTAATTACCATGGTTACTTTTCTATAGCTTCCCAAATGTACCCAGTCGTTGACGGAGAACTGTTCAGAAGAAAGCCTGTGGACAGTTTAGCCGACAGAAATTCTGCGGAATCTATGTTTTTCTCTTCTATTGACTTGATAGCGGGTACAATGAACAATGAAGGTGCTGTGGCCTTGTACATGTTTTACCCTTTCGAACAAAATCTGAACTTCACATCCAGCGAAGGCTATCCACCAGAACTACTGTGTGACGTCATGGCCCCTGCTGTTGCACGTGATATGTTCCAAGCTGGTTCAGATGTATCCAATATGATATGCCGAAGATACACTACAGACGACATAGCGCAGAGGAGCAGGAATATTGCGAACCTCTACGGAGACTCGTGCTTTGTGGCACCAACTGTACAAATACTCGACTTCCATAGCCAAGGGAAAGGATCGGGCAGTACCTACCAATATGTATTTTCTCAGGAGACCAACACCTCCTACATATATGATAAACCCTACTGGGTACTTGGTGCTGGTCACGGGGAGGAAACCGGCTACCAGTTCGGTCCTTATAACCAGGCGCCTGCCTTCAGGGCCACAGAACAAGCCTGGGGCATGACAGATACGTTCAATTCGTACTTCGTCAACTTTGCTAAAACAGGGTAAGTATTGGAGACGGATCAGGTAGCGTAATGTTTTATGTGTTGTAATTTTCATGTTGACAGTTCAAAACGAACTCTTTTGGTAGGATCAATGAAACGTATCAAGGAGTCATCTCATTGTCACTGACGTTATTCTGGACTATGTCAAAGTAAATCTGGTGGTATTTCATAGAGAGAAATAAACACATCAATCATATGTCTACAAAGTCCTCCTTTGAAGATTATGTAGAGAGCGACGCATAATTTCAAAGCAACACAGTCAGTCACATTGTACTGGTATACTTATTTAGATGTACACCAAAATATCGATTTCATCAGTTGTTGCTTACAAAGCCTTCGGTTTTGCTATGGCATAGTCCAATGGTGAATATAATCCCTGGAGTAACGAGGGTGTAGCATCTATTGTTGAGTTAGAATTGAAATCATAAATGACGGGAACTTCAATCACATCTCAAAAACAATTTCGCTCTTTTTCAGGAACCCAAATAGTGAGGATTTGGTGTCGTGGCCTGCTTACAACTTTGATGATCGTCAATATATAGACATTAAATACGAGCCGTCAGCAGGAAAAGACCTATTCAAAGCCCGCATGCAGTTCCTTCTGCAGGAGATACCAAACAGTTTAAAAAGTGGCGAAACCAATTCAGCGCCAAGTCGTTTCATGCACGCATACCTTCCGTTTTGGATTGTTTTAAGCATTTTGGTTTTATAAAAGATAATGTCATAGAGATTGGTAATTTATAGATACTTCAAGAATGACCAAAACTTATTTCTGGAGCCCTTGTTCCCGATATACCATGCACGCGTGTATTTGGCTTGTTGGTAAAACAATTATACTTACATGTAAATACGGAAGAAGATGCAACTACCAGTAGTGTATCAGACAATGAAAATCACCTCTGTCTATCAATGACTCTGTTGAATCACAGGCGTTTGGCTCTATAGACATTTTATCTCTATATATATGTCATACTGTGACACAGTATATATGACATACTTGGATTCGATATGGGCTGAGGAAGTGTGGATGCCCTATAACTTGGTGTAAACAAAGTATCCAGGTGCATTTTATTTCTTGTCTTAGTTTTGAGCGTTTCTATGAGTTTTGAGTGCCTTTTCAATGTCGATTTTAATTTAATTCTATATTATAGATAACTTTTTGTAATTAGTATGTCACCCATTAAACCGTATGTAGTAAATCAAATACAAATGAGAATTGCTTTACCTTTGTAAACATACATAATTCATAAATTCAACAATGTGCAGCTTTAATATTTTAGAGCTGATGTGTTGGAAATGTTGCTTTCATGCAAGCAGATAGTGCTAATTTCACATTGTTAATTCATTATTACCCAGTCCTAATTAGTTCAAAAACAATTTTAAAAGCAGAAACAGTGTATCAAAACTATTATTAATTTCTTTATTCATATACAGATTGATTTCTCTTGAAGTTAAAAGAACACGTTTGCAACTTGTAGAAAATACATTTTTATTCTATTCAATATACATATATAATATTAATTAATACATACAGTTGTAATTAATTAATATCTCATTTGAATGTACATGTGGATAGAGGAATATTTGGTGTAAAGTAAGGATACAACATTGAAATACAAGCATTCTACAGTGTTGTTACCCTGGAAATATGAATATTGACAGTTTCTATACAATATTTGTTTTTTTAAGTACTTCCCCATCCTCCTCATTACTCCAACGGTAGCCTGAGGTACTCTGGCCCTGACACCAGACTAACATATTACGACAGATAGATGACCTACATCAGACATATATCTGTCATAATGTCTAAGTCTGGTGTCAGGGCCTGAGTATCTCGGGCAACACATGGGGTTGAAATAATCCATGGGTGGATGGATAAACCGACAGTGATAGTAACCCCTGGAATATGGGGGATGGGGTACTTTCCATGTCACCTGAAAAGGTAGATAAGAACTTCAGAAAGCTTGGAGAGTATTACTGATAATTACTGTAGAAATAATACTCTGCGACAGCAACATATACAAAACAGCAGCACTTTTATTACAGATGGTGAGCTTTACAGAATGGCACAAGTTTATCCATTCACTGGAGGGAGATGTGGAAGATATATGTTATAGGGGATAGGAAACTTGTGTACATTATTATTCTAAAATCTCATAAAACTTTTAATTCACAATATTGATTTTGAAAAAAAACCGTTAAAAAATGTCAAATATTTATATAAACAAAAAATACTATGATATAATATATTATGTATTAACTTTAAATATTAAATCTGGAAATTCCAGAATAAGAATTGCATGTTCCAATGAAAGACATTGATGTGTACATAAGGAAGACTGAGATTTCTTTTCATTATTTGTAGAGATAAGTTTATCTGATTGTTTTATGTGGTATACAAAAAACTGCCACATCAGATAGTTAACAATAGAGAACATAGAATAAATACAAACAATGTATAAAACTATAATCTGAGATGTTTAACATCCAGTGTAATTCACATGTACAATATATAGACCAGACAGTACTAAGACAGTGTAACACACACATGTACAATATATAGACCAGACAGTACTAAGACAGTGTAACACACACATGTACAATATATAGACCAGACAGTACTAAGACAGTGTAACACACACATGTACAATATATAGACCAGACAGTACTAAGACAGTGTAACACACACATGTACAATATATAGACCAGTACAATATATAGACCAGACAGTACTAAGACAGTGTAACACACACACATGTACAATATATAGACCAGACAGTACTAAGACAGTGTAACACACACATGTACAATATATAGACCAGACAGTACTAAGACAGTGTAACACACACATGTACAATATATAGACCAGACAGTACTAAGACAGTGTAACACACACATGTACAATATATAGACCAGACAGTACTAAGACAGTGTAACACACACATGTACAATATATAGACCAGACAGTACTAAGACAGTGTAACACACACATGTACAATATATAGACCAGACAGTACTAAGACAGTGTAACACACACATGTACAATATATAGACCAGACAGTACTAAGACAGTGTAACACACACATGTACAATATATAGACCAGACAGTACTAAGACAGTGTAACACACACATGTACAATATATAGACCAGACAGTACTAAGACAGTGTAACACACACAGTACATAATAGACCGACAGTACTAAACCAGACAGTGACACATGTACAATATATAGACAGCAGTACTAAGACAGTGTAACACACACATGTACAATATATAGACCAGACAGTACTAAGACAGTGTAACACACACATGTACAATATATAGACCAGACAGTACTAAGACAGTGTAACACACACATGTACAATATATAGACCAGACAGTACTAAGACAGTGTAACACACACATGTACAATATATAGACCAGACAGTACTAAGACAGTGTAACACACACATGTACAATATATAGATCAGACAGTACTAAGACGTGATATGTTCCAAGCTGGTTCAGATGTATCCAATATGATATGCCGAAGATACACTACAGACGACATAGCGCAGAGGAGCAGGAATATTGCGAACCTCTACGGAGACTCGTGCTTTGTGGCACCAACTGTACAAATACTCGACTTCCATAGCCAAGGGAAAGGATCGGGCAGTACCTACCAATATGTATTTTCTCAGAAGACCAACACCTCCTACATATATGATAAACCCTACTGGGTACTTGGTGCTGGTCACGGGGAGGAAACCGGCTACCAGTTCGGTCCTTATAACCAGGCGCCTGCCTTCAGGGCCACAGAACAAGCCAGGGGCATGACAGATACGTTCAATTCGTACTTCGTCAACTTTGCTAAAACAGGGTAAGTATTGGAGACGGATCAGGTAGCGTAATGTTTTATGTGTTGTAATTTTCATGTTGACAGTTCAAAACGAACTCTTTTGGTAGGATCAATGAAACGTATCAAGGAGTCATCTCATTGTCACTGACGTTATTCTGGACTATGTCAAAGTAAATCTGGTGGTATTTCATAGAGAGAAATAAACACATCAATCATATGTCTACAAAGTCCTCCTTTGAAGATTATGTAGAGAGTGACGCATAATTTCAAAGCAACACAGTCAGTCACATTGTTCTGGTATACTTATTTAGATGTACACCAAAATATCGATTTCATCAGTTGTTGCTTACAAAGCCTTCGGTTTTGCTATGGCATAGTCCAATGGTGAATATAATCCCTGGAGTAACGAGAGTGTAGCATCTATTGTTGAGTTAGAATTGAAATCATAAATGACGGGAACTGCAATCACATCTCGAAAACAATTTCGCTCTTTTTCAGGAACCCAAATAGTGAGGATTTGGTGTCGTGGCCTGCTTACAACTTTGATGATCGTCAATATATAGACATTAAATACGAGCCGTCAGCAGGAAAAGACCTATTCAAAGCCCGCATGCAGTTCCTTCTGCAGGAGATACCAAACAGTTTAAAAAGTGACGAAACCAATTCAGCGCCAAGTCGTTTCATGCACGCATACCTTCCGTTTTGGATTGTTTTAAGCATTTTGGTTTTATAAAAGATAATGTCATAGAGATTGGTAATTTATAGATACTTCAAGAATGACCAAAACTTATTTCTGGAGCCCTTGTTCCCGATATACCATGCACGCGTGTATTTGGCTTGTTGGTAAAACAATTATACTTACATGTAAATACGGAAGAAGATGCAACTACCAGTAGTGTATCAGACAATGAAAATCACCTCTGTCTATCAATGACTCTGTTGAATCACAGGCGTTTGGCTCTATAGACATTTTATCTCTATATATATGTCATACTGTGACACAGTATATATGACATACTTGGATTCGATATGGGCTGAGGAAGTGTGGATGCCATATAACTTGGTGTAAACAAAGTATCCAGGTGCATTTTATTTCTTGTCTTAGTTCTTTTCAATGTCGATTTTAATTCTATATTATAGATAACTTTTTGTAATTAGTATGTCACCCATTAAACCGTATGTAGTAAATCAAATACAAATGAGAATTGCTTTACCTTTGTAAACATACATAATTCATAAATTCAACAATGTGCAGCTTTAACATTTTAGAGCTGATGTGTTGGAAATGTTGCTTTCATGCAAGCAGATAGTGCTAATTTCACATTGTTAATTCATTATTACCCAGTCCTAATTTGTTCAAAAACAATTTTAAAAGCAGAAACAGTGTATCAAAACTATTATTAATTTCTTTATTCATATACAGATTGATTTCTCTTGAAGTTAAAAGAACACATTTGCAACTTGTAGAAAAGACATTTTTATTCTATTCAATATACATATATAATATTAATTGATACATACAGTTGTAATTAATTAATATCTCATTTGAATGTACAAGTGGATAGAGGAATGTTTGGTGTAAAGTAAGGATACAACATCGAAATACAAGCATTCTACAGTGATGTTACCCTGGAAATATGAATATTGACAGTTTCTATACAATATTTGTTTTTTTAAGTACTTCCCCATCCTCCTCATTACTCCAACGGTAGCCTGAGGTACTCTGGCCCTGACACCAGACATATTACGACAGATAGATGACCTACATCAGACATATATCTGTCATAATGTCCAAGTCTGGTGTCAGGGCCTGAGTATCTCGGGCAACATCTGGGGTTGAAATAATCCATGGGTGGATGGATAAACCGACAGTGATAGTAACCCCTGGAATATGGGGGATGGGGTACTTCCCAGGTCACCTGAAAAGGTAGATAAGAACTTCAGAAAGCTTGGAGAGTATTACTGATAATTATTGTAGAAATAATACTCTGCGACAGCAACATTCACTGGAGGGAAATGTGGAAGATATATGTTATAGGGTATAGGAAACTTTTGTACATTATTATTCTAAAATCTCATAAAACTTTTAATTCACAATATTGATTTTGAAAAAAAAAACCCGTTAAAAATATGTCAAATATTTATATAAACAAAAAATACTATGATATAATGTATTATGTATTAACTTTAAATATTAAATCTGGAAATTCCAGAATAAGAATTGCATGTTCCAATGAAAGACATTGATGTGTACATAAGGAAGACTGAGATTTCTTTTCATTATTTGTAGAAATAAGTTTAAACTGCCACATCAGATAGTTAACATTAGAGAACATAGAATAAATACAAACAATGTATAAAACTATAATCTGAGATGTTTAACATCCAGTGTAATTCACATGTACAATATATAGACCAGACAGTACTAAGACAGTGTAACACACACATGTACAATATATAGACCAGACAGTACTAAGACAGTGTAACACACACATGTACAATATATAGACCAGACAGTACTAAGACAGTGTAACACACACATGTACAATATATAGACCAGACAGTACTAAGACAGTGTAACACACACATGTACAATATATAGACCAGACAGTACTAAGACAGTGTAACACACACATGTACAATATATAGACCAGACAGTACTAAGACAGTGTAACACACACATGTACAATATATAGACCAGACAGTACTAAGACAGTGTAACACACACGACAGTGTAACACACACATGTACAATATATAGACCAGACAGTACTAAGACAGTGTAACACACACATGTACAATATATAGACCAGACAGTACTAAGACAGTGTAACACACACATGTACAATATATAGACCAGACAGTACTAAGACAGTGTAACACACACGACAGTGTAACACACACATGTACAATATATAGTCCAGACAGTACTAAGACAGTGTAACACACACATGTACAATATATAGACCAGACAGTACTAAGACAGTGTAACACACACATGTACAATATATAGACCAGACAGTACTAAGACAGTGTAACACACGCATGTACAATATATAGACCAGACAGTACTAAGACAGTGTAACACACACATGTACAATATATAGACCAGACAGTACTAAGACAGTGTAACACACACATGTACAATATATAGACCAGACAGTACTAAGACAGTGTAACACACACATGTACAATATATAGTCCAGACAGTACTAAGACAGTGCAACACACACATGTACAATATATAGACCAGACAGTACTAAGACAGTGTAACACACACATTGTCTAATTTATATATTGAGAAATTGTGAAGCATGAAATATTCATTGTGTAGAAACTTTTCTCTCATTCCTACATGTGTAATGCTGGCTGGTCCAGGGCAATCCGCTATTGTCGCTTGAAGCTGTACATGTATTGCATGTCTACCCATGCAATAAAGCCCCCTGACATCACAGCGTCAACAAAATTACTATTTTAACATTCTTTTAAAAGATACAAACAACGGTATTTGCGTTGAAAATACACGCATATTTTTCATGTATGAAGAATTGACTTGCAGTCAAGTTTTTTTCTAATTTATTTCAAAATGGCGGAAAATAATAGTAGTAAAATTGCAATTAAAACGTCGAGATATGAGAGGAAAATACTCTTTGATATGTGGATATGAAGAATATTCTTCCCTCGACAAGGCTCTGGTTTTACTTTTGTGACCCTCGGGTAGAATATCCCTATCCTTCATATCTACATATGAAAGAGTCTTATATTTTTGCTTTTGTGGTTACTATAGAATCACAAATCTAAAAAATAAAGTTATTTTTATGTATATTATTGTTGTGAATGTTTTAATAACTATGTAAAATCATTTGAACTTTCAATACCACATGTCATATAGTAAATTGCACATTGAAATATTTTCATGAAATATCACAGTAATTGTAACAAAAGAGCACTGCATGTCCTTCATAAGTGAATCTACAAGCTATAACCACTTAAGTACATATATATGTGAAAAATACATTTTATGATGATGATATTCATAAGATTTTTGATAGATTCACAGCAAGATGACAAGCAGAAAAAACATCTGAAGAATGTTTTGAACTCTTCTGAATTTTGTTGATATACATGCATAGGCAAAAGGCGAACAGTCCCATATAACTACAGTAGAAATATCTGTTGAAACTTCCATTGATTGAATTAGAGAACCACTGCTGCAGTTTGAATACATGTTTTGATTTTAATGTACATCACATAAATTGATAAACTCTCATCAAACAACAATTATTCTGCTGTGTATTAAGGATTGCTATCATATTTTACAGACATGAATAATCTCTCATATCAAACACTGCCCTATAGCTACTCTATGGCATTAAGATCCAACATGTGACATGCACCTTTCTGAAGACTTCTGTACGAAGCCATACCTGAGTATATATTATGAGACTTTTGACCTTCAGCGTTAGGTGCCTGCTAATACATCTGTCTGTCGGAAGTCGAACACATCCTCAGCGTGGTCAGGTGACCTTGGCTCCAGCAGCTTGTACTCTTTGACTCGACCCAACAGGTAATTTTTATCTCTTCCTTCCTATCAGGATAAAAACAGATGCTTAATTAAATTATTTAGATAAACATGAACACTTTATGAAACAGATTATCCCAATTACTGCTTAATAGTACAACACATCTGACTAGCATCAGTTTGGACTGGAGTGACCAAACTGTGTGTCTGATGTTCTCCATCTCTGAGTGACAAAGCTGATCTGGAGTAGTTGCCAGTGGTACTAGTGGTGAGCTTATCATGGTACTATAGATTTTCTCCATTGTTAAATAATGTTATGTCCTTATGTCATCATAGATTTGATAATTTCATTCAATTCAACTTCACTCTAAACATGTTTTTTAAATACTTGGATTATAACACAGGTATATAAACGTAAAGGACAGATGCACCCTCTCATTTATAGTTAATCACCTGATCTAATACGTACCAGAACTAGTTGGTGTTGGAGAAGTTTCTCTGTCCTCTTGTAGCCAGACCCCAACAGCCAATAGTAGTACATTAAGAGGCTGAAATCAAAGTCATATCATTTGATAGTCAAAGTACTTTAGGCTGCAGTTGTTCATAGTATCATACTATGTCCATGACTCAAAGGTATGCATATATATATAGATTTAACATATATAACTTAAACATCAATGCACACAATAGATGACAACAATATAAGGCTGAGGAGAAAATACGATAAATATCAATATTTTGAATAATCATTTATCAGGCCAGCTAAATGATGACTACTTCAGTACATTTTGTTCATTTATTCACCATTACTGTATGAATCATAGTTATGTGGAGAATAGCATGTTGTACTTCAGTACATTTTGTACATTTATTCCCATTACTGTAAATCAGTTATGTGGAGAATAGCATGTTGTACTTCAGTACATTTTGTCATTTATTCGCATTACTTTAGCATGTTGTACTTCAGTACATTTTGTACATTTATTCGCCATTACTGTATGAATCATAGTTATGTGGAGAATAGCATGTTGTACTTCAGTACATTTTGTACATTTATTCGCCATTACTGTATGAATCATAGTTATGTGGAGAATAGCATGTTGTACTTCAGTACATTTTGTACATTTATTCGCCATTACTGTATGAATCATAGTTATGTGGAGAATAGCATGTTGTACTTCAGTACATTTTGTACATTTATTCGCCATTACTGTATGAATCATAGTTATGTGGAGAATAGCATGTTGTACTTCAGTACATTTTGTTCATTTATTCGCCATTACTGTATGAATCATAGTTATGTGGAGAATAGCATGTTGTACTTCAGTACATTTTGTTCATTTATTCGCCATTACTGTATGAATCATAGTTATGTGGAGAATAGCATGTTGTACTTCAGTACATTTTGTTCATTTATTCGCCATTACTGTATGAATCATAGTTATGTGGAGAATAGCATGTTGTACTTCAGTACATTTTGTACATTTATTCGCCATTACTGTATGAATCATAGTTATGTGGAGAATAGCATGTTGTACTTCAGTACATTTTGTACATTTATTCGCCATTACTGTATGAATCATAGTTATGTGGAGAATAGCATGTTGTACTTCAGTACATTTTGTACATTTATTCGCCATTACTGTATGAATCATAGTTATGTGGAGAATAGCATGTTGTACTTCAGTACATTTTGTACATTTATTCACCATTACTGTATGAATCATAGTTATGTGGAGAATAGCATGTTGTACTTCAGTACATTTTGTACATTTATTCGCCATTACTGTATGAATCATAGTTATGTGGAGAATAGCATGTTGTACTTCAGTACATTTTGTACATTTATTCGCCATTACTGTATGAATCATAGTTATGTGGAGAATAGCATGTTGTACTTCAGTACATTTTGTACATTTATTCGCCATTACTGTATGAATCATAGTTATGTGGAGAATAGCATGTTGTACTTCAGTACATTTTGTACATTTATTCGCCATTACTGTATGAATCATAGTTATGTGGAGAATAGCATGTTGTACTTCAGTACATTTTGTTCATTTATTCGCCATTACTGTATGAATCATAGTTATGTGGAGAATAGCATGTTGTACTTCAGTACATTTTGTACATTTATTCGCCATTACTGTATGAATCATAGTTATGTGGAGAATAGCATGTTGTACTTCAGTACATTTTGTACATTTATTCGCCATTACTGTATGAATCATAGTTATGTGGAGAATAGCATGTTGTACTTCAGTACATTTTGTACATTTATTCGCCATTACTGTATGAATCATAGTTATGTGGAGAATAGCATGTTGTACTTCAGTACATTTTGTACATTTATTCGCCATTACTGTATGAATCATAGTTATGTGGAGAATAGCATGTTGTACTTCAGTACATTTTGTACATTTATTCGCCATTACTGTATGAATCATAGTTATGTGGAGAATAGCATGTTGTACTTCAGTACATTTTGTACATTTATTCGCCATTACTGTATGAATCATAGTTATGTGGAGAATAGCATGTTGTACTTCAGTACATTTTGTACATTTATTCGCCATTACTGTATGAATCATAGTTATGTGGAGAATAGCATGTTGTTGTACTTCAGTACATTTTGTACATTTATTCGCCATTACTGTATGAATCATAGTTATGTGGAGAATAGCATGTTGTACTTCAGTACATTTTGTACATTTATTCACCATTACTGTATGAATCATAGTTATGTGGAGAATAGCATGTTGTACTTCAGTACATTTTGTACATTTATTCGCCATTACTGTATGAATCATAGTTATGTGGAGAATAGCATGTTGTACTTCAGTACATTTTGTACATTTATTCGCCATTACTGTATGAATCATAGTTATGTGGAGAATAGCATGTTGTACTTCAGTACATTTTGTACATTTATTCACCATTACTGTATGAATCATAGTTATGTGGAGAATAGCATGTTGTACTTCAGTACATTTTGTACATTTATTCGCCATTACTGTATGAATCATAGTTATGTGGAGAATAGCATGTTGTACTTCAGTACATTTTGTACATTTATTCGCCATTACTGTATGAATCATAGTTATGTGGAGAATAGCATGTTGTACTTCAGTACATTTTGTACATTTATTCACCATTACTGTATGAATCATAGTTATGTGGAGAATAGCATGTTGTACTTCAGTACATTTTGTACATTTATTCACCATTACTGTATGAATCATAGTTATGTGGAGAATAGCATGTTGTACTTCAGTACATTTTGTACATTTATTCGCCATTACTGTATGAATCATAGTTATGTGGAGAATAGCATGTTGTACTTCAGTACATTTTGTACATTTATTCACCATTACTGTATGAATCATAGTTATGTGGAGAATAGCATGTTGTACTTCAGTACATTTTGTACATTTATTCACCATTACTGTATGAATCATAGTTATGTGGAGAATAGCATGTTGTACTTCAGTACATTTTGTAGTACATTTATTCACCATTACTGTATGAATCATAGTTATGTGGAGAATAGCATGTTGTACTTACATTTTGTACATTTATTCGCCATTACTGTATGAATCATAGTTATGTGGAGAATAGCATGTTGTACTTCAGTACATTTTGTACATGTATTCACCATTACTGTATGAATCATAGTTATGTGGAGAATAGCATGTTGTACTTCAGTACATTTTGTACATTTATTCGCCATTACTGTATGAATCATAGTTATGTGGAGAATAGCATGTTGTATCCTCAACATAAACACACCAAATTCACTGTTGGATTTTTTTTACTGTCCTGAAAATTTCCTGTGGTCTGTAATTCTACCAATCAATCCACATATGAGTGAAAAGATCTTATTGATTACATAGATAAAATTAGTGTGAAATGTTAGTCCATCATTTATTTTATGGAACAATAAAAGAATATGTCATCAAAGGTTAACCAATCCACTCCGGTAGACACATTTAGACTTTTCTTGTTCCAATACTGAAGCCGAGTCCATTACACAACTTTTGACGTGATTAAGTTGATAAACATCTTTCAATTCCTTGTACAACTCACCACATGACGATGATGACGGGGACCAGAAATCTATCAATTCCTTGTACAACTCACCACATGACGATGATGAAGGGGACCAGAAATCTATCAATTCCTTGTACAACTCACCACATGACGATGATGAAGGGGACCAGAAATTTATCAATGCCTTGTACAACTCACCACATGACGATGATGACGGGGACCAGAAATCTATCAATTCCTTGTACAACTCACCACATGACAATGATGACGGGGACCAGAAATCCAGCAGTCCCCAGGAAGTAGAAGATTTCCCGTGCTACTGGCGGCCATTGTTGGACAGTGTTGGTAATGGTATCAAACATGACACTTTCAGTAGAGTTATACACTCGGAAAGGGCCACAACTCTGACTAGGAGCAATGCTGCAGAATGACAAACACAAGTATTCTGTAAATCAGGTTTCTACATAGGAGAAAAATTCTTTGGTTACATGTAAATGTTTTATATTCACAAACTATGGGTTTAAAAAGATGTCATTACTTAAGATGATTTCTGAGATAGGATAAAGTACACAGGATTGTTCATTGCTTCACTGGCAAATAGTTTCACATAAATTCAGTCATAATACAACATGTCGCTTATTATGTAAAAATTCAAAAGTTTCTTTGAGTCTCATATGTAATGAAAATCAAATGAATTTAAAAAGAGATCTTGCATATAAAACAATCTAATATTTTCTTTTTCTTAAATTTGTTTCACATTTTTACTAGGATAAGACTAGAATGAAGAGCCTCCTTACTTTCCGATCATATAGCCGATGGGAACTGCAGCTAAAATGAAGGAGAGAAGTAGCACGGTCATGAATAGGGAGTTGGAGCGTGAGGTCCTGAAGGGGCGGTCTTCCATGTGACTGTTTGACAGGGAAAACTGGAGCAGAAATAAAATCAGTCAAGTAAAGAATAGACATTTTACTAATGACATACTCAACATGAAACAATATCTATAGCACGTAAACTTATCACAAAACTTCTCACAGTATTAGAATATCTCTTTTCTTTCACATTTCCTAATTTTGTAATAAGTAGTGTATCCATATACATTAATTGTAGCCTTTGAGTTAATCATTTAAGCATTACATTTTAACATCTGCTGACAGTAATAATCTGAGAGGAATTTAGTCTGTTTGTTTCTTATAAACTTTTGCATTAATGATATCAGTCTTACCCTTCTAACATAGAAGAAAAGGAAGCACTTCACAAAAGTCATGAAGGGAATGATAGGACTAAAGAACAAGCCCAACCTACAACAATAAGTAACATTGTCAAGTAAATCACATCAACTACCTACAACAATATGCAACATTGTCACGTATATCACATCAGTTACCTACAACAGTATGTAACATTGTCAAATAATCACATCAATTACCTACAACAATATGTAACATTGTCAAGTACATCACATCAGTTACCTACAACAATATGTAACACTGTCAAATAGTCACATCAATTACCTACAACAATATGTAACACTGTCAAGTACATCACATCAGTTACCTACAACATTATGTAACATTGTCAAGTAAATCACATCAGTTACCTACAACAATATGTAACATTGTCAAGAACATCACATCAGTTACCTGCAACATTATGTAACATTGTCAAGTTTATCACATCAGTTACCTAAAACAATATGTAACATTGTCAGGAAAATCACATCACACTGCAACAATATGTAACATTGTCAAGTATATCCTGTTACACAACAATATGTAACATTGTCAAGTAAATCACATCAGTTACCTCAACAATATGTAACATTATATCATCATTACCTGAACATATGTAACTTTGTCACATATATAATATCAGTTACCTACAAAAATAACATTGTCAAGTAGATTACATCAATTACAATAAACAATATGTAACATTGTCATATATATCACATTAAGTACCTACAAAAATAACATTATCACATATATCCCATCAATTACCTACAAAAATAACATTGTCAAGTATGTCACATCAGCTACCTACAAAAATAACATTGTCACATATATCACGTCAGTTACCTACAAAAATATGTAACATGGTCATGTATATCACATCAGTTACCTACAAAAATAACATTGTCAAGTACATCACATCAATTACCTTCAACAATATATCATATAAGAGCTGTTTGTTCTGCAAGCAGCGATCCGTAACATTTTACAAAATAGTGGTTCGGGTCAAAGTGTAAAATCTCAACCAATCAAAAGACCGGAAGGTGTTATTCCACTAGTGGAATATCAATATATTTACCCAACACCATGCACATTTATAAAATGGCCTGAGAGTGGAATAACACGATGTATTGTGGTAGAAAACAACATACCACAAAAACACATTCGTTATGCATAACACTGACAAGGTTCCAATCTACAGTTCAATTTATGATATAAAACATAAAATTCTATGTGATCTTGGTAATAAAAGGATGACATGCATGGAGAAACTTCACGAATATCATTATTTGAACATATTTTGTACCCTAGCAACCATAGCCCACTTACCAACACAGAATCTGACTGTATATAATATCCACTACGTTAATGGGAACACTAAATTCCTGAGCTCCAATCAATTTAATCAGTTTACTTGTTGAACTGAATCGATTGAATATCAATCTGAAAAAGATGTGAAAGAGAAAATTAAAAGTGAAAAGGAAATAAGTGTCAGAAACTGAAACAACAATCACATGTCATGTTCATATCAGTGCACAGTCTTTGAAGTTCAAATCAATTCGATACATAGAATACAACAGAACATTATAACATTAACAGAATTTTGAAATTATATTCATATTTTCCCACCAATTTCCAACAAATCACAAGTACATCCTACTGAAATGTATCTCAAGGTGTTAGCATTGTTACCTGCGTGGTAGGTGTACAAACAGTACAATACCAGTCTCTACAATCAGGTCCAGCAGTACCAACTTATAGATCTGTTGTCCAACATACGTCTCCCAGCACTTAAAACAAACATTAACAACATCACATAATCTCCCTCACTGATTTCGCCTGTGTAATGTATGTCACTAGTGTAATATATAACATTGAGTGGTTTTTTTCATTGTCTGTAAATTTATTGTGACATTATGAATTGACGTAGTAAAGTAATGACTTGACGTTAGGATTCATGGATGTCGGGACAAAATGGCAGCCTCCTTTGAATTATTACAACACACTCTGATATTGAGATTATTCAAAAGTAGGTTTTTGTAGTTATGAGATTAAAAGTATCTTAAATTTGTGTTCATTTCATAGATACTCTGTGAAACTCATCTTAAAGTTTTAATTTTTGCTTGTAAAAGCTCGCAAATATAAAAACTTTTTAAGTCTCTTTTTGTCAAATTACCTATGAAATGAACACTCATTTCAGATCGTGTATATATACAGTACACATTACACTTATAGAGTTGAATTGTTTCTATGAATTTTAAGAATTTTGATATAGATCTTTGATACAATGCTGCTAGTTACAATTTACGAAGTCAGTGTACTACTCCACATTACTACCTTGACATTTCCTTTAACTGTGCCTCCGTCACTACTTTCCCAACGAGTATTACCACATCGTCCCAGATCTTCTTCCTCACCTTCCCCGATCAGCTGTCTATACAAGATAACAATTAAAACAATCGGGGACGCCAGTCGTAACATGATGGATCTGAAATGAAACAAATATGGAAACATTTTCAAACAATATTGTTTCACTAAGACTTAGCCTAAAGAAAAGTGAACATGCTCTTCTGAGCCCTCCAACTATCAAAATAATCTACACAGAATTGATGTACAGGTAATCAACTATCTTTACTTACCTGGTTAAGGTAATCTTGATCTCATTTTCATGGAAGTAACGTTCAAATTGAGCAAGCTTTTGGAAGACAAATGGAAGGATGAGGTTGAGGGCTGTGATGGTGATGTATGGTACATACTGTACGATGAGGGACAGGATATCTGATAGGTCATTCTTCAGTAACTGAAATACAGAGAAACATACAATGATAACCGGAGGACAGACTCACCTTACCATTTGTCACAGAAGTTAATTTCCATCTGTGATACTTATTTATCAGTTTATGTAAATGACAAGATCTACCAATAAGTCTTTCTAGGTAAGTAGCATATCAGATCATTCAGTTTGATGAATCGAATATATCATCAACACAAGTGCTAGATTCTGTTTATCCCATAACTGACATTAAAGAGAATATATTTCATTCTACAAAGAACAATATGTTAAAATGACACCAAGAAAATAATGATATTACCAAGACACCTGGTATCATTTGATTCATTTACACTGTTCACTTTACATAATTTTTTGTTTTGCTTTACTGAAGGGCTATTAGTCCTACAATAAGTATACAGTCTACAGTTTCTTATGTATTTGGAGTATTCTGATTTTTTTCTTAAAAAAAAAAAAAAAAAAAAAAAAGATTAAGTGTAAGTGTGATACTTACATCCAACATTTTCTCTGTGGTGAAGATTATGAGGTAACAGGCACCCCCTAGTAGAGCCAGCACGAGGATGTTGATAAAGATTCTCACTGTATAAAGCTGACACTTGTCTTTCACGGTCTGTTTTGACAGCTTCAGTTTGAGTCTCTGTTCCTGAAGGTCAGCCTGAAGGACAAATCATGTAACATTCTACCCATATCTACAGAACATGTGAACGGATGTATCAAGTTGAAGATGGAAACAAATAGACTGATTAGCATGAAAAAAACTTTAGCTTTATAATAACCATAGTCATACATCTGAATTGAACATAACAACACCTAACAGCACTATAGATACCTTGATGTCGGTTTTAATGTAGGCCCGTTTGGTGTTGGCACCTCGTTCCTGTTTGATACAGTAGTCCCAGCCAGCGAACACTTTATTACTGTAATTGGCCACTGTCTTCTCTATCCCCAAGGTCACCTTGACATTCTTAGCAGAACTGTAACACAAACACATGGTGATCTTTTTTAATGGGCTCGATCAGCAGTCATAATGATATAAAGTTGAGGAGGTGATATAGTAGATAGTGGCTACCATACTGAATATACACAGTGGTCTTACAGATTGATATAGGAATAAAGTTGCTCCCTGAGAGAAACAAAAGGACACCAAACGAAGCTAAGGCATCAGAGTGGTTAGACTAAGTTTCTCACTTAGAAGGAAGAAACATAATGACAAAAGAATGACTGTAATTTATATCATTATGTTAACAAAAGTTTCAATTCAATTCACTGATAAATTGAAGTAAAAGAAATTTGTCAAAGAAACATTTGTCAACCCCGAACTCACTTTTTGACGAGTAGTATGAAGCTGATAATGAAGCTAGCGCCCACAGCCAGGAGATAGGCAAGACTCATATTGTACACCTCCTTACCATCACCGGCCGTGTACGTCTTATTGAAGTATACTCCATAGAACAGCAGCTTTCTCTCCATCCAACCCTATACAGTAAAGCATCCCAATTAAAGCATAAATGTAGCGTCCTTTCTAAAATTAGTGATTCATCTCATTGTATATCATATAATCACTGTAAACCATCTTCTTTCTTTCACATGTGAAATTTCTCAATTGTCGCAATTAAGGCAACTTCACAAAAATTCATTTCAATTCAATTGTAAATCTGGGAAAACCTCTATGAAAATGCTTTGAAATCAAAATCGTGAAATTTTGTAGCCACAAAAGAAATTAGGCTTATAGTAATTTAAATGGTGAAAGTTGTATTAAGCATTTAATACAAATATTATGTAATACAGAGGCAAGCTAACCTGGACAAGCTTCAGTATGATCATTCAAATAGTAATACATTTCTCTTACAAAGTGTCTTTGTAAACGTTCCTGTTTTATTTCCAGTAAACATATGGACCAGTTACACTTATGCTGGACTGCTGGTTCTGAACTTGTATCAAGTCCCTATGCATGTAGTATTAAAGTACAGGTTAAAGACTTACTGTTCCCTGTAGAATATCGAGGACCTTCTCAAATGTAGATTCAGAGTTGGTGTAGTTGATATTATAGTCAATGTAGTCCAGGGTACAGTTAACAGACTCCAGGTATCCACCGACGTCGGGGGTTACAGACTCCTCAAACTTGTACGGCCCCAGTACCAGGTACGGCACAGTTATCACGCCAAACATTATTATCATGATGTAGAAGTTCAGAAACATCAACCATTTTATAAATCTAAAGTACGTCATAATGGCTGTTCCATACGAACCTGGAAATCAGAAAGATATTAAGTTGATGTTACTATATCTCAACATATATAAAAGATTCTGATGAATGTCAACAGAGAATTGCAATAAGAGAATAATGTATGCATATTTTCAAAAAACAAACAAAAAAAACCCCAAAAGATCCAATGATCTTGTATTTTAGGTCACAGATTGCTGATTTATACAAAAAGCCTAAGAGTTCTGAATTTCAACATTTCAAAAGTGTCTTATTACCTGTTTAATATATTTATAAATAGATTTCTCAGACATAGAGATAAATCTTGCCTTCAATTTCTTTGAACACACTCAGCCATATTGTGAAATATTGCATCATTTCCTTTGCTTGTCGTTTTATCTTGAACCATGTCTACAATAGAAGGTATCATGTGCTGTAGACATACAGGTTTATCACATTTTTTACACCAAAACCAATGATCTAAAATATATGTACAATGTTATATTTTCTGCATTTTATCATTATTGGATTTTTTCTTGACATTAACTTAAATGATACCTTTGTTAAAACTTTAATTATGTATCAAAACAGAATACAGACAACCAGTAGTTCCTTGTGATAAAATGTATAGTGAAACCTGCCTTATCAACCACCCCTGTATAAAGGATATGCTTATTATCACCAATTTCTTAGTAAATAACACAATTCGACCTTTATATGAAGACCGCATTTAGAAGTTGTCCATATTTCAATAGTCAAAAGCCTGTGTATGAAATGAAAAACTATACGAAATCAGTCTGGATATGCACTCAAGCATGACACAGGTGTATCAGCGACATCCTTGAAATATATAAACAAAGTGTACCATATTATACCCAAAGTCTGTTTTGAGACACAAAATTTTATTGCATCCGCCTGATTTTAGCGGAGCCAATCAAATGACCAGCATTTGGGTAATGAGTTATTCATGATACAACAGCAAATGCAGCCCATGGTCCCAGGGGTTAGTAAGCGATAGTGCGACGAACACCTGGGACCGAGGATGACCTATAGTAACTTTCCACATATTTTGAAAAGGGTAGTTCCCCCAAAACCTAGTTATTGCCATGGGTGGTCTTTATAGACAGGTCTGACTATATAAGGTTTTAAGGCTATTCCTACCTTAGATTCCTTGCTGCCTTTCAGTCGATTCATCCTATTCAGAGTGGAGTCTCTGTAAAGGGGAGATAACTCACTTTTTAATACTCCATTGCAGTTATTTCAATTAAACATTACAATATGTTTATCTGCCATATATTAGAATTATATTGCATAAACACTCAAAATGAAAAATTGTGTTGATTTTATGGTTACTTGTGTGCAAGTTACATTGATTCGACTCACTGTACTCGGTATAGAATACAACATATACAAAGTGAAACTTTTAATACATGTATAAATTATGTCAGTATTAGATCAGTCACCACAGGTTATACATATCACCAACAAACCCATTGTCATACCATTGATATATAGAATCAGAAATATGCAGTTGAGTGAGTTTTTATAGACAAACAAACATTCTCCATCTTGATAAAACTTACATGTCCTATGTACACTTGAAACTTTCATTCAAAATTTTAATTTCATTAGACAGTCAATTTGTGGACAAGCCAAGGTATAAGGAATATTGATTTTGTTGTAATTTGTGAGATTACAAGGCATTTCAATCTACCCTGTAGGTTTGTTTTTTTTTAAATTATGTAAGGTTTGATCTCCGAAAAAAATGGATTAAGCAGGCAAATGCTTCTTTAGACATAGCTCAATCAATCAAACATTTCATTATTATAATTAGTGTTATACAAAATTAATTTGATTATGAAGGGGAGATAACTGATATTCTTCTGTTGGTCATTCTGGCCTACAGTAAGATTGGCTTGGCTTCCTATGAATGAATACATGTATATGTTTAATTTTTTTGATGTCAGTATTAATTTAGATATAGATATATACAGTGATATTAAGCCAGAGGAACTGCAGTTAAATGAGTTTTTATTGACAAAAACTACTGTAAACCAATTTTCATTCATGTGCAGTTTACTTTCACGATTAAAGAAAATACCTGAAAGGTTAACTCCACAAATGTATATACACTTACTGATTGTGATTTAAATTTTTAATCTCCAAAAATTGATCTTCAGGAAATTGTTTCAATATTGGAAACGAGAAATGTAGTAGCTGTGAAAGAATGTTGGTTTACAGTAATAAGAAATACTCTGGTGGAATTCTATTACTAATTTCCAATACGAGGGTTTCAAATAACAACAAGAGGCCCATGGGCCTTAACGGTCACCTGAGTTAGAATATATAATGAAACAAATAATGAAACAAATTAAAGACATATAAACACTATATGCTGGGCCTTGAAGTTGGTCAGTGATTTATAAATTTGACCTTTTTAGACTATGAATAGTATTTGCTTCCATCAAACCTGTGAACTTGGAGGTATTTTTGGAATTTTAATCAATTTGACCCTGTTTGGTCCTGCCCCTCTGGTCCTCCAGGGGGTCATCGAGGACGGATATGGATGTTAAAATGCTATATCTTAGGCTAATAATTCTAATCAAGTTTGACTAATTTCCTACGAAAATTGGGCAAATAATGTTCACAAATATGTTTTTCCTATATAAACTAAAACTAAAGTAAACTTGACCCCTCCCCAGGGGGTAACGTGAGACCCCAAGGTCATATAATTCACAGTTTTTATAAAACACCTGAAGACCTTTCCATCTATAATTATTTGATTCTACTATATCCAGAATTTTAGAAGATTTTTGAAGTTTTAGCCTATTTGACCCTTATTTGGCCCCGCCCCTCTGCCCCCAGGGGGTCGGCCAGGACCAATGTGGATATGATATTAAAATGCTATCTCAGGCTAATAATTCTAACCAAGTTTGACTCATTTCCTATGAAAATTGAGCAAAAAATGTTCATTAATGTGTTTTTCCTATATAAACTATAGTAAACTTGACCCCCTCCCCAAGGGGAAACAGGAGATCCCAGGGTCATATAATTTACAATTTTTATAAACAAACTTGAAGACCTTTTCATCTATAAAGTGTATTTGATTATACCATTTCCAGAATTTTAAAGGAATATTTTTGAAGTTTTAGCGTATTTGACCTTTTTTGGCCCCGCCCCTCTGCCCCCAGGGGTCGGCCTGGACCAATATGGATATGATATTAAAATGCTATCTCAGGCTAATAATTCTAACCAAGTTTGACTCGTTTCCAATGAAAATTGAGCAAAAAATGCTCATAAATGTGTTTTCCCTATATAAACTATAGTAAACTTGACCCCCTCCCCAGGGGGAAATGTGAGACCCCAGGGTCATATAATTCACAATTTTTGTAAAGGACCTTAAGACCTTTCTATTTATGAAAAGTATTTGTTTCTACCATTTCCAGAATTTCAGAAGAAGATTTTTGAAGTTTTAGCCTATTTGACCCTTTTTTAGCCCCGCCCCTCTGCCCCCAGGGGGTCGGCCAGAACCAATGTGGATATGATATTAAAATGCTATCTCAGGCTAATAATTCTAACCAAGTTTGACTCGTTTCCAATGAAAATTGAGCAAAAAATGCTCATAAATGTGTTTTCCCTATATAAACTATAGTAAACTTGACCCCCTCCCCAGGGGGAAACGTGAGACCCCAGGGTCATATAATTCACAATTTTTGTAAAGGACCTTAAGACCTTTCTATTTATGAAAAGTATTTGATTCTACCATTTCCAGAATTTCAGAAGAAGATTTTTGAAGTTTTAGCCTATTTGACCCCTTTTGACCCCGCCCCTAAGGCCCCTGGGGGTCAGTCATAGAAAATTTGTTAATAGGATTATATGGACATCTCATACTGATAATTCTGACAACATTTGACTCATTTCCTATTACAAATGACCAAATAATGCGCAAAAATGTGTTTTCTCAATATAAAGTATAGTAAACTTAACCCCCTCCCCAGGGGGAAACTAGAGACCCCAGGGTCATATAATTCACAATTTTTGTAAAGGACCTTAAGACCTTTTTATCTATGAAGAGTATTTGATTCTACCACATCTGTGAGTAGAGAAGAAGAGTTTTGAAATTTTACTCAATTTTACCCCTTTTGGCCCCTCCCACAGTCCCCTGGGGGTAGGGGACCATATAATTCACAATTTTGATTGGCCTTATGCCTTAGAAGGTTTGCGCAAAATTTCATTGAAATTGCTTCAGCAGTTTTGGAGAAGAAGTTGAAAATGTAAATTGTTTACGGACATACGACGCACGACGGACGACGCACGACGCACGACGACGGACGGACAAAAGGCGATAAGAATAGGTCACTTGAGACTTCGTCTCAGGTGACCTAAAAACCATGTGGATAAAGTACAATTTATCGTTGATTAGCCTAATTTTTTAGCAATTGGTGACGCTAATAAAATCATGTTAAAATATATCATTATTATCAAAAGATGGGACATATCGACAGTAAATCATACCCTAATGTCTTTTTTGTATCTCGAAATCGACATACTCTAGGTCTTATAAAAAAGGTTAAATCATTTTCATTGAATTCCTATGGGAATTGAAAGACATCTTTTGAACTTTAAAATCATGCATCATTATACATCTAAGCATGCATACATTGTATCTAATGGGAAATATACAAATATATTTGTTTCTGTTTAAAAGGTCATTAAAGCAGGGGAGATAACTAATATACTTCTGTCTGGCAACCTGCCATGTAATAAGATTAACCCTGTAATAAGATTGGCCCTGTAAAATGTATACAATTCATGTATATATATGTAGTCACTAGCAAAGTCACCTGAAATAAATAAATCATTTATTTATACACATTAAAATCAACAGCCCCAATATTACAACAAGTGGCTGTAAGAATCCCTCGATATCCTGGATTGTAATGATCCAGAAATGCATTGAAGTGCACAGAGATAAGGGGAAGACAAACATATACACCATTATACTCTGGTACGTGCAAGTTTACCTCATCAAACCTATGTCTGTACCGCGGCGGGCCCTGAAGTTAAACATTAACTGTGTTAACATCTTTATTCTAGCTTACAACCAGGTTAAAATGCAAAAATTGTCTGGGGTATGATTATTATATAACTGTTTAAATATTTGCAGATGAATTTAATGTCACCTACAGCCCGTCATACAGCATGTTAGTATAATCCAGTCAGTGAGGGTTTAGGGGTAACTTATTCATCCTAAGGACTGTGATGTACGCCTTTTATGTAAATTTTGAACAAAATATCAAAAGGAATTATTTGAAAATTAATGGAAAAGAAATATAATTCTCACAATATATTTCTCGACAACAAAAATGTTAGTTAGAACAAATGTTAATCATCAATACCTTGTTTTAGAGATACCAAAACGAAGTGGGTAAAATACAATTTATCGTCAATTAGTCCTACCTTTCAGTGATTGTGATGTTATATTTTAACATAATTTCTGTGACATCACAGTCACTGGAAGGTAGGACTAAACAACGGTAAACCATGCATATATACTTAATGTTTTGGTAACTCAAAACTTCTGTATTGTTTTAATTAAAAAGAATTTTATATTTCATATTAACAAATCATGAAAGTGTGAAACACAAAACCACAAGTTGTTGAAACAATTATCAAAGTCATAGATTGATGTACAGAGACATTGTATTATGTATTAAATAGAGCCAGACAGAAGAGTGTTACCTGTTAACCACCTAAACATGGCCTAGCACATGGTTATGTTTCTATCTACACTGAAGGTAACCTTCTTATACTTCCTTTATTTACTTACGGGTGCTTACTGTCTCTGTGAGGAGAAAAACATAATCAAACCATCGGGTTAGTAATATCACACCATATCAATGTTACATCATTCTCATCAACACCTTTAGTTATAACACGACAGGCCGCATGCAAAACTGTTAGAAACTCAATCATTCAAAAACACGCAATTGTAAATCAATCTAGAATACTACATTTAGATGATTTTCATTACATTACCTAAATCAAAGGTGATATAAGACAGACATACCAAAATAAACAATGTAATGTATCGAATGTAATACTTATGTTTGAGTGTACATATGTAAAACAAAATTATCTTTAATCTTCCAAGTTTAAAGTGATACAGTTTTCTTTACTGCAAGTTTGAATTAAGTAAAGGGAGATAATAACCATATGATATATTTCTGATGCGGTAGTGAGAACAAAAGTAAAATGAAATCTTGAATCTATATAATCAGGGAATAGTGAGTGGTAGTTGCCAGGTGCAATGAGAGTGTATTACTAGCCAATTGACCCTGGGCATAACACGTAATCGTACAAGCTTAAAACAGTCCTCATGTCTGTTTACCGACAGATATATGGCATTTATTTCTGGTCAAAATGACAATATCAAACATCAACCTGACACAATGCCTTACCCCTGGTAACACATCCTTAGCCTGACCCTCTACTGCGTCACACTGACTGTTAATATATACTGCAAAACAGGATCTATTTGATAAACATACTCTTAACCAGGTGTACAATTACCATAAGTGCAAATATAACCTTAAAGAATAACTAGGTCAGAAAGACCTATTTTTGGCAAATGACTTGGGACATCTGACTTAGGTGGATCCTGCAAAGTTCATCAATCTTGTTAAGGAAGTTAGGTCGATTGTAAGATTGAACATTAAGCTCTAAAAAAACACTCCACATGAAATACACATCAGTAAATGAGGCAGATCACTATTTATCAAGCTATAGGCTCACTAACAACTGGTCAAAGCCATTTCAGCAGAAAGTTTATAGTTTAAGGGAGACAGCTAGATCACTATTGCTTTGGTCTGTTTAGTTTTACATCCTATTAACAGCCAGGGTCATTTAAGGACAAGCCAGGTTTGCTGGTGGAGGAAAACTGGAGTACCTGGAGAAAAGTCACTAACCAGCAGTAAGTATCTGGCAACTGCCACAAATGGGATTCAAACTCACGACTCAGGGATGGAAGGCTTGTGGTAAAGATATTTTATCTGCACAGCTACCATGGCCACAACACTAATGCACTAAAAGCCCACTACAAGCAAGTATAGACACTTTGTACAATAATTGTACCTCTTTAAGGAATAAAGATCACTAATAGAAATAAAGATCACTACAAATTACTCCAGTTGCTATAGAACTTGTACAAAAGTATACATAAGGAAATACATATTAAGCTTACTTCAAAGTAGTATATCCACTTCAGCATACAAAGCTCACCACATGAAAACAGACAGACTATTGTTCAGAAACTCACTACAAACCTATTCATCATCAAACAGATGAAATAATAAGTTATGTCACTATTCCTCTACATAAGTAAGCTTACCTCATCAAACTGGCCAAGTTGCCGGCGGTGACTTCCTCTCTCTCCTTCATCATAGCATATCGTTCCCGTAATGTCTGTGGTTTGTTATTTTGAAATTGCACATGTTCATCTTGAAGTTCCTTATGTCGCTGCTTCAGTGATTTTGTGCGAGACCGCTGTTGGAATCTTAAACTTGGCAACATTTCAGACTCATCTTCGTTCCAGTCCTCGTATTGACCATCTTCGTTACGAAGACGCGAGGACTTTCGTCTTTTTCGTACCAGAGTGGCTCCCCCATCACTGCTGGAGTTACGTGACTTTTGACGAGTCATGTTATCGTCGCCGTTATCAGACCTGAAATAAAAGTGCCATGAGGTCTAAAATGGCAGGGCACAAAACTATCTTCATCTACTGGTCATCTAAACTAATGAATATAGTCTTCATTATTCCATTTTAACGAACTCAAATGTTCCTGTCCCTATCTAGAAACCAGCTCCTTCATATTATTTTTCAAAGAAAAAGTAAATTTGGATTATTTAGCCCTCCGAACACTTTAATGTTATACAATTTAAAAGTGGTTTATTTAAAAGTTGTCTCCCTTGTTTCCTTGTCCAGAACTTGCCCTATGAACAGTCATTCTTTACACACCTGTATCTAAGTCATATGTAACACCTATAGTTACCTATATCTATGGTCGCCTTCAGGATTACCATCAACATGAAATACTGGCTCCATGTCCAATCTTGAAAAGTTTTCATCTCTGTCCATCTTTCCTTGCTTCTGGTTGTCAGATTCTACAAAATTCAAATGAAAGACATTTACATGTACAGAACTGATATAATGGTTTTAATATTAAGTTGAAAACAGATTGGTGTCCATCAATATTCTACAGAATAACTATGTTTTGTAGTTAAGTTGAGGTAGGTAATTATGATAAAGCAGGATACACCTGTGTAGGTGTGGTACTTATGTTGTGATTAGTTATTGTAAATAAGATTAGTATTGAAGTAGGGTAATTAATGATTTCCATGAAAGGTGATCTATGCAGGCAATTAAGGGTTCATGTGTGGTAAATGGTAATTAGGGATGATATGTGGTAATTAAGGTGACCACTGTAGGTATGGTAATTAAGGGTAACCATTACTGGTATGCTAAGTATGGGTGATCATTACAGGTGTGGTAATTAAGGGTGATCATTACAGGTGTGGTAATTAAGGGTGATCATTACAGGTGTGGTAATTAAGGGTAACCATTACTGGTATGCTAAGTATGGGTGACCATTGCAGGTGTGGTAATTAAGGGTGACCATTACTGGTATGCTAAGTATGGGTGATCATTACAGGTGTGGTAATTAAGGGTGACCATTACTGGTGTGGTAAGTATGGGTGATCATTACAGGTGTGGTAATTAAGGGTGACCATTACTGGTATGCTAAGTATGGGTGATCATTACAGGTATGGTAATTAAGGGTGACCATTACTGGTGTGGTAAGTATGGGTGATCATTACAGGTATGGTAATTAAGGGTAACCATTACTGGTATGCTAAGTATGGGTGACCATTACAGGTGTGGTAATTAAGGGTGACCATTACAGGTGTGGTAATTAAGGGTGACCATTACTGGTGTGGTAAGTATGGGTGATCATTACAGGTATGGTAATTAAGGGTAACCATTACTGGTATGCTAAGTATGGGTGACCATTGCAGGTGTGGTAATTAAGGGTGACCATTACAGGTATGCTAAGTATGGGTGATCATTACAGGTATGGTAATTAAGGGTAACCATTACTGGTATGCTAAGTATGGGTGACCATTGCAGGTGTGGTAATTAAGGGTGACCATTACTGGTATGCTAAGTATGGGTGACCATTGCAGGTGTGGTAATTAAGGGTGATCATTACAGGTGTGGTAATTAAGGGTGACCATTACAGGTGTGGTAATTAAGGGTGACCATTACAGGTGTGGTAATTAAGGGTGACCATTACTGGTATGCTAAGTATGGGTGACCATTACAGGTGTGGTAATTAAGGGTAACCATTACTGGAATGCTAAGTATGGGTGATCATTGCAGGTGTGGTAATTAAGGGTGACCATTACAGGTGTGGTAATTAAGGGTGACCATTACTGGTATGCTAAGTATGGGTGACCATTACAGGTGTGGTAATTAAGGGTGACCATTACTGGTATGCTAAGTATGGGTGATCATTACAGGTGTGGTAATTAAGGGTGACCATTACTGGTATGGTAATTAAGGGTAACCATTACTGGTATGCTAAGTATGGGTGACCATTACAGGTGTGGTAATTAAGGGTGACCATTACTGGTATGCTAAGTATGGGTGATCATTACAGGTGTGGTAAGTATGGGTGATCATTACAGGTATGGTAATTAAGGGTAACCATTACTGGTATGCTAAGTATGGGTGACCATTGCAGGTGTGGTAATTAAGGGTGACCATTACTGGTATGCTAAGTATGGGTGATCATTACAGGTGTGGTAATTAAGGGTGACCATTACTGGTATGCTAAGTATGGGTGACCATTGCAGGTGTGGTAATTAAGGGTGACCATTACTGGTATGCTAAGTATGGGTGACCATTGCAGGTGTGGTAATTAAGGGTGACCATTACTGTTATGCTAAGTATGGGTGATCATTACAGGTGTGGTAATTAAGGGTGACCATTACAGGTGTGGTAATTAAGGGTAACCATTACTGGTATGCTAAGTATGGGTGACCATTGCAGGTGTGGTAATTAAGGGTGACCATTACTGGTATGCTAAGTATGGGTGATCATTACAGGTGTGGTAATTAAGGGTGACCATTACAGGTGTGGTAATTAAGGGTGACCATTACAGGTGTGGTAATTAAGGGTGACCATTACTGGTATGGTAATTAAGGGTGACCATTACTGGTATGCTAAGTATGGGTGATCATTACAGGTATGGTAATTAAGGGTGACCATTACTGGTATGCTAAGTATGGGTGACCATTACAGGTGTGGTAATTAAGGGTAACCATTACTGGAATGCTAAGTATGGGTGATCATTACAGGTATGGTAATTAAGGGTGACCATTACTGGTATGCTAAGTATGGGTGACCATTACAGGTGTGGTAATTAAGGGTGACCATTACTGGTATGGTAATTAAGGGTGACCATTACAGGTGTGGTAATTAAGGGTGACCATTACTGGTGTGGTAAGTATGGGTGATCATTACAGGTGTGGTAATTAAGGGTGACCATTACTGGTGTGGTAAGTATGGGTGATCATTACAGGTGTGGTAATTAAGGGTGACCATTACTGGTATGCTAAGTATGGGTGACCATTGCAGGTGTGGTAATTAAGGGTGACCATTACTGGTGTGGTAAGTATGGGTGATCATTACAGGTGTGGTAATTAAGGGTGACCATTACTGGTGTGGTAAGTATGGGTGATCATTACAGGTGTGGTAATTAAGGGTGACCATTACTGGTATGCTAAGTATGGGTGATCATTACAGGTGTGGTAATTAAGGGTGACCATTACTGGTATGCTAAGTATGGGTGACCATTGCAGGTGTGGTAATTAAGGGTGACCATTACTGGTATGCTAAGTATGGGTGACCATTGCAGGTGTGGTAATTAAGGGTGATCATTACAGGTGTGGTAATTAAGGGTGACCATTACAGGTGTGGTAATTAAGGGTGACCATTACAGGTGTGGTAATTAAGGGTGACCATTACTGGTATGCTAAGTATGGGTGACCATTGCAGGTGTGGTAATTAAGGGTAACCATTACTGGTATGCTAAGTATGGGTGACCATTGCAGGTGTGGTAATTAAGGGTGACCATTACAGGTGTGGTAATTAAGGGTGACCATTACAGGTATGTAATTAGGGTGACCATTACAGGTGTGGTAATTAAGGGTGACCATTACTGGTATGCTAAGTATAATGGGTGGAATTAATGGTATGTAATGGTACATTGTGTAATTGGGTGACCATTACAGGTGTGGTAATTAAGGGTGACCATTACTGGTATGCTAAGTATGGGTGACCATTACAGGTGTGGTAATTAAGGGTGACCATTACAGGTATGGTAATTAAGGGTGACCATTACAGGTGTGGTAATTAAGGGTAACCATTACTGGTATGCTAAGTATGGGTGACCATTACAGGTGTGGTAATTAAGGGTAACCATTACTGGAATGCTAAGTATGGGTGACCATTGCAGGTGTGGTAATTAAGGGTGACCATTACTGGTATGCTAAGTATGGGTGACCATTGCAGGTGTGGTAATTAAGGGTGATCATTACAGGTGTGGTAATTAAGGGTGACCATTACAGGTGTGGTAATTAAGGGTGACCATTACAGGTGTGGTAATTAAGGGTGACCATTACTGGTATGCTAAGTATGGGTGACCATTACAGGTGTGGTAATTAAGGGTAACCATTACTGGAATGCTAAGTATGGGTGATCATTACAGGTATGGTAATTAAGGGTGACCATTACTGGTATGCTAAGTATGGGTGACCATTACAGGTGTGGTAATTAAGGGTGACCATTACAGGTATGGTAATTAAGGGTGACCATTACAGGTGTGGTAATTAAGGGTAACCATTACTGGTATGCTAAGTATGGGTGACCATTACAGGTGTGGTAATTAAGGGTAACCATTACTGGAATGCTAAGTATGGGTGATCATTACAGGTATGGTAATTAAGGGTGACCATTACTGGTATGCTAAGTATGGGTGATCATTACAGGTGTGGTAATTAAGGGTGACCATTACTGGTATGGTAATTAAGGGTAACCATTACTGGTATGCTAAGTATGGGTGACCATTACAGGTGTGGTAATTAAGGGTGACCATTACTGGTATGCTAAGTATGGGTGATCATTACAGGTGTGCTAAGTATGGGTGACCATTACAGGTGTGGTAATTAAGGGTGACCATTACTGGTGTGGTAAGTATGGGTGATCATTACAGGTATGGTAATTAAGGGTAACCATTACTGGTATGCTAAGTATGGGTGACCATTGCAGGTGTGGTAATTAAGGGTGACCATTACTGGTATGCTAAGTATGGGTGATCATTACAGGTGTGGTAATTAAGGGTGACCATTACTGGTATGCTAAGTATGGGTGACCATTGCAGGTGTGGTAATTAAGGGTGACCATTACTGGTATGCTAAGTATGGGTGACCATTGCAGGTGTGGTAATTAAGGGTGACCATTACTGGTATGCTAAGTATGGGTGATCATTACAGGTGTGGTAATTAAGGGTGACCATTACAGGTGTGGTAATTAAGGGTGACCATTACAGGTGTGGTAATTAAGGGTGACCATTACTGGTATGGTAATTAAGGGTGACCATTACTGGTATGCTAAGTATGGGTGATCATTACAGGTATGGTAATTAAGGGTAACCATTACTGGTATGCTAAGTATGGGTGACCATTGCAGGTGTGGTAATTAAGGGTGACCATTACTGGTATGCTAAGTATGGGTGATCATTACAGGTATGGTAATTAAGGGTAACCATTACTGGTATGCTAAGTATGGGTGACCATTGCAGGTGTGGTAATTAAGGGTGACCATTACTGGTGTGGTAAGTATGGGTGATCATTACAGGTGTGGTAATTAAGGGTGACCATTACTGGTATGCTAAGTATGGGTGACCATTGCAGGTGTGGTAATTAAGGGTGACCATTACTGGTGTGGTAAGTATGGGTGATCATTACAGGTATGGTAATTAAGGGTAACCATTACTGGTATGCTAAGTATGGGTGACCATTGCAGGTGTGGTAATTAAGGGTGACCATTACTGGTGTGGTAAGTATGGGTGATCATTACAGGTGTGGTAATTAAGGGTGACCATTACTGGTGTGGTAAGTATGGGTGATCATTACAGGTGTGGTAATTAAGGGTGACCATTACTGGTATGCTAAGTATGGGTGATCATTACAGGTATGGTAATTAAGGGTGACCATTACTGGTGTGGTAAGTATGGGTGATCATTACAGGTATGGTAATTAAGGGTAACCATTACTGGTATGCTAAGTATGGGTGACCATTGCAGGTGTGGTAATTAAGGGTGACCATTACTGGTATGCTAAGTATGGGTGATCATTACAGGTGTGGTAATTAAGGGTGACCATTACAGGTGTGGTAATTAAGGGTGACCATTACAGGTGTGGTAATTAAGGGTGACCATTACTGGTATGGTAATTAAGGGTGACCATTACTGGTATGCTAAGTATGGGTGATCATTACAGGTATGGTAATTAAGGGTAACCATTACTGGTATGCTAAGTATGGGTGACCATTGCAGGTGTGGTAATTAAGGGTGACCATTACTGGTGTGGTAAGTATGGGTGATCATTACAGGTGTGGTAATTAAGGGTGACCATTACTGGTATGCTAAGTATGGGTGATCATTACAGGTATGGTAATTAAGGGTGACCATTACTGGTGTGGTAAGTATGGGTGATCATTACAGGTATGGTAATTAAGGGTAACCATTACTGGTATGCTAAGTATGGGTGACCATTGCAGGTGTGGTAATTAAGGGTGACCATTACTGGTATGCTAAGTATGGGTGATCATTACAGGTGTTGTAATTAAGGGTGACCATTACAGGTGTGGTAATTAAGGGTGACCATTACTGGTGTGGTAATTAAGGGTGACCATTTCTGGTGTGGTAATTAAGGGTGACCATTACTGGTGTGGTAATTAAGGGTGACCATTACTGGTGTGGTAATTAAGGGTGACCATACAGGTGTTCTAATTTGGGGTGATCATTACAAGTGTGGTAATTAAGGGTGACCATTACTGGTGTGGTAATTAAGGGTGACCATACAGGTGTTCTAATTTGGGGTGATCATTACAAGTGTGGTAATTAAGGGTGACCATTACTGGTGTGGTAATTAAGGGTGACCATACAGGTGTTCTAATTTGGGGTGACCATTACTGGTGTGGTAATTAAGGGTGACCATTACTGGTGTGGTAATTAAGGGTGACCATTACAGGTGTGGTAATTAAGGGTGACCATTACTGGTGTGGTAATTAAGGGTGACCATTACTGGTGTGGTAATTAAGGGTGACCATTACTGGTGTGGTAATTAAGGGTGACCATTACTGGTGTGGTAATTAAGGGTGACCATTACTGGTGTGGTAATTAAGGGTGACCATTACAGGTGTGGTAATTAAGGGTGACCATTACAGGTGTGATAATTAAGGGTGACCATTACAGGTGTGGTAATTAAGGGTGACCATTACTGGTGTGGTAATTAAGGGTGACCATTACTGGTGTGGTAATCAAGGGTGACCATTACAGGTATGGTAATTAAGGGTGACCATTATAGGTGTGGTAATTAAGGGTGACCATCACTGGTGTGGTAATTAAGGGTGACCATTACAGGTGTGGTAATTAAGGGTGACCATTACAGGTGTGGTAATTAAGGGTGACCATCACTGGTGTGGTAATAAAGGGTGACCATTACAAGTGTAGTAATCAAGGGTGACCATTACTGGTATGCTAAGTATGGGTGACCATTACAGGTGTGGTAATTAAGGATGACCATTACAGGTGTGGTAATTAAGAGTGACCTTCACTGGTGTGGTAATTTGGGGTGATCATTACTGGTGTGGTAATTTGGGGTGATCATTACTGGTGTTGTAATCAAGGGTGACCATACAGGTGTGCTAATTTGGGGTGATCATTACAGGTGTGGTAATCCAGGGTGACCATCACTGGTTTGGTAATTTGGGGTGATCATTACTGGTGTGGTAATCAAGGTTGACCATTACTGGTGTGGTAATTAAGGGTGCACCATACAGGTGTGATAATGAAGGGTGACCATCACTGGTGTGGTAATTAAGGGTGACCATACAGGTGTAGAAGTTAAATATAGAAATGACATTTACAAGTGTGGAAAAGGGCCATGCATACATTATTTGATCAGTCATGCAGAACTGGAGGTATGGTCATAATCATCTGCTGAAAATCAAAGTCAATCAACAACACAGCCTAAACTTGGGTTAAAAAAGTGCAAACATATATAAATGTAAGTTTTTGATAGCAAACTTACACCATTAAAAATGAAGTTTGCTGCCCGAGCCGAATATAGCTAGGTATACAGCTATTACAGTAAGTTATAACCTACAGTACAGTGTTGAACTGTTGTTTGGCTAACTGGGATTCCATACTAAAGCTAACATTACCACATTAAAGTTTACAACCTTTAGCTCCATCAACCATCAATGGCCACTTCTCTCCCGGGTCCCATACTCCTCTGTCTGCCATTGTTTACGTTTGGCATGACCTCAATAAGTAATACACACAAGCTATAGCAGGACCTCAAGTGAACTAGATATATATACACAGCTACATCTATCCAGGTTTATCTACATATACACATACACAACATTTCACTTGTGCTCTGTAAACGGTAAAGAACAGAAGTCCAGCATATCTTTTATTTTTTGCAAAACCATTCTGTACAATAAATGTAAATGTTTATGTACTGAATTTATAATACATGTAGATTTTATTTATTGCAGTTTGATATCTGTAAACAAGTTAATTGTTTCTGTGTCTTTGGATATGTTAAAGGCACAGGTCACTCTAGGCTCATAGTTTACATTCTCTTTAGCGAGGTTTATTTTGCCCCTTTAGACAGATTATATGTGGCCTCTTTACACAGGTTGCATATGGCCCCTTTAGACAGGTTATATGCGGCCCCTTTAGACAGATTATATGGCCCCTTTAGACAGGTTGTATATGGCCCCTTTAGACAGCTAGGTTGATAGTGTTACAGCAGTACTGGATCAAATCAAAGGTTGATAGTGTTACAGGGGTACTAGATCAAGTCAAAGGTTGATAGTGTTTCAGCAGTACTGGATCAAGTCAAAGGTTGATAGTGTTACAGGGGTACTGGATCAAGTCAAAGGTTGATAGTGTTTCAGCAGTACTGGATCAAGTCAAAGGTTGATAGTGTTACAGCAGTACTGGATCAAGTCAAAGGTTGATAGTGTTTCAGCAGTACTGGATCAAGTCAAAGGTTGATAGTGTTACAGGGGTACTGGATCAAGTCAAAGGTTAATAGTGTTACAGCTGTACTGGATCAAGTCAAAGGTTGATAGTGTTACAGCAGTACTAGATCAAGTCAAAGGTTGATAGTGTTACAGCAGTACTAGATCAAATCAAAGGTTGATAGTGTTACAGCAGTACTAGATCAAGTCAAAGGTTGATAGTGTTACAGCAGTACTGGATCAAGTCAAAGGTTGATAGTGTTACAGCAGTACTGGATCAAGTCAAAGGTTGATAGTATTACAGCAGTACTGGATCAAGTCAAAGGTTGATAGTGTTACAGCAGTACTGGATCAAATCAAAGGTTGAGAGTGTTACAGCAGTACTAGATCAAGTCAAAGGTTGATAGTGTTACAGCAGTACTGGATCAAGTCAAAGGTTGATAGTGTTACAGGGGTACTGGATCAAGTCAAAGGTTAATAGTGTTACAGCTGTACTGGATCAAGTCAAAGGTTGATAGTGTTACAGCACTGGCAGTACTGGATCAAGTCAAAGGTTGATAGTGTTACAGCTGTACTGGATCAAGTCAAAGGTTGATAGTGTTACAGCAGTACTGGATCAAGTCAAAGGTTGATAGTGTTACAGCAGTACTGGATCAAGTCAAAGGTTGATAGTGTTACAGCAGTACTGGATCAAGTCAAAGGTTGATAGTGTTACAGCAGTACTGGATCAAGTCAAAGGTTGATAGTGTTACAGCAGTACTGGATCAAGTCAAAGGTTGATAGTGTTACAGCGGTACTGGATCAAGTCAAAGGTTGATAGTGTTACAGCAGTACTAGATCAAGTCAAAGGTTGATAGTGTTACAGCAGTACTAGATCAAGTCAAAGGTTGATAGTGTTACAGCAGTACTAGATCAAGTCAAAGGTTGATAGTGTTACAGCAGTACTGGATCAAGTCAAAGGTTGATAGTGTTACAGCAAGGTTGATAGTGTTACAGCAGTACTAGATCAAGTCAAAGGTTGATAGTGTTACAGCAGTACTAGATCAAGTCAAAGGTTGATAGTGTTACAGCGGTACTGGATCAAGTCAAAGGTTGATAGTGTTACAGCAGTACTGGATCAAGTCAAAGGTTGATAGTGTTACAGCGTTACTGGATCAAGTCAAAGGTTGATAGTGTTACAACGGTACTGGATCAAGTCAAAGGTTGATAGTGTTACAGTACAGCGGTTATGTACCGTACTGGATCAAGTCAAAGGTTGATAGTGTTACAGCAGTATGATCAAGTCAAAGGTTGATAGTGTTACAGCAGTACTAGATCAAGTCAAAGGTTGATAGTGTTACAGCAGTACTAGATCAATCAAAGGTTGATAGTGTTACAGCGTACTAGATCAAGTCAAAGGTTGATACTGTTACAGCAGTACTGGATCAAGTCAAAGGTTGATAGTGTTACAGCAGTACTGGATCAAGTCAAAGGTTGATAGTGTTACAGCAGTTCTAGATCAAGTCAAAGGTTGATAGTGTTACAGCAGTACTAGATCAAGTCAAAGGTTGATAGTGTTAAAGCGGTACTGGATCAAGTCAAAGGTTGATAGTGTTACAGAAGTACTGGATCAAGTCAAAGGTTGATAGTGTTTCAGCAGTACTAGATCAAGTCAAAGGTTGATAGTGTTACAGCGGTACTGGATCAAGTCAAAGGTTGATAGTGTTACAACGGTACTGGATCAAGTCAAAGGTTGATAGTGTTACAGCAGTACTGGATCAAGTCAAAGGTTGATAGTGTTTCAGCAGTACTAGATCAAGTCAAAGGTTGATAGTGTTACAGCGGTACTGGATCAAGTCAAAGGTTGATAGTGTTACAACGGTACTGGATCAAAGGTTGATGGTGTTACAGCAGTACTAGATCAAGTCAAAGGTTGATAGTGTTACAGCGGTACTGGATCAAGTCAAAGGTTGATAGTGTTACAGCAGTACTGGATCAAGTCAAAGGTTGATAGTGTTACAGCAGTACTGGATCAAGTCAAAGGTTGATAGTGTTACAGCAGTACTAGATCAAGTCAAAGGTTGATAGTGTTACAGCAGTACTGGATCAAGTCAAAGGTTGATAGTGTTACAGCAGTACTGGATCAAGTCAAAGGTTGATAGTGTTTCAGCAGTACTAGATCAAGTCAAAGGTTGAGAGTGTTACAGCAGTACTAGATCAAGTCAAAGGTTGATAGTGTTACAGCAGTACTAGATCAAGTCAAAGATTGATAGTGTTACAGCGGTACTGGATCAAGTCAAAGGTTGATAGTGTTACAGCGGTACTGGATCAAGTCAAAGGTTGATAGTGTTACAGCAGTACTTGATCAAGCCAAAGGTTGATAGTGTTACAGCAGTACTGGATCAAGTCAAAGGTTGACACATTGAACTCCTTTTGACTTATAGCATGAAATATCTAAGTCAACTTTATAAGCTTTCTATTGCATATTCACTCCTGCATCATTTTACATGTGTTTATTGAACACATACCACTTAATAATTAAGTATTAGTTTCTATTCTTTACTTCAAGTGGAAACAAAACAAGACAATTTGCTTCTATGAAAAATTCCTGACTGCCTCAATTTACTTGTTAATACATTGAGAGAAAGAACATTGACTTTGTTGATACAAAAAGTGATTTAAGGGCATTAGGGAAGGAGCTGAAAATGTTGGGATTTGAATAACACTATTTATATGTATTATATGATATGTGTAGGGGTGATTAAAATATGCAGCATCAGATGAAAGTATGTGGAAAATCAAAAATGTATTAGTTGCATTAGATGTTTAAAGTTAAAGAAATCTTGACTTTGTAACTTTCCAACATCTCATTCTATGACCTTGAGGCATGACCTTGAAACTAACGTCAGTAAGAATCCATCAAATGTTTGTTCATCCACTGAGTTTTGTAAGACAACATAAATTAACATATTATCATATTTTTCTCATCACCCTTCCCCTCGCTCTCGGACATAAATATATACCCTCACCTGTGTAAACCTAAGTGGCCAAAAAGAAGACGGGACAATATAGGCATTAAAACAAATAAATGTACATAGACTACTATATGCCTTTCTGATAAGTACTTGTACACAGTTGTAAGATGCCATGTACTCTGAAACATCAAATGCTCAAATTAAGCTGCATGGCTATCACCCTGGCAACCAATGTATGTTGTTTTTCTGAATTTATACACAAATATCGATTACATTCCTCCAGCTGTCACATTGCTTTTCTACCATGAAATAGTGGAAAAATCATATTCACATCAAATCTCAAATCACACATTATCATTAAGAATTATTTTTTAGACACAGCGTTTAGGCTTAAATCAACCTTTTTATGAATATAGACTAGGAAAAAATTGTATTCTGAAAAGAGGAATCCAACTGATTTTAAGATAATTAAAACCTGAACATGTCTATAACACAACCTGTCTCTAAACTATGATAAAAATTGTGTTTACATGACTACCTGTCTTTAAAGATTTCTTGTCATAAAAGACAACCTGTCTACAAAGACAAAATGTCTACAAAGACAACCTGTCTACAAAATAAACCTGTCAACAAAGACAGCCTGTCTACAAAGACTATCTGTCTACAAAGACTATCTGTCTACAAAGACAATCTGTCTACAAAGACAACCTGTCTACAAAGACAATCTGTCTACAAAGACTATCTGTCTACAAAGACAATCTGTCTACAAAGACTATCTGTCGACAAAGACTACCTGTCGAATAAGACTACCTGTCTACAAAGAAAACCTGTCTACAAAGAAAACCTGTCTACAAAGACAGCCTGTCTACAAAGACTACCTGTCTACAAAGACAATCTGTCAACAAAGACTACCTGTCTACAAAGACTACATGTCTACAAAGACAATCTGTCAACAAAGACTACCTGTCTACAAAGACTACCTGTCTACAAAGACAACCTGTCTATAAAGACAATCTGTCTACAAAGACTACCTGTCTACAAAGACTTCCTGTCTACAAAGACAACCTGTCTACAAAGACAACCTGTCTACAAAGACAACCTGTCTACAAAGACAACCTGTCGACAAAGACTACTTGTCGACAAAGACTACCTGTCAAATAAGACTACCTGTCTACAAAGAAAACCTGTCTACAAAGACAGCCTGTCTACAAGGACAACCTGTCTACAAAGACATCCTGTCTACAAAGACTACCTGCCTACAAAGACAACCTGTCTACAAAGAAAACCTGTCTACAAGACTACCTGTCTACAAAGACAACCTGTCTACAAAGACAGCCTGTCTACAAGGACAACCTGTCTACAAAGACATCCTGTCTACAAAGACTACCTGTCTACAAAGACAACCTGTCTACAAGGACAACCTGTCTACAAAGACATCCTGTCTACAAAGACATCCTGTCTACAAAGACTTCCTGTCTACAAAGACAACCTGTCTACAAAGAAAACCTGTCTACAAGACTACCTGTCTACAAAGACAACCTGTCTACAAAGACAACCTGTCAACAAAGACAATCTGTCTACAAAGACTATCTCCCTTGTGAAGATAATATTAATACATATCTTTATAGATAATCTGTCTATAAATACATTTGCCTACAAAGACAGTCTGTTAACAATGAATTTTCCTTCTAAGAAAACCTGTATTGACTGTTTTGCTAAGTGGCTTGGTACGTGTATATAGTCAGGTAAAACTTGCACTGTATCCAGTACAGGTGTAAACTACAGTTGTTTCACCAATCAATATTTAACTACAAATTCTGATATCATGCATGTGTAATTCACATCAGGTGTGCAGCATCTGTACAGGTGTCTTACCCCTAGTCTTAGTCATCAGCTAACTACGCTGGTCCTAGTCCAACCCAGTATAAAGAATTCCTGGGAATCTGATACAGCTATCCAAGTTTTAATCAAGCGGCTTCGTATGCATAATTTAATGGTTAGTCTCATCATTTGATAGTGCACACAGTTTACAGTAACTACCCCTATAGACACCAGGTAAATAGCTTTAAGTTATATACAGTGTACTAACCATTAGCTTGATGTTGTATAGTCATTCTATACACGCAGTCATGTGTCATCTACCTGCAACTTTGTATTAGGATGCACAATTATATAGGACTATAGAGCAATCCAATTACAACTGAACTTTACAAACGTATAAACAACAATTCCATTTCAGTAATACATTACCATAGTTTTGGTATACAAATAGGCTACCTACATGGGATATCAGATGATATAATGAATATACATATGAATTGGTCATCGATGAACACAGATCTGCATTTTCAGGCTATATCTTGGTTATTTCTGTTATTTAATCAGAGTTCTCAATGCTATCACTTGAGTGACTGTGTTATAAATTGTGTTCTATTCATGGATTTAATTAGCATTTAACTTATTGATACTATCAGAGCCTTTACATTTCTATATAAATTATATATATATATATATGTAATCATGTATCAATGTACCGTATAAAATTTATATTATTTTTCTATCAAACATCAATCTATAGGTTATCAACATTATCATCAACACACCTGGATAATAAAGTAAAGGTGATACTTACCCACAGGTGTGTTACACACCAGGTAAGAAATCAACAGGTAATTTACTCAACACGTGAAGAACAGCCAGTACATCCTGATCCACATAATTAATATCACATTATAATCGTTATGTATCACTGATGGTGGAAGTTTCCCCACATCTCCCGTCAATATATATATAGAAGGCCAGAGGCGGATATTGTACACTTAGTCAATAATATAGCCATATAAAACTTATACACTGTCCAGTATGCTGTACAGGAGTGTACACATGAGAGTAGTTTGAATTCAATACATTTGTCGGGTATATAACGTCGCAAGTGGGACTTCTCGGGAAACCTATACCCGCATCAGTACATAAATAATATTTATACCCGCTTTGACGTCCTGGACGAATGTTTATAAAGTCCTGTCCACATGTGCAGTGAGTATGGCTATACCTGGAAGAGGGTGTGTAACTGAGTAAAGGCCTGGCTGAGTCTATTGTCCTGCTACTGAACAAGTCAAAGGAAAACTGAGTACATGGGCTATATTTAGACACTTGGCATGACAAACTTCACAGGTACATTGGTACAATGCAAGCAGACTTCTAGCATTTCAGTTTATCGTAATTTGATACTCAATATGGTAGATTCTAGTCTGAATTCACAAAAGTATGAAATTTTACAAAGACTGTAAATTTAATTGCTTGAGATAAAGTCGTGATGGATATATATTATCTGATCGTTCTATTTATTCTTTGGTTTATAGGAAAATGGATTGTTAATTAAATTGCTAAAAAATCCATTAAAAAAAGAAAAAAAGATTGGAGTTGATTAGACAAAACTGCATGAGCTTGCAAGAAAAAAGTATATAAAATAATATTTATTCATTTACTTGATATTAAAATTATTAATATAAACCAAACACCACCATTCATTCCTATGGAACTCACATGAGAATACACATGGACTTACCTGATTCATCAAACTCCTTTTTAGCTCGCCTATTCGAAGAATAGGGGAGCTAATGTTGTCACCCCGGCGTCGGCGTCGGGGTCAGCGTTGGCGTCCCATTTCACGTTAAAGTTTTTGAGCAAGTGTCTGTTTCTTCAATTGTTTAAGCTTAAGTCATCATAAATGTTTATGATTTTATTTTCCTAATGTGTATGGATGCTGAATGTGATAATACAACCAATTTGGGGCCCTTTAGGTTTTTTTTTTGAGTCTGTTAATTTGTCATATTTCCATGTTAAAGTTTTTGAGCAAGTTTCTATTTTGTCTATTGTTTAAGCATAAGTCATCATAAATGTTTATGATTTTATTTTCCTAATGTGTATGGATGCTGAACGTGATAATACAACCAATTTGGGGCCCTTTAGTTTTTTTTTGAGTCTGTTAATTTGTCATATTTCCATGTTAAAGTTTTTGAGCAAGTTTCTATTTTGTCTATTGTTTAAGCATAAGTCATCATAAATGTTTATGATTTTATTTTCCTAATGTGTATGGATGCTGAACATGATAATACAACCAATTTGGGGCCCTTTAGGTTTTTTTGAGTCTGTTAATTTGTCATATTTCCATGTTAAAGTTTTTGAGTAAGTTTCTTTTGAGCTAAGTTTCTATTTTGTCTATTGTTTAAGCTTAAGTCATCATAGATGTTTATGATTTTTATTTTCCAAATGTGTATGGATGCTGAATGTGATAATACAACCAATTTGGGGCCCTTTAGGTTTTTTTTGAGTCTGTTAATTTGTCATATTTCCATGTTAAAGTTTTTGAGCAAGTTTCTATTTTGTCTATTGTTTAAGCTTAAGTCATCATAAATGTTTATGATTTTATTTTCCTAATGTGTATGGATGCTGAACGTGATAATACAACCAATTTGGGGCCCTTTAGGGGGTTTTTGAGTCTGTTAATTTGTCATATTTCCATGTTTAAATAATATAGACTGAGGGCACTGCTTGATATTTTTAAATAGTAAATACTTGAACATCAGCTTCTTCTGAATAGGCGAGCTTTGCTGTTCTCCAACAGCTCTTGTTAGATTAAGGGTTTGGTTTGAACCACACTATGGATGTTTAAAGTCAATGCAAGATAAAAAGGCAATTACTATATTTGACCCAATAAGTACCCCCATCCCTATTACCACCCCTCTCCCTATTACCACCCCTCTCCCTTTTTAGCTCGCCTATTCGAAGAATAGGGGAGCTAATGTTGTCACCCCGGTGTCGGCGTCAGCGTTGGCGTCCCATTTCACGTTAAAGTTTTTGAGCAAGTGTCTGTTTCGTCAATTGTCAAAAGCTTAAGTCATCATAAATGTTTATGATTTTATTTTCCTAATGTGTATGGATGCTGAACGTGATAATACAACCAATTTGGGGCCCTTTAGGGTTTTTTTTTTGAGTCTATTAATTTGTCATATTTCCACGTTAAAGTTTTTGAGCAAGTTTCTATTTTGTCTATTGTTTAAGCATAAGTCATCATAAATGTTTATAATTTTATTTTCCTAATGTGTATGGATGCTGAACGTGATAATACAACCAATTTGGGGCCCTTTAAGGGTTTTTTGAGTCTGTTAATTTGTCATATTTCCATGTTTAAATAGTAAATACTTGAACATCAACTTCTTCTGAATAGGCGAGCTTTGCTGTTCTCCAACAGCTCTTGTTAAATTTAGGCGTCAATCTTGCTTACTTTGAATTAACTGCAGATTCAAAATATGAAAACTTTGTTTGTTTTCTTACTGATATCTTTTGCAAATTGATTTATGGCTTACTTTTACGAATAGTTTTATGAAAGTCCAAATTTGTTTCTATATAAAGCGACTCCATATTGGCTTCAATTTTTAAGCACCCTGGGCCTTTACTGGGTTGAATACGTTAAGTCGCACTTGAATTTTATAAAATATACCTATACTTGGTACTTTGTACATGACCATGATTATATTTGACAGCATCCACGATACTCCAGGGGTTCCAATCTCTTACTATCTCTACATCCCTGGACTATCTCATAGTAAAACTGAAGGCAGATTAGGGGAACAAATTTAAACCAATAACAGGCCAGCAAAAACTTCCTTTGAAGACTACAGAGAGTGCAGCGCCCAACTTCAAAGCAACACGCAGTCAATCACAGTGAAGCGTTATACGGCTCTTTTGGTATGCATCAACGGACTAAATTACCTGTTCTGTTCTGTTGCCTTCAGTTATACAATGAGATAGACCAGGGGTGTAGAGATCGTAAGTGATCGGAGCCCCTGGAGTATCGAGGATGATTGGACAGATGACCTGGGTTAATATGGCAATCGAATAATTATATTGTTCATGAATATGGGAACATCTATAGTCAGTGACATAATCAATGATCAAAATGTAAGTGTTAGTAACATTGAAAACTTCATTTAATTGCATGTACATGGGTTAGTAAGAGTTATTGTAAAACCTTTTGTGAAGACATATATATAGAGCCCTATATACATATAATTGAAAATTATCATCTCGTGCCTTTTAGTAGGCATTTTATGCAGTGACATATCTAGAAGCTCTCTATTTGGTTTAATAACTTTTATGTCCTATGAATTCATTCATCCATGAAATTTGCTAATGAATTGGGAAAGGAAAGTTTCAATGTGTATTCAGAGGTAAATGAGTTATTATTTGGTTTGGTTTGATTAGCTTAACGTCCTATTAACAGCCAGGGTCATTTAAGGACGTGCCAGATTTGTTGGTGGAGGAAAGCCGGAGTACCCGGAGAAAAACCACCGACCAGCGGCCAGTACCTGGCAACTGCCCCACATGGGATTCGAACTCGCGACCCAGAGGTGGAGGGCATGTGGTAATATGTCGGTACATCTTAACCACTCGGCCACCGCGGCCCCAAATGAGTTATTAGCCAGGGTCGATATTATTTAAGAACTAGGAGAAAAACCACCAACCAACGGTCAGTAAATGGTAACTGTCCTACATGGGATTCAAAGTGGATAGCTTGTGGTAATATGTCAGATTTCTCAATCACTGGATCTCCACATATATTGGTGGGGAGATCATTGGTACTCATTCACTCAAACAAAGACTAGAACAGGATGGACCATCAACACTACAGTATCAAATGCAGTTCCATTGTTAGGCTAGGTGATATGGATAAAACAATGTCATTAAGAACTTTTTAAAACTAAGTTATCAATAAAATTAATACTTTTAGATGTCATTCTTTTTAAGAATAAAATTGATTAGGTGTTCCATTTTACCTTCATTTAAGGCACGGTACATGTTTAGTGGTACATCTTGTAACTTGATAATTATCTCCCCTTGGTTAACATTTTCTGCAGCCAAAGCAAGACTAAACTTAAAGTGAACAGTCGGGCAAGGATGGCTAAAGTCGGTAAAAATGGTGTGAACGTATCCAGTATAATTTCTTATGAAATGGAAAAATAAAATGTCTCGTCAAAATCTGTCTGCGTAGTGCATACGAAGAAATTAATTTAAAGTATGGAAATTCTAAAACGTCCTCCCAGCTCACAATGTCCGTGGTTACATTTCCACGCAGCCTCGCTTTCAATGCTTTCAGCTTTTTTTCACTTTAATGGTCAGAACCGGGAAACTAAGCAGAACTTGACCGTCGTATTAATATGTGAGAACTTTTGGAAGGCCAATGAACGCATTTAGACTGGTTTTCTTTGCCCGACTATTCACTTTAATATGGTTATATAAAATGCAAATGCCTTTTATCTAATTTATTTATAAGGATTTTGTAAATGGCTTTCAATTAATATGATATAAACTCTATATATATGTCACACATAAAAACAAAGAGACGATCAACATGAGAATCATTTAATACAAATACCTACCACAATTATTGAACATGATCAAATAATTGAAATAATTATTTCAGCAAACTTTTGTATATTCCTTTGCCTCCATCTCCAAAATTCCAATATTGAAGAATTGCATGATTATATTTGCTTCAACTTTTCAAAAAAACTTTATATAAATTTTTGACGATCGGATATCTTTTAATTATTTCTCTGTAATATACATGGGTCCAATTTCATTAACTATATCACAGAATGGATTTCAATGTTTTTATAAGATTTTATAAATGTCCTTCATCCAATGGCAGCACCACCAGTGTCCATGTGCTGTACGATTTCGTTGACCCGCGCCAACAGGAACTGCTTATCACGCCCCTCCTGTACAGATAATATAGGACTTAGGGAACAGTTGCTTGGATCTAGAATAGAACTTAGTTTCCTCCCTTTTTCTGATTTATGACGTGTAAGAATTAATGAGAATACCAGATTAGCTTGGTGTTTGTTACTATTAAATTGAAATTAATTAAAAGTGATACTTTTAATTGTTCATGCTTGTTAAAGGAGTAAATGAAAGCATTGGGAATATGCATGGTTAGTGATAATTAATACAAATACTATAAATACTCAAGATCTATTGAAACAAACAAGTGTTAAGGAGATCATAGTATAATGCTAATATTATAAAGACAAAATTTGGATCTCATTTCTGATCTAAAGTGTAACTTTGTGATAATAAACAGGACCTACCAACTTGAGTTGCTCCTGAAGCATTTTCTCCATCTTTGTAAGGCCTTCCTTTACTGCCCAGTAATAGTACATGATTAAACTGCAAGGAAATTAAGAAACACTTTATTTAAATTTCATACAAAAAGCAAAAGTTGGTAAAAACAACTGAAGTAAAACTTAATTAAACTAAAAATTATAACATATTACAACAGAAATGGTACAATTAAGACTTTCTGATTGACTTTTTACTTTTCTTTTACTGATGTATTTGTAACATCTTATTAAATACCTATAATTGAACAGACATATCTTCTACTGATGTATTTGTAACATCTTATTAAATACCTATAATTGAACAGGCATATCTTCTACTGATGTATTTGTAACATCTTATTAAATACCTATAATTGAACAGACATATCTTCTACTGATGTATTTGTAACATCTTATTAAATACCTATAATTGAACAGACATATCTTCTTCTGATGTATTTGTAACATCTTATTAAATACCTATAATTGAACAGACATATCTTCTCATATCTTCTACTGATGTATTTGTAACATCTTATTAAATACCTATAATTGAACAGACAGATCTTCTACTGATGTATTTGTAACATCTTATTAAATACCTATAATTGAACAGGCATATCTTCTTCTGATGTATTTGTAACATCTTATTAAATACCTATAATTGAACAGACATATCTTCTTCTGATGTATTTGTAACATCTTATTAAATACCTATAATTGAACAGACATATCTTCTACTGATGTATTTGTAACATCTTATTAAATACCTATAATTGAACAGGCATATCTTCTTCTGATGTATTTGTAACATCTTATTAAATACCTATAATTGAACAGACATATCTTTTACTGATGTATTTGTAACATCTTATTAAATACCTATAATTGAACAGACATATCTTCTACTGATGTATTTGTAACTAGTGGTGTGCGGTATTATCGGTATACCGATATATCCAGGTTCATTTTGAAAATGATACGTATCGCGGTACGATTTAGTCGTATCGGTTCACTCGGAATCATTCGGGGATTTCCCGTATATTTCAGTGAAAATTTCGTTTTTGACGGGAAATATTTTTAAAATGAGAATTTGTATAAAAATTAAAACTAAAACAACATTTCAGACAAATGTACAGGTTAAGATGGATTTTTGTGATGTTATCATACGTAGATTATGATTGATCTTGTGCTTAGTAACGTTTCAAAATGGCGGCCTTCATAGGCACGAATGATAACCTCGTAAAAAATCCGAAGCAAAGGCGGTTGTATGGCAGCATTTTGGCCTTACAGTACGTAAAGGGGAAAGAAATAACGAGGAAAGCATCGCTGGATGTCGATTGTGTACGGCAATCGTTAAATGTAGTGGCGGAACAAGGAACCTGACGACTCACTTGCGTCGCCATCACCCAGCTACTGAGTCCCGTCCAGTAGTAACGTTAAGTGTTTGCAAAACATCGAGCGGAAGTAACACAGACATTATCTCGCATTTTATAGATAAAAACAAGAATAAAAGTGATATATTGACAAAACATTTATTTCATACTCTTTTTAGGTGATTGACAGAAAAAAAACCATGCAATTCTAATTATACAAAAATAATACCAAAATATCATGATATGTATCATAATACACTTATGATGTATCGTGATATATCGCGATACAAAATTTTTCGCGATACCCATCCCTATTTGTAACATCTTATTAAATACATATAATTGAACAGGCATATCTTTTACTGATGTAGATATTGTTTAATACAACATTATTCTACACCATTTACATCACTTCTCTGAGAAAAGCTATTGCACTGTTTTGATTATCTCCCCTGTTTCCTTGCCTGGGATCAATATACGTACTGCTTGTCACCATCACTAGATCAAATGTACATTAATTTGTGACAAAAACATATATTTGTTTTTTTATAATTTTTTTTTTTTTTTTTTCAAACTCTTCCTGAATTCTTGGATATCAAAGGTGCTATGAATAAACTGACACAACAAGTATAGGATTTCTATTAACATATCAATAAAAGTTATATGGCCTGACATCCCTGATACTCCTGGAGTTTCTATCACTAACGTTATATCCATCCCTGGACTATCTCATACTAAAACTGGAAGTAACAGAAGATACAGGTAATTTGAACCTTTGATGTATATAAAAAGAATTGTATAATGGTATATTGTGGTTTCCTGTGTTGCTTTGAAGGTGGGCATTGCTCTATTCAAAGGAAGGCCGGTGATTGGTACTGTGATTGGTAAGTTTTTCTCTCCTGCACTGACTCGAGTTTTACAATGAGATTAGTCCAGGGGTGGATTTAAAGTTAGTGATAGTAACCACTGGAGTATCGAGGATGATGACCTAACATAACCACCTTTATTAATAGTACATATACTCACCACATCACTAAAATAGCTGGTATAAAGAAGTTAGTGTGTCCTAGGAAGAAGAACACGTCCTGGGCATCCTGCGGCCATTCCTCTATCAAATGTGTCACCGTGTCAAAAAATACCGTGTGGTTGGTGGTGTAGACTCGGAATGGTCCACAGCTTTGAGACGGGTTAAAACTGACGACAAGGAAACAACACATCACTACTCAACATCTTAATGTTTTTTTGGTATCATGAATTACTTTAAGTGTTTTCTTGATATGTTTACCATCCACAATAACACATGTGATACTTAAATCGATCTTGAATTCCTTAGAAATTGAAATGTCTTAAAAACATCCAAATCTTCATACTTGGGATAACAAATTATACAACTGTAAGCCAATTATGGCCAAACAGACAGAAGGACAGTAAGACAGACAAACATACAGAAGGATGGACCGACAAAAGAAAACAGTGATTAAATAAGGCTACTGCACCACATTGAGATACAGACGTGTATGAACAAGCTGCATACTGCAATATATATTATACCACAAGTCATCTGCTCTAACTTTCTATATGGAAACCATGTTACGATAACAAGATACCTACTCGCCAACCATGTAGGTGATAGGGATAGCCGCCATCAGAAATGATATGAAGAGCATGCCGATGAAGAGAGAATTGGATCGTGTTGTTCTGTATGGACGAGTTGGAGCCACATAGTTGTTCAATAGAGTGAACTGTAACATAATAAAATACAGCTGTAACAATTAAGAAAAGTGAATTTAAAATTGATCAGTAACAAAAATCTTCCAAGATATATCATTTTAATCAGTATTCAGTTGTTTTTTACTAAAGTATTTATAATGTTATATTAGAAAGAGAACACTTGAAAGTGTTATATGCTAGCTGTAACCGTTTTTACTAAATAATTACTGAAGCAGGGAAATAAGATGTTAAAAATCAAACTTTAAGGAAAAATTGAAGAAAGCAGCTGGCTTACCTTTTTAACATAAAACACGATGAAACATTTGAGGAAACACATGAATGGTATCAAGGGACTGAAAAATAAACCCATCCTGAAAATAGAACAGAAAATATGTCAAACTTTGAAAATAACATTAAGGAAATCAGTAATGTACCAATTTTGGTTTTTAAAATCAAGTGATATTCTTAGTTATATGAAGTTATGAAAACTACATGTAATAAAGTGAGTCCAAAACCAACATGGGGTAAATGTTTGATGGTCAGTGATTTTTTCCAGGTATTCTGACTTTCCATCATCTTCTAATTCTAAATCCTAAAATATCTCTAACTGTTTATGTAAAAATAAACATGTACAATTATAGACAGGTTTGACTATTTCCTATTCTATTTCTACTCACCAACACAGAGTTTGAGCATACACAATATCCAGAACGACCTTAGGGAGATCCACCTCAGGTAATCCTACCATGTTGATCAGTTTGAACCTTTTACCAAATGTATTATACACAAGCCTACAACATTCACAAAGTCATATAAACAGTGAATTTAAGGTGAATCCTGCACGAGTATCTAAAATAATCCATATCGTAAGCTTTTAATTCAGTAAGGATACACAGGGTCAAAAAATAATTTGTTGATAGGGGAAAATTAATGCAGCTTTGGTCCATGGGAAACAACTCTTGGTATAAAAGATATGAATTTTCTGAATTTGATTAAAAAGAAAGTTGTTAAGATAATCCCAAAAGTCATTAAAAAACTGAATAATTAAACAAGAAAGTGATTTTAAAAAAAACACAAACGAATTTGAAAATTTGAAGAGTTATAGGTGTAAAATATTTGTCGTACCTTCTTGGTAGCTCTACAAGGAATGTGACGATGATGAGCACAAGGAAGTCGAGAATCACCAGTTTATAGATCTGCTGTCCTACGTAGGTCTCCCAGCACTAAACAGTAATAAGAAGTAGATATATTGGGCAAGTTTGAGATACCTATTGATTTAAATGGTTGACAACAATAACTGTAAAGAGCGCAGATCTCTGCAAGTGAAGCTGATCGACTAACAATAACACATATGTGAGTATATAGATTCCAATACATTCCAGTACCCCTTGGATTTTGAAATTGTGTCCCGCGGGAAAAGTCTTGCCACTCCATGTAGGCAGCCATGTTTTAATTCTTGTTATCAGCACGACAAGATTTTGAAATTTTGTGTACTAGACGAAACCTGTCATTGGGATACACTTTAGGATTTACTGTAAGTAATTTTAACTTACACATATACAAAAACAAAGCAATAAATGTACTGGACAAATATATATGCTGTGTGTCCTCGAGTGCATGGCACAATCAGCAGTGACATCACAAAACCTGATGCCAAAGATGACGGCACAGATTCCCGCAATTTTTTTTAAACATGGCATATTGCCAAGTTTACTCAGCATCTGATAAAAACAAAATTGAGGTATATTGAACTATTCCATTTGAATTATTTCAGATTCTTGGCCATTATTGCAGAGAAAACAGCCAGGGTTGGTGTACTAACCTTAATGATACTACCGGGGGCATTGATGGTGGTATTTGTGTCGTTGGTGATGATTGACCATCGTTTGTTACCACACATATACTCAAACTTTGGGTCCTCTGTCTGTAATAGCTGGTAGATAGATATCATCAATACTCCAAGGGACGACAGTCGCAGTAGGATCGTTCTGTGTATTAAGTCATAAGTAACAAATTATTATAGGTATTGTCAATACATCAAGGGACGACAGTCGCAGTAGGATAGTTCTGTGTATTAAGTCATAAGTAACAAATTATTATAGATATCATCAATACATCAAGGGACGATAGTTGCAGTAGGATAGTTCTGTGTATTAAGTCATAAGTAACAAATTATTATAGATATCATCAATACTCCAAGGGACGAGAGTCGCAGTAAGATAGTTCTGTGTAAGTCATAAGTAAAAAATTATTATAGATATTGTCAATACATCAAGGGATGACAGTCGCAGTAGGATAGTTCTGTGTATTAAGTCATAAGTAACAAATTATTATCGATATTGTCAGTACTCCAAGGGACAACAGTCGCAGTAGGATAGTTCTGTGTATTTATTCATAAGTAACAAATTATTATCGATATTGTCAGTACTCCAAGGGACAACAGTCGCAGTAGGATAGTTCTGTGTATTAAGTCATAAGTAACAAATTATTATAGATATTGTCAATACATCAAGGAACGGCAGTCGCAGTAGGATAGTTCTGTGTATTAAGTCATAAGTAACTAATTATTATAGACATTGTCAATACTCCAAGGGATGACAGTCGCAGTAGGATCGTTCGGTGTATTAAGTCATAAGTAAGAAATTATTATAGACATTGTCAATACTCCAAGGGATGACAGTCGCAGTAGGATCGTTCGGTGTATTAAGTCATAAGTAAGAAATTATTATAGATATTGTCAATACTCCTAGGGACGACAGTCGCAGTAGGATAGTTCTGTGTATTAAGTCATAAGTAACAAATTATTATAGATATTGTCAATACTCCAAGGGACGACAGTCGCAGTAGGATAGTTCTGTGTATTAAGTCATAAGTAACAAATTATTATAGATATCATCATATTCCAAGGGATGACAGTCGCAGTAGGATAGTTCTGTGTATTAAGTCATAAGTAACAAATTATTATAGATATCATCATATTCCAAGGGACGACAGTCGCAGTAGGATAGTTCTGTGTATTAAGTCATAAGTAACAAATTATTATAGATATTGTCAATACTCCAAGGGACGACAGTCGCAGTAGGATAGTTCTGTGTATTAAGTCATAAGTAACAAATTATTATAGATATCATCATATTCCAAGGGATGACAGTCGCAGTAGGATAGTTCTGTGTATTAAGTCATAAGTAACTAATTATTATAGATATTGTCAATACTCCAAGGGACGACAGTCGCAGTAGGATAGTTCTGTGTATTAAGTCATAAGTAACAAATTATTATAGATATCATCATATTCCAAGGGACGACAGTCACAGTAGGATAGTTCTGTGTATTAAGTCATAAGTAACAAATTATTATAGATATCATCATATTCCAAGGGACAACAGTCGCAGTAGGATAGTTCTGTGTATTAAGTCATAAGTAACAAATTATTATAGATATTGTCAATACATCAAGGGACGACAGTCGCAGTAGGATAGTTCTGTGTATTAAGTCATAAGTAACAAATTATTATAGATATCATCATATTCCAAGGGACAACAGTCGCAGTAGGATAGTTCTGTGTATTAAGTCATAAGTAACAAATTATTATAGATATTGTCAATATCCAAGGGACGACAGTCGCAGTAGGATAGTTCTGTGTATTAAGTCATAAGTAACAAATTATTATAGACATTGTCAATATACCAAGGGACGACAGTCACAGTAGGATAGTTCTGTGTATTAAGTCATAAGTAACAAATTATTATAGATATCATCATATTCCAAGGGACGACAGTCGCAGTAGGATAGTTCTGTGTATTAAGTCATAAGTAACAAATTATTATAGACATTGTCAATACTCCTAGGGACGACAGTCGCAGTAGGATAGTTCTGTGTATTAAGTCATAAGTAACAAATTATTATAGACATTGTCAATACTCCTAGGGACGACAGTCGCAGTAGGATAGTTCTGTGTATTAAGTCATAAGTAACAAATTATTATAGATATTGTCAATACTCCAAGGGACGACAGTCGCAGTAGGATAGTTCTGGTATTAAGTTAAATCCAGGAGACAGTCGCAGTAGGATAGTTCTGTGTATTAGTCATAAGTAACAAATTATTATAGATATTGTCAATACTCCAAGGGACGACAGTCGCAGTAGGATAGTTCTGTGTATTAAGTCATAAGTAACAAATTATTATAGATATTGTCAATACTCCAAGGGACGACAGTCGCAGTAGGATAGTTCTGTGTATTAAGTCATAAGTAACAAATTATTATAGATATTGTCAATACTCCAAGGGACGACAGTCGCAGTAGGATAGTTCTGTGTATTAAGTCATAAGTCATAAGTAACAAATTATTATAGATATTGTCAATACACCAAGGGACGACAGTCGCAGTAGGATAGTTCTGTGTATTAAGTCATAAGTAACAAATTATTATAGATATTGTCAATACTCCAAGGGACGACAGTCGCAGTAGGATAGTTCTGTGTATTAAGTCATAAGTAACAAATTATTATAGATATTGTCAATATTCCAAGGGACAACAGTCGCAGTAGGATAGTTCTGTGTATTAAGTCATAAGTAACAAATTATTATAGATATTGTCAATACATCAAGGGACGACAGTCGCAGTAGGATAGTTCTGTGTATTAAGTCATAAGTAACAAATTATTATAGATATTGTCAATACATCAAGGGACGACAGTCGCAGTAGGATAGTTCTGTGTATTAAGTCATAAGTAACAAATTATTATAGTTATTGTCAATATTCCAAGGGATGACAGTCGCAGTAGGATCGTTCTGTGTATTAAGTCATAAGTAACAAATTATTATAGATATTGTCAATATACCAAGGGACGACAGTCGCAGTAGGATAGTTCTGTGTATTAAGTCATAAGTAACAAATTATTATAGATATTGTCAATATACCAAGGGACGACAGTCGCAGTAGGATAGTTCTGTGTATTAAGTCATAAGTAACAAATTATTATAGATATTGTCAATACTCCAAGGGACGACAGTCGCAGTAGGATAGTTCTGTGTATTAAGTCATAAGTAACAAATTATTATAGATATTGTCAATATACCAAGGGACGACAGTCGCAGTAGGATAGTTCTGTGTATTAAGTCATAAGTAACAAATTATTATAGATATTGTCAATACTCCAAGGGACGACAGTCGCAGTAGGATAGTTCTGTGTATTAAGTCATAAGTAACAAATTATTATAGATATCATCATATTCCAAGGGACGACAGTCGCAGTAGGATAGTTCTGTGTATTAAGTCATAAGTAACAAATTATTATAGATATTGTCAATACATCAAGGGATGACAGTCGCAGTAGGATAGTTCTGTGTATTAAGTCATAAGTAACAAATTATTATAGATATTGTCAATACATCAAGGGACGATAGTCGCAGTAGGATAGTTCTGTGTATTAAGTCATAAGTAACAAATTATTATAGATATTGTCAATATACCAAGGGACGACAGTCACAGTAGGATAGTTCTGTGTATTAAGTCATAAGTAACAAATTATTATAGATATTCAATATCCAAGGGACGACAGTCGCAGTAGGATAGTTCTGTGTATTAAGTCATAAGTAACAAATTATTATAGATATTGTCAATATACCAAGGGACGACAGTCGCAGTAGGATAGTTCTGTGTATTAAGTCATAAGTAACAAATTATTATAGATATTGTCAATACTCCAAGGGACGACAGTCGCAGTAGGATAGTTCTGTGTATTAAGTCATAAGTAAAAATTATTATAATATTGTCAATACTCCAAGGGACGACAGTCGCAGTAGGATAGTTCTGTGTATTAAGTCATAAGTAACAAATTATTATAGATATTGTCAATACTCCAAGGGACGACAGTCGCAGTAGGATAGTTCTGTGTATTAAGTCATAAGTAACAAATTATTATAGATATTGTCAATACTCCAAGGGACGACAGTCGCAGTAGGATAGTTCTGTGTATTAAGTCATAAGTAACAAATTATTATAGATATTGTCATATACCAAGGGACGACAGTCGCAGTAGGATAGTTCTGTGTATTAAGTCATAAGTAACAAATTATTATAGATATTGTCAATACCAAGGGACGACAGAAGTCGCAGTAGGATAGTTCTTCTGTGTATTAAGTCATAAGTAACAAATTATTATAGATATATTGTCAATACTCCAAGGGACGACAGTCGCAGTAGGATAGTTCTGTGTATTAAGTCATAAGTAACAAATTATTATAGATATTGTCAATACATCCAAGGGACGACAGTCGCAGTAGGATAGTTCTGTGTATTAAGTCATAAGTAACAAATTATTATAGATATGTCAATACATCCAAGGGATGACAGTCGCAGTAGGATAGTTCTGTGTATTAATAAGTCAAATAATAGTAACAATATCAAATTATTAGATAGTTCTGGTATTAAGTTGTCAATATATAAATATCATCAAGGGACGACAGTCGCAGTAGGATAGTTCTGTGTATTAAGTCATAAGTAACAAATTATTATAGATATTGTCAATACTCCAAGGGACGACAGTCGCAGTAGGATAGTTCTGTGTATTAAGTCATAAGTAACAAATTATTATAATATGTCAATACATCAGGACGACAGTCGCAGTAGGATAGTTCTGTGTATTAAGTCATAAGTAACAAATTATTATAGATATTGTCAATACATCAAGGGACGACAGTCGCAGTAGGATAGTTCTGTGTATTAAGTCATAAGTAACAAATTATTATAGATATTGTCAATACATCAAGGGACGACAGTCGCAGTAGGATAGTTCTGTGTTATTATAGTCATAAGTAAAAAATTATCATATAGATATTTCAATATCCAAGGGACGACAGTCGCAGTAGGATGTTCTGTGTATTAAGTCATAAGTAACAAATTATTATAGATATTGTCAATATCCAAGGGACGACAGTCGCAGTAGGATAGTTCTGTGTATTAAGTCATAAGTAACAAATTATTATAGATATTGTCAATACATCAAGGGACGACAGTCGCAGTAGGATAGTTCTGTGTATTAAGTCATAAGTAACAAATTATTATAGATATTGTCAATACATCAAGGGACGACAGTCGCAGTAGGATAGTTCTGTGTATTAAGTCATAAGTAACAAATTATTATAGATATTGTCAATATACCAAGGGACGACAGTCACAGTAGGATAGTTCTGTGTATTAAGTCATAAGTAACAAATTATTATAGATATCATCAATATTCCAAGGGACGACAGTCGCAGTAGGATAGTTCTGTGTATTAAGTCATAAGTAACAAATTATTATAGATATTGTCAATATACCAAGGGACGACAGTCGCAGTAGGATAGTTCTGTGTATTAAGTCATAAGTAACAAATTATTATAGATATCATCATATTCCAAGGGACAACAGTCGCAGTAGGATAGTTCTGTGTATTAAGTCATAAGTAACAAATTATTATAGATATTGTCAATACATCAAGGGACGATAGTCGCAGTAGGATAGTTCTGTGTATTAAGTCATAAGATAAGTAACAAATTATTATAGATATTGTCAATATACCAAGGGACGACAGTCGCAGTAGGATAGTTCTGTGTATTAAGTCATAAGTAACAAATTATTATAGATATTGTCAATATACCAAGGGACGACAGTAACAGTAGGATAGTTCTGTGTATTAAGTCATAAGTAACTAATTATTATAGACATTGTCAATACTCCTAGGGACGACAGTCGCAGTAGGATAGTTCTGTGCATTAAGTCATAAGTAACTAATTATTATACATATTGTCATTACTCCTAGGGACGACAGTCGCAGTAGGATAGTTCTGTGTATTTAGTCATAAGTAACAAATTATTATCGATATTGTCAGAACTCCAAGGGACGACAGTCGCAGTAGGATAGTTCTGTGTATTAAGTCATAAGTAACTAATTATTGTAGATATTGTCAATACTCCAAGGGACGACAGTCGCAGTAGGATAGTTCTGTGTATTAAGTCATAAGTAACAAATTATTATAGATATTGTCAATACATCAAGGGTTGATAGTTGCAGTAGGATAGTTCTGTTTATTAAGTCATAAGTAACAAATTATTATAGTTACTGTCAATTACGGAAGCCCTGGAGGGACATTTTAGTTATTAGTTATGGCTTATTTCTTAACACTTAATACTTATTTGTTATCACTTATTTGTTATCACTTAAATTATCTGTTACTTGACGGTTGTGTCAAAGCGCGACGTTTTCACTTGAAAAACAAAATGGCCAAGGCAATGGACAGTACATATACTAGTCCAAACGAAGAGGCAATGGACAGTCCAAACGAAGAAGAGGTAAGAATAATTGGAGTTTGTCATATTTTACCAGGGGCATCCTTTATTTTACAAACACGCCTATTCTCATCACAACTCTTATTCACATATCAAGCAGTACTGTTCAGTTAATATTACACGTATGGAATGAATAAAAATCTTGATATAAAGAGTTATATTTCAATGAATTGGCAACGTAACGTTAACTTGAGTTTAAACCAATACTAAAGTACTGTATACAGTATACAATTCGGATATTTTATAAGTTGTTAGAACTTGTCTTCTACCTTACCCTTTAAATATCAAAATATGTTTAATATCAATGGTTAAGCCTAATTGTTGACAAATGTGTCATAGTGATGTGTTTCATGATAATACAGCATATTGTAGTTGTATATTTCCATGTAATGTTGGAAATAATTGTAAAATACATGCACAATTACACGAGGAGTAACGGCCATGTATTGGCGTTATGGACTTACAGTGTCCTCCAAATACCCCGAACACTAATCAATATCACAAGTTGTCAATGGAATCAAGTGCTATCATATTTAGGCTCACTTCTTAGAATATTTCATTAAAATGAGATGTTATAACTTTATGTTGGTTTTAGGGTTATTTCATGTGATGTGACACTTTGTCAGTCACAATTTGTCACATCTTGTCTTAACTAACAGTAACAGACATAAAGTAGAATGTAGTTCTATATAGTCTGTATTGTAATTATGACATAACTAATTCGCAATTAGGCATACGACATAGTCTATTTTGTAACAACATAACTAAGTCGCAATTATAACACAACGATTTGGAAAATCCTACAAGGTTGATTTGTTGTCTGGCTTGAGATGATGTAGAGGAACCAGCTAGTAGAAATATCAGAGCAATTTCAAATACACTTTTGGCTTCAGTAGGAGGTGAACTACATGTATTTTAAACTCAGTTATTACTGTATTCCAAATTTACATATGAGAGGAAAATCTTTTCTAAATGCATATCATTCAATACATTTCAATTAGCCTGGTACCGCACGTGGTCGATCTGTCCTTAAGAAATTCTGTTTGTTAATTTTCTCAGAAAGTACAGAAAGCAGAATAAATATTAGCAAAACGTTTAGTTTTGGATATTACTTTATTTATTATAAGAAAGCAAAGGTATCACAAATGATTGTCTACCGGTTATGTTTGATTTTGACAAAAGAACAAGTTGATATTAATAAATCGTAAGGAATATTTAAAAGTAAGTACATTGTAATAATAAATAAGTAATAAATAATAACAAGTAGTAATAAATAAGTAATAAATAATAACAGGTAAGTTATAATAAATAAGTAATAAATAATAACAAGTAAGTAGTAATACATAAGTAATAAATAATAACAAGTAAGTAGTGATAAATAAGTAATAAATAATAACAAATAAGTCCTAATAAATAAGTAATAAATAATAACAAGTAAGTCCTAATAAATAAGTAATAAATAATAACAAGTAAGTAGTAATAAATAAGTAATAAATAATAACAAGTAAGTAGTAATACATAAGTAATAAATAATAACAAGTAAGTAGTGATAAATAAGTAATAAATAAAAATATATAATAATAATAAATAAGTCGTAATAAAATAAAAGTAATAAATAATAACAAGTAAGTCTAATAAATAAGTAATAAATAATAACAAGTAAGTAATAATAGTAATAAATAATAAAAGTAAGTAAATAAATAATAAATAAAAGTAAGTCCTAATAAATAAGTAATAAATAATAACAAGTAAGTAGTAATAAATAAGTAATAAATAATAACAAGTAAGTAGTTAATAAATAAGTAATAAATAATAACAAGTAAGTAGTAATAAATAAGTAATAAATAATAACAAGTAAGTAGTAATAAATAAGTAATAAATAATAACAAGTAAGTAGTAATAAATAAGTAATAAATAATAACAAGTAAGTAGTAATAAATAAGTAATAAATAATAACAAGTAAGTAGTAATAAATAAGTAATAAATAATAACAAGTAAGTAGTAATAAATAAGTAATAAATAATAACAAGTAAGTAGTAATAAATAAGTAATAAATAATAACAAGTAAGTAGTAATAAATAAGTAATAAATAATAACAAGTAAGTAGTAATAAATAAGTAATAAATAATAACAAGTAAGTCGTAATAAATAAGTAATAAATAATAACAAGTAAGTAGTAATAAATAAGTAATAAATAATAACAAGTAAGTCGTAATAAATAAGTAATAAATAATAACAAGTAAGTAGTAATAAATAAGTAATAAATAATAACAAGTAAGTCCTAATAAATAAGAAATAAATAATAACAGGTAAGTAGTAATAAATAGGTAATAAATAATAACAAGTAAGTCCTAATAAATAAGAAATAAATAATAACAGGTAAGTAGTAATAAATAAGTAATAAATAATAACAAGTAAGTCGTAATAAATAAAAAAGACTATTTAAAAAAAATTGAATCATGAGTAAAAACAAATAAGTAACAACAAAGTATGTTAACGTATTTGTTGAATGGGAAATAATTAATCCAATTACTTCATCTTTCAGAGAGAAGATCAAAGCCTGTGGTGCAAGGGGCAACAGAGTGTTTACATGTTATATAAAGGGTGGCAACACTTTTCCAGTGAGAAATATAGAGTGGTTACCATGAAAAAGCAGATGTAACAAGATTGATAAATCTTGACAAGAATATAAAGCAGATGAAGTCCAGACGGCGGAAAGTATCATCAGAAAAGGCGCAAAGTACTTCTTTCCGAAGTCAGTTTGGCGACTTGGAAAATATGGATTTATCATTGGCTAGTTTATCTGGCGGATGCATTCACAGAGTTAGAAGGTTGTGAAAATACATTACAGACATATCTCAAATCAATGTTTTCTTCCCTATAACATTTGTAACTGAGATCAAAAAGAAAAGCAGAAGCAAATAAATTACCAAAACATGAAACGCCCGATTCGCTAAAACGTTCAAAGGTACCAACCGATGTTAGTGGGAATGAAAATGAGGAGTATATCTATATATGAAAGAATCCTCCTGCCTTCCAGGAAATATGAAATTGTTTTCAGAATGACAAAACATTCCAAATATTCTAGTGATGAAAGTTCAATTTAGTGTGTATCAATGAAAACTTAATTGATCAGTGCATTAGGTTATCAGGGATAAAGGTGTTTCAATGTGAATATTAAGATTTGTTGAGGCACGAGAAAAAACAATTTAGTTTCATTCTGTTCATATGAATCTTTGAAATAAACAATAAAGATATTAATTCTTTTTTTTGTTATTGTTTTCAGAAAGCATTGTTCCAAAATAAAGATAAAGTTTTGGTTATCCAGTGTTATTCTGAACAACTGGCAAGGATCGATTTCTACATTGATATAGGATCATGATTGTTGTGATAGATATCATCAAACACTTTTAGGAAGAAGAAAAGGCTGCATTTTGAGAATTTCAAGATGCCTAAATGGGCCGAAATTACAAGGTTAAGGTTTTGGTGCAAGTGTTGAAATACTGACATTTCAACAGGCATTGGTTCCTATATTTATAAAGGATTATAAGTGTTGTAAAAGGATGATTCCGCCGTCCATGAAATATGTTATCATACTACTTCTTCTCAATAACCGAAAGACCCAGGATACTAACTGAAAGATTTTTGTCTACTATTGTATACTTCTACTTAATAGTAAGATAACCGTTTAGGCATTTGGGCCTCTTGTTCTGATTTGCTACAATGTCTACACATATAAGGATTAAACAATTCTAAACTGTAAAAACAAGAGGAAAAATAGAAAGTTTTTATATCCATTAGATGGAGACACGTAAAAAGGGGACTGCTGTACATGAACCATTTTAAAACGGTTATAACTAAAACTGATAACTAGAATTGCTGTACATGAACCCTTATATGAACGTTTATAACTAGAACTGTCGACAGAGTGCCCGACTAATACCCCCGCTGAACACATTTAGTAATAACTCCGTTAATAGGGGACATTGCAGAACCCTATATAATTTACTTAAGCCCCCTTTATGTCAGGGTTCTGTTTAACAAATTTTATCAAAATCTGTCAATCAGTTAAGGAGGAGGTCGCCAGACAAAGGTGTGTCTAAACAGACGGACAACCCAATTCCAGTATACCCCTCCTTAACTTCGTTGAGGGGGTATAACAACAGGTGAGCATATTCTGCTCCGCATGCGGAACCTACATGTACGACGAATTGTGTTTTTGCTGTTTTGGAATTTCAAAAACCTACCAGTCATGCAGCAAACACGATGCTTTGTGCGAGATGCTTACACTTTGACCATTTTTGTTCTTGCAAGTGGTACATAAAGAATATACAATGTTACATACATGGTCTCCTAATACTTGATATGGATCACAAAATTGTTTTCATGCTAAATGTATCCGTTATTAATTTATAAATTAATCCAGTAAATGCTGTTGTCCGATATAATATAACCTTAGTAAAGGAACATCTTTAATACAAAAGCGTGTTTATACATTATATTGTTAAACAAACAATTTTTAAACTTTGACTTATATCCATGTTGGTCCTGCCTTGTCATGGTAATACTATCAGTGACATGACTGTACTTGTGCTGCCACAATAGACTGGCCACCAGACCCTAAATTGTTAAACTTGATTATCTACCCCTACATGTAGTTTAAAACTTAGGGTCTGGTCAAATCTGGAAATCACTCCTCGGAATAATGGTGGTTACAGAAAGGTCAAACCCCTATTACATTACCATGACTGTGATGAGTTGATCTGGTGATAAGGACGGTGGTCAATGTGTAGCCCTGGAGCAGATTTTATGACACTTTAACACACAGCTGGGGTGGGAGGAGGTCATGACAAGGGGTTTCTCAACTGTTTCAGGCATGTAGTAGAGACAAAAATAATCAAGCCAAATGTTAGTGATTTTTTTTAATATTCTAGAGACTGGTGGCCAGTCTACTGCCACAACTATATAATCGATTTACAATCTACTAAAAGAAAATTTCAGCAGAATTTGAAATACATGCGTTGAATTAATTAAATTGATATGGGTTTATTATATTTGGGAAAAAAATTAACATATTTAATATTTAAAGGATTTCAGTAGAATGTTAATAATTTAACCTTAAATAACCAAGGCCTCTTCTGCAATCAATGAATTGGCTTCAAACTTGATGGAATATAACATTGTCAAAGGCATTACTTTTGAAACACTCTTCATTTTTATTATCTTGTTTAATTTAAAACTCAACGAACGCATCAAACATATCACACCCCTCTTTACATTTCATTGCTAAGTTTACCCCAACAAGCGAGTCATTTTTCCAGGAAACAAATATTGTTCTTTTACATTGCATGTACATATATTTCGGGCACTGGCCAAAAAGATCTACTTGGAATGCATATGGATACATTGCCATTTCATTGTTCTGAGTCACCGAAACACATCCTTTTATTTGACAACTTCTCAGCCATCCTCATCCCCTCATATTTTGTTTTTAGATTAAAACACAACAAGGGATTATCTCACAAAAAAACACATAAAATCAAACCCTTATCAGATCGATAAATAACACTGCTAAAATATCGACATACTAGTAATCTGTCTTTATTTTGAAAACAAACTAGACGCTTACATCTACACGTTATTCTTAAATTAATCCATAATAATAGAATATTGAAGTACTTCGAGTTTCATAAAAATCGCTTTGGCAGGCAATGAAAACTCCAATTCGGGACGGCCATGAAAAGGATATAACAATAAAAATATATTTGTAGCATTCTGAATCTGTCAACAGTCATTTTAATATCCTATCAGTTATTTTGGATATACTTTCAAAACAATGTTTCGTTCAACAAACAGTCGTAAATCTTCGTCAGGATGATTGGGGATGATGCTACGTTAACAAATCCTTAAAATGTTTTACTGAATATGTGGTTTCTTTTCATCGTATAGTTCAATGTAGTCGTTCAAATCTTCAGTATCCATATTAGTTTTAAAATCGTGTCCTTCGCTCAATTCACGCACAAAAAAACAAAACATACATATGTTTTTCCAGAGGGCAGTTCAGTATAGTTTGCTTGAGTCTTGTGTCCTTCGATGAAATGTTCTTAAATCAACTCTGCTAAGGATGTTTCAAGACACTGGTATACTTGTTTTTGTAAAGGAACAACAGTCAACATGACAGTTATGCTACGCAAAAACAAACTTAAAAACGTGCATATAGAATACTTCGTGATACATCCATCTTCTTCATCTGGTCATTCAAAATGGCCGCACAACACCTTGAAGCACGTCGTTTCATTTTTATAACTAATAAGAAATAAGTAATAAGTATTAACGAATAAGTAATTAGTATTAACGAATAAGTAATTAGTACTAACGAATAAGTATTAAGTATTAGGAATTAAGTCATAATTAACAACTAAAAAGTCCCTCCAGGGCTTCCGTAGTCAATACATCAAGGGACGACAGTCGCAGTAGGATAGTTCTGTGTATTAAGTCATAAGTAACAAATTATTATAGATATTGTCAATACTCCTAGGGACAATAGTCGCAGTAGGATAGTTCTGTGTATTAAGTCATAAGTAACAAATTATTATAGATATTGTCAATACTCCAAGGGACGACAGTCGCAGTAGGATAGTTCTGTGTATTAAGTCATAAGTAACAAATTATTATAGGTATTGTCAATACATCAAGGGACGATAGTCGCAGTAGGATAGTTCTGTGTATAAGTCATAAGTAAAAAATTATTATAGATATTTCAAACATCAAGGGACGACAGTCGCAGTAGGATAGTTCTGTGTAAGTCATAAGTAAAAAATTATTATAGATATTTTCAATACTCCAAGGGATGACAGTCGCAGTAGGATCGTTCGGTGTATTATGTCATAAGTAACAAATTATTATAGTTATTGTCAATACACCAAGGGACAATAGTCGCAGTAGGATAGCTCTGTGTAAGTCATAAGTAAAAAATTATTATAGATATTGTCAATACTCCAAGGGATGACAGTCGCAGTAGGATAGTTCTGTGTATTAAGTCATAAGTAACAAATTATTATAGTTTTTGTCAATACACCAAGGGACAATAGTTGCAGTAGGATAGTTCTGTGTAAGTCATAAGTAAAAAATTATTATAGATATTTTCAATACTCCAAGGGATGACAGTCGCAGTAGGATCGTTCGGTGTATTAAGTCATAAGTAACAAATTATTATAGTTATTGTCAATACACCAAGGGACAATAGTCGCAGTAGGATAGCTCTGTGTAAGTCATAAGTAAAAAATTATTATAGATATTGTCAATACTCCAAGGGATGACAGTCGTAGTAGGATAGTTCTGTGTATTAAGTCATAAGTAACAAATTATTATAGATATTGTCAATACTCCAAGGGACGACAGTCGCATTAGGATAGTTCTGTGTATTAAGTCATAATTGAAGTAACTAATTATTATAGATATTGTCAATACATCAATGGACTACAGTCGTAGTAGGATAGCTCTGTGTATTAAGTCATAAGTAACAAATTATTATAGATATTGTCAATTTATCAAGGGACGACAGTCGCAGTAGGATAGTTCTGTGTATTAAGTCATAAGTAACTAATTATTATAGATATCATCATATTCCAAGGGACAACAGTCGCAGTAGGATAGTTCTGTGTATTAAGTCATAAGTAACAAATTATTATACATAATGTCAATACATCAAGGGACGACAGTCACAGTAGGATAGTTCTGTGTATTAAGTCATAAGTAACAAATTATTATAGATATCATCATATTCCAAGGGACAACAGTCACAGTAGGATAGTTCTGTGTATTAAGTCATAAGTAACAAATTATTATAGATATCATCATATTCCAAGGGACAACAGTCACAGTAGGATAGTTCTGTGTATTAAGTCATAAGTAACAAATTATTATAGATATCATCATATTCCAAGGGACGACAGTCGCAGTAGGATAGTTCTGTGTATTAAGTCATAAGTAACTAATTATTATAGATATTGTCAATACATCAAGGAACGGCAGTCGCAGTAGGATAGTTCTGTGTATTAAGTCATAAGTAACAAATTATTATAGATATCATCAATACACCATATTATGAGATTGCTATCTGCATTTCTAGTGTCATTTCCACACCCACGTTGTGGAACTAACCTGAGAAGTGTCATGATCATCTCAAACGATGGTGTATAATCCTCCAGGAGGACAACTTTCTTGAAGATGATAGGGATGATGATGTTGAGCAGAGTGATAGTCACGGACGGTATATATTGGATGACAAACTGGAGCTCAGCTCCGAAGTTTTGAAACTCCTTCTGTAACTAAAACAAAAATTTCGAACAATCAAAGGAATGTTATTAAAGGGACAGGAACCTAAATAAACTATGTAAATTTGAGTAAAATACTTTATATTTAAGATGTGTCAGACACCTTACTAAGTAATATATATCAGTTATAGTGCAAATGTGTCAAATAAAATAATTACAATTAAAATTCCATCTTTCTGTATTTTGAGCAGGCCAGGTCGAATTTGGTAGCCTGAGTGTGATAAAAAAAGTAGTGTTGAACTTTAGTGACCTCCCATAATACACTGCACAAATTAAATGAATGTAAACAAAATGGCGGGTCAAAAACGTGGGTGAAGCGAACACAAACGAATTCCAATTGGGAAAGTAGGTAAATGCATGAGACGGTAGCAACTTCCCATTTTATACTTGCGTGATCTACATATGTGCAATGAAGTCAAGAACCTCCCATCGTGGTGCCCCGTCGAATGAAAAGTCTTGTTTGACTTTTGACTTATCATTCTTACGCTAAACACTATTTTTTTTATAACGAATATTAATAAATATGGCTTATACTTCATATGTCAACGATCGTAAATTAGAAAATAATCTTAAAATGTGGAAAACTAATATTCCTTTTCGTGTCGGCAAGTTTGTTTGGTCATTATAACTTTACTTTCGACCAGCTTTCGTTTTGTGCTCCAAAAATAGAATATTATGGTCTATTTTTATCATTTTTGCGGTAGGTTTTCCCCACGTTTTCCTGTCATTTTAGATAACCAGTCATGGTATTAAAATATTCAATAAACATATGAAAACCATATTATAACTTATTTAATGTTCATGTCCCTTTAATAGATTAAAACCAAAATCTTGTAACTGAATTGTCATCATTACAGAACCAAAAGTATCTATTATTGTCCAGGAGGCCAACTCATCCAACACATACACCACCCCTTGATTTAATTATTGATGGTCCTTAAATTGTTCCGTTTATAAGTGTTATAGCAGAGCCTAGTACATGACACCCAACCCCTAAACCTTCCCCCTGTTTTGCAACAAAGGGGCATACATATAGTAGCCAAATGATGTCTTTTGTTCACGAAAGAGGAACATAGATTTAATAGGTTTACATACAAAGTTTCATTAAGCTTTATGCATATTTAATCATGTTATCGTGCTCACTAGGTTCAATAATTATCATTGCAAAGGGCAATAACTCCTTTAGTAATATACAGTCGAATTCAACTAATTTTCACACTTGTCCGTGATCTTTCAAATGTTAGTTTACATAAAACGTTTGATCTAGCTTGGTTCATATTTACTCAAGTTATCGTGTTCACAATGTTCAATAATTATTATTGCAAAGGAAAATAACTTTAAAAAGTTACAATCGAATCAGGACATTTTTAAAGTTTTCCAAGATCTTTCCTATGTTAATCTCAATACAAAGTTTCATTAAGCTGAGTGCATATTTATTCAAATTATCATATTCACAAGGTCAAATAATAATTATTAGTGCAAAGGGCAATAATTCCGTAAATTACTGTCAAATCAAGCTGATTTTCAAATTCATCTGAGATCTTTCCAATGTTAGTCTACATACAAAGTTTTAATATGACTGAATACAAGGCCTTAAAGGGTGCAGCCAGATGTTTCAGAAACCATTAATTATGCAATGTAAATACGTTCAATTTATGGAAATAACTGAGCCGAATTTTCTGTTTATTCTTTATTTATATATTCACACCTCAAACCCTTATTTGAGAAGGAAATCCACATAAGAAAAGGAAGAAATTTTTAATTCTGTAACATGTATTCCGTTTTTGGCCTGCTGATTATATTGGAAGGTGGCCTATCACTTGAAGGCTTGCAAATAAAGAGCAATAGCACTGAGCTTCTGCCAGATGAAGATTATGTTTGTCGGATCATAAAAGCATTTGAACTGCTTGATTATATAATGAGCTGACTTCAAAGCACCACATTCACGCTGATGGAATATTTTACAGTGGGGAAAAATGGCGGCCGCAAACTGGAGCTGTCAGTGTGTAGGATTGACTTTGAAAGATTGTTTTGTTTTTTTCTTATATATTCATGTATGCGTTACCTAACGTCATGTAACCCAGATTGGCACACATTTTTCTTATTTTTAAGCATCTATTTTTCAGATTGCAATATAATTCCAATTTTTGTATCAATCTTACAAATAGAGCCTATCATCTGTCTGTTGGTTTATGTTTGGAATTCTTTCTGCACGTGTTTCCATAAATAGCATCCTTGGATACAGGTCTGGAACGCACCTGCTATCAACCAGGTGTGGGTACCCAGATTGGCACACCCAGGTAAAAACAGTGAGCATAGAAAAATATCGGGATATTTCAAATATGATTTGACTTATATTGAAACTACAATACAAAAATTAACAATTGATGCCATTGAACACTTTTCTCCATATGTATTATTTGGATGATTTACGTGAAAATCAATGTAGTCATTATGCAGGTAAAATTTCATCTTTATGGTTATCACTTACCTTTCTTACATATTTTTTACGACAATATTTAAGCATATTTTGCACTTTTAAGCTTTGTGTGTGTTTTACTGTTAATAAACATATAAATGGCATAAGGGAAGTAACTCTTGGATGTATAAGTGCTATTCGAGCGCACCTTTGTTTCATTTCGCATGCGCACATTATCGCAGATGAAAAATCTCCATACTAGAAAATCAACATTTACTGAGGATAAAACAGCTCTGAACTATGAAACTACCAAGTAACTGACAACTAAATTGATTAAATTTGTGTTCTAGACATAGTTTATACCATTTCCACACTTTTTAGAGCAGACTATTGAGCGAAAAGTGGAAAACTAGAGTCATCACACGGGGTAATATTTACCGTAACACTTGATTTTAGGTATTTTATCAAGTTTATAGCTGAACAAAATCCCTCCTAGCTATGGTCATGTGGAAATATCACCATTAAAGTATTTCATGATGATCAGGGAATAATTATAGCAACAGCTGAAAGAAAATTTCCAAAGAGAATTAAAACGGAAGCAATATTATCAAAAAGTGTGCCATTTTGGGTAGCGTGCCAATTTGGGTAACATGACGTTAGTAATATATACAATGGGCAAAGTGCAAAACCTCCAAAAATTATTGTCGAATCAAGCTGATTTTCGAACTCATCCGAGATCTTTCCAATGTTATTCTACATACAAAATTTCATTAAGCGCGGTACATATTTACTCTAGTTATCGCATTTAAAAGGAAATGTTAACTGACGTCGCACAACAGACAATGTACGGCGACAGACAAAAGACTATCGCAATAGGTCACCATGACCTAAAAAGTTGGCAATATCTTGTCCCGTTATAGATAGATTATGCACATCTACACTGTATCAGGATTCTTGCCCCCAATTTAGTTGAAATCCCTCTAGTAGTTTAGGAGTAGTCAGTACAAGTCAGTCAATCATGCATGGTGTCTATAGACAGACAGACAACCTGAATACAGTATACCACACACATTGTAACATTTAACTACAACATTCAGGTGATGGTGACTTACTGTGAGGAGCTGGGAGAAGGACAAATAGATCAGGTACAAGGATCCTCCGAGCAGAAAACACATCAGTATGTTGATGACCGTTCGTAAAAGATACAACTTGACTTTGTCCTTTGTTGTTCGACTTTCCTTTTTCCACATAAACCGCTGGATTTCCAAGTCTTTCTGTAAGAAAATAAACAACAACTGAAGATATACCAGAACAATTTACATTGTACCAGATTTAGGCTTTGAGAATTTTACCTTAATCACATTCCGATGCAACAATTTCTCTTTTGCTTTGAAAAATATCACTTTTGCTTTGAAAGATTGTTGCATTGCAAGATGATTACAATAAAGCTCCAAGAACTGATACAAATCCATTTGACAGATATGTTATGAACCCAGTCAGATATTATACTATTGTAGAAGGATCGGACTGGGTCTATCATCAGTGACCAAGCCCCAGGATAATGAAACAGTCTTAGACTTAAGGTTTAGCAGAGCCAATCAGATATGACTTAATGTTTTGTAAAGTCATTTGTGATTGGTTAAGTCTAAATTTAAAGTTGTTTTAGACTAAGTCTGTTTCGTGATCCTGGGGCCAAGTAGCTCAGTCGGTAGAGTAGCTACTGTTGTAGCGGAAAAGATATCACCTTGGAAAAGTCAGTCAGAAGGTGATACTTTTTCCGCTACAACAGTAGCTATCGGAGCTATCGGTAGAGCACTCGGCTAGTGTTCAGAGGGTCCTGGCTTTAAATCCCGGTCTGGCCGCTTCATTTTCTCCTTTCCAGTTACACTATTACCAGTATATAACTACATGTATAAATCATGAATGTTTATATAGACATTCATGATTTAACAGCTATAAGGTCAGGTGAATCTTCAGAAATGATTGAAAACATTATGACCAACTTCAATACTGTACATGTAGTTACCAATCAACCCCCAGTATCATATAGAATGTTATGGTACTATAAATACTGAGTCCAGAGTGCCATACCTTGAGTTCCCCACTGATGTTGCTGTGCTTGGTTTTAGCCGCCTTTGCCTGAGATATACAGAAATCCCAGCCTGTCAGTACCTTGTTGGAGTACATGGCCATGGTGGCTCCGTGGATCACTGCTGTGTCCTTCAGTCCCTTGGAGGAGCTAGTAAATAAAATCGCTTTAAGTAGTTTCTCTTCAGTAGAAATTTAAATTAAAGTATATGTGGCACAACAATGAAGTTAGATGTTTATTCAAATACTTGCCTGTTGTTCATGAATTATAAATTATGAATGATAAAAAAGAATGAGGTAAGTAAGCAACGTTTTTGAAATTCATGCTTATTCAATGTACAGCAATTATTACAGTGGAACTTTCCCAAACTGAACATAGTCGGTGCATAGAATTTTGTCCTGTTTAGAGTGGCTTCGATTTGGAGAAGTGAAACAAATATTGATTTATACGATCTGCATTTAATCGATCATAAGTCGTTTTCTACATTATACTGTAATGCCCGTATGCCTAGTGTTCGTTATAATTGTTAATGTGAATGTTATCACAAAGAGTGAATCATATGTTTAAAAGGAATGGATTACAACAATCTTGACTTTGTTACCGCTTATAAACATCGTTAGTTGCGTGAATGTTCTTGGGGATATTCTCGTTTGCACTTAATAACCTACATATGGCTGATCGCTTCTGTTACATCAAGAATCAAACTAAATATGGTCTAATTACACGATGATCAGTGGATGCGGTCATTACATGACATGGTCATTTTCTAAAACAATACATGGCTTTAGCTTCTTCATACAGATAATTTACGTTATCCGACAACTAAATAAATAACCCGTGTATAAAAAACATTCTCATTACTAGCTCTGCTTGTTTTCCTACAGTAAACAAATTGTATGCATGTGGTAGACTTTCATTAAATATCTAAACAATAGACATGATTAAACAATTACACCACCATCTCAGGTATAATTACCGTGTACATACACCTATAACCTACACAACCTTAGTACATGCCCCAGGACATGGCATGTGACAACTATGGATAACGGTACGTGTGTATTTCACGGTCGGTTGATCAGAACGCAATGCAAGCTATCGGTGTCACTCAGGTAAGGTTTTCAGAAGTGTTACATTTGACAATTCCTCGCTCAGGTAAGGTTTTCAGAAGTGTACATTTGACAATTCCAATCTCAAAATTGATTCGTATTCGGAATTGGGAGGGATCAATTTTGGGAAGTTTTATTTACTATTAATAAAGAGGAATTCATTCCGTACATGACATCCGTGTTCGGTTTCTAGAGGTGATCGGTTTTGAGAAGGTTCGGTTTCGGGAAGTTACACTGTACATCTTTTTGCTTCTTGTTATACCTATGAGTTCAGCACCATTCATTCTCAATCAATTGTCTGGCAAACTACGTAAATGCAGCTGGCTTCTTCCAAAATAAGAAATTTTGAAATCTTACTAATAACTTTAAGACACAATACGGCCATCAGCTTCAATATGAAGAATCTGATTAAGGCATATGTTAGTCCAGTTAGCCATGTTTGAGGATTAACTTACTTCTTGACGATGACAAAGAAACTGATAATGAAGGACACGCCAGTTGCCAGGAGATACGACAGCCCCATATGGTACGTCTCTTTGTTCCCTTTTATAGGACTCTGGTAAGTCTTGTTAAAGAATGCTCCATAGAATAACACTGTGTCCTCCATCCAACCCTGACAAAGAGATATCAGGCAATTTTTTATCAAAAATTATTGTAAAATCACCCTAAGGCTTATGAAGTGACAGATTTTTCCTTATTATTTCATTTTTCTCTTTATATATACAAAGTATGTAGTATATGAAGTTATCAAAGCTTCTATCTAGTATGACTCAAAGTATCTCCTTCAACTCCCTATGTCAACTTCCAAGACAATTTTCAGAAGTATTTTACAATTAGAATGAACCAATTTGACACCCTTTTCACCCTATATGATCCTTTAATTTAGGAAGAAAATTCATTTATTTAGATAGGGGTTTTTGGTTTTACACGTATTAGTTTAAAATCTTATTAACAGCCATGTTTACATAAGGATGTGCAGCTTTGTTTGTGGAGGGATGCCTGAGTACATGGAGAAAAACCAGTGACCAGCATTCAGAGCCTGGCAACTGCCCCAGATCGGATTCGAACCTATATATCAGAGGTGGAGGGCTTGTAGTAATATGTTGGGACATGTTAACCTTTCGACCACCATGGCCCCTTTATTTAGATAACAAAATAGTAGTTCTGTGGCTTTATTTAAACTACAAACCCTACCCGCACTACCAAACACTCACCGTTCCTTGTAGTGAGTGTAGGACGATTCCCAGAGGATCGTTAGCATCACGGGTGGCAGTAAGTTCCTCCTGGTAACTCTTGGTACAGTTGTCAGCCTCTACCTGTAAGACGGTCACGTTTTGTCCTAGCAATGAGTCCGAGAAAGACTTGGGGGAGTCGTAAAGGGCAAAGTAGGGCACCAGGGTCAGGCAAATGTTCACCAAGCAGATGTAAAGGTTCAGGAACATGAGCCAGCGGACAAACCGGAAATACCCCATGATGGCTGTGCCAAATTGTCCTGTAAGTCAACCAATATTGTACAATTATGTTTTCTACAGGGTTTGAAAAGTCTTACATAGAATATGTGACCTATAATTATAAGATTTTTTTTAAAATTCAAACTGAAAAGAAAACAAATCAATACTATAAATTTTCCTGCTTCATCTGTTAAAACTGCATGCACAATTTTTTTTTTATAAATTACTACAATAATGATTCAGATATTTAAAGTCGTATGGTCTGTCACTGTGATTTTCTGTATGTTTGGCATAGAAAAAGCATATAAAATGTTCTATATATTTGTCTCTGTTTTAAACTTTCCATATTTACAAACTTTTGTAAAGTTTGTATTTACATTGTTACGAAACAATTAAATTTAAATATTGATTTTTAACATGTATACATTTAAAAACAGCTCAGAAGTCTCCTAACTGTTCCAATCTGTACGCGCATTATCGATATTGGCCATGTGATACGACTCATACGTCTGTTACATGACGCAATTCCGTTTTCTGATATTACCCGAAAGCTTGAAACATAGCGTTGACTGCAGCGGTTATTTCAAAACGTGTGACATTTCATGCAACATTTACCACGATGTCGATAGTATATTGATGCTTTTATGGATCTGAACCATCATATATAAGCATCCATATTCACACATTGTATGTTTTATGATAGTTTGTGTTGGTGAAAAACTACAAGAAATATAACTTTAAAAGAAGGGAGACAACTCTGTTTAGTGACTCTCATACATGCCTTCTACTTCCTTCAGTGCTCCAGCCCAGGGCTCCAGTTGGTAGATCCAGCTCTTTGCCTGCAGCTTGAATCTTTGCCATGACTGACCACATAAAATGATAAAATGAGGTAAAGTAAAATCTGTCATCATTAAATTTGTTATAGTGTATACAGAACCATTAAAAGTTAAAATCACTGTGCTGTAACAGAATCTTTACCATTCAGAACTAACTTAAAAGTAGGATTATTACCTGCTTTTGTCTATGGTGCCAGGATTTTAACCCCTTGGTTTTTGCCACTGGTTCTCCGACTATCTGATCTCTGAATGGAAAATAATGTTCTTTAGAGTCATCTTTCAAGTAAAACAAATGAAAAAGTTAAAACCTATGTAAATTTGTCTCACATAAGTGAACCAAACAATTGAACCATACAGTATCTAGTGTTTTTCTTTGATATATGGTATAGGTCAAATGTAAGTCACCACGACTTACTTCTGCTATATGACTTACATTGGTTAACCTGTCACAAAGCTCCAGTGACTAATAGCGTAAGCGTTGTAAAAATTTAGACCAAAGATAAAACGATGCAGATAGGATTGACAGATGCATTATAAAGTTGTTTCTGCAATTGATGATTTTCAATAAACATGTTACATCAGCAAACACCAATATACCAATATGTGATTATGCAACATACTATAACTGCAAGGCAGTTAATTGCAGCCATATCATATTACATGTTGTATCAATTTACTTAAGTAAAAAATTCCCCAACCCCCTCAAATTAATTTCTACATTAACAGTATTATTAAGAGGTTATCAGGTGATTTGTCTTGACTAATCTGTAGAAGTTTATACCAGTTTTTAGTACAGTATAGATAAGGATATAGAGTACTCATTAATCATTTTCTTCAAAGAGGAAGTAAATTTTTTCAACAATGTGTTAAGTATTGATTATCGTAAATCATATCAGACAAATATTTCTGTATCCAAACAAGTTTACCACATCTGTAATAAATCAATATCTATCTCTAGTGCACTCTTTATAGCAACATTTAACATATTTGCCGTAATTACTGCCCAGGGTTCTTAATTTATTTTTACAAAGTGGGCCCTTATTAGTGAACCAAAATTAAGTGTTGGGAATCAGTTGTAAAATCACAATCGATGATCAGTTTAGGACATTCTATTTTTACTTATTGATTTTATAATCAGATACTATTTATAACATATTTATAGTGCATTATTTTGTTGTTTATTGCCGTTACAATGCTTGAACACATCTTTTGTTTTGATGTTAAATACATATATTTAATTAGATGCGTTTGTATTCATATGTCATTGCGATTACGCTAATTTGAAAGCAACTCCCCTCCCATTGACTTTATAGGGGCATATGTAAATATGTAAAAGACTTGCAAGTTCATGTAATATGGGACTTGTAAGTTCATGTAATATAGGATACGATGTTGATGTTAGAGGTAACATATGTTATAAAATATTGTTAAATTCATGGGATGGGGCATTTATGCAACCCTAATTCCTTCTCCAGAAAAGGGGAGGGGTGCTTATAGAGGGATGGTCGCTAATTACGGCGAATACAGTAACTATATCATTATATCTTGATAAACTAGATCTATACACATGCAAATATATGTCTTCAAGGTGGTCGTTGTGACCATCTTGGATTTCGGATCCACCAAAAAATAACAACACTTGGTAGGGACCATGATAGGATAATTTGCTTTTCTACATGGAATTATCAGCACAAATCTAAGAAATCTATCAGTACTCACTTGTAAACTGAGACAACACCATGCAATGTCTTCTGCTCTCGAAGCAATGTTAATTTGTCCCGGAGTGCTTGCTTTTCTAACTGCTGATTGCTTGGAAGGTAATCGTATACATTTGCTTCCTCTTCCTCTGTGTTTTCTTCATTACCATGCACTGATTCACGAATTCTTCTACTTCTTCTTCGAAATATCCTAGTTTTTGTTCCATCTGAGAAGTCTAAGTTACGAAAACTTCTTCTGTATCTTACATCCAAATTGTTTTGTTCAGTTTGAAGATCAGAATCATCAGAATTTACAAATCCTTTATTGTCTATTCCTTCATGGTTATCTTCTTGGTAGGCTTCTGGTGACCTTCCCCTTGGGTATCTGTCCTCTGGTGACCTTCCCCTTGGGTATCTGTCTTCTGGTGACCTTGCCCTTTGGTAATTGTTCCCTGGTGACCTTCCCCTTGAGTATCTGTCTTCTGGTGACCTTCCCCTTTGATATCTGTCTTCTGGTGACCTTCCCCTTTGGTAATTGTCCCCTGGTGACTTTCCCCTTCGGTGATTGTCCCCTGGTGACCTTCCCCTTGGGAATATGTCCTCTGGTGACCTTCCCCTTGAGTATCTGTCCTCTGGTGACCTTCTCCTTTGGTATCTGTCCTCTGGTGACCTTCCCCTTGGGGATCTGTCCTCTGGTGACCTTCCCCTTTGGTATCTGGCCTCTGGTGACCTTCCCCTTGGGTATCTGTCCTCTGGTGAATTTTCTTTGAAAGATCCATTGTCATCATCTGAATATGACTTGTTGTGTTTTCTATGATAATCTGGGGTATACATTTTGTTCATTGGAATTCCCTCATGGAATCTATCGCCTTGTGTCCTTTTCCAATGCCCCTCATTATAATGTCCTGAATAGGAGCTTTCAGATTGTTGTTCTAAACTGCTAGAGTGAAAGTCATGTTTTCGGTTTATGTCTGCATCATACCAACTGCTGTTGGAGTCACCTTGATGTTCAGGATACTTGTTTCCATGGTAAAATGCCATTTCTTCAGACTACTGTGACAATTATTTTGGCTATGAAATCCAACAAATCAATGAATCATTAGGAAAAGGAACATCATTCTATGGCGACCACTATTTTTTTCTTTTCTTGATTAAAGCAAAGACATATCCTTCCGTGTAAAGCAGTTGCACTGGTAGTTAAATGTTTACAGAAATTATCAGCACCTCTAACTTAATACAAATATTACCTCACAGTATCGACCAGCTGGAGATTTTTGAACAAGGTGATAACACATTCAGCCAATCATTGGTCTGACAGGTAAAAAGCAGATTTACGACAGCCTTATCCGAGACAGACACAATAAATAAATTCAACTGTACTAGATGTTTAGATAAAATATTTCATTTCCTAATCATCGAGATAACAATGCATAAAAAATCATGCTTCTCACAGATCTCAAATTTCAATTGATATTTTTTCAAATTGTTCTCCTGTCAAATTATCATATAAATTGAACTAACATGTTTGTTTCTCAGTCCAAGCTTTGCTAGTTGGGTTAAAGTACTTCCTGGATAAAAACTAGTCGATCTGAATTATGTACCTGGTGACTGTATACACCTGTACTATGATAAGAGGACATTATCTTTAACACAATGTGGCTATCATACATACAATGAGATCAGTATCACAACGACGATTTTCTATATATATAAAGATCACAGAAATAAAATCAAATTAAAATTAAAGCAGTAAAAAGTCACATCAACAAGTTTCAATCATAAAAGTTTTAGAACACAAACCATTTGTTTTGTGTCTCTAAAAATGTTGACCAGTGCTGCAAGTCAATTTCAATTGTTATTTTAACAATGAAATTTAAATTCAATCACTTGTTAAGTTCTTTCTGCTTTCGTCAAACATTTACTTATCTTGTCCTGTCCAAAGCCATATTCAAAACAAGAGGCCCAGAGGGTCTATATCTCTCACCTGGTTTGTAATGGTAAGTAATGTTCTGAATACAGGATCATTGTTTATTTCTGAAGTACGTTAAAGAGTTAACTCCAATTTCCTTATTGAGCCCCACTCTTTCTGCTTCAGGGGGTTTGAGCCAAAATTAATACAAACTCTGTTCCCCTTCCCCCAAGGATGTTTCTGGCTAAATTTGGTTAAAATGTATGTAGAACTCTATGACTAGTAGCGATTTAAAGGATTTACCTCTATTTCCCCTATTGGGCCCTGCCCCTCCTTCCCCAAGGATTTCAGAGACAAAATTTATACAAACTCTGTTCACCTTCCCTCAAGGATGCTTCTGGCCAAATTTGGTTAGAATCCACGCAGAACTCTTATGACTAATAGCGTTTTAAAGAAAATGTTGACGGATGGACAACAGACGCCACGCCATGACATAAGCTCACTGGCCCTTCGGGTCAAGTGAGCTAAAAAAACCCAGTTAGATTCAAGTTTTAAGATCGCTAGAATAAATATATAACAATATGTTTTGATACAGTAATGTCATTGTATTAATGATACAGTAATTAATTAATTCTTACAGTAATGTCAAACTTTTTGAGACAATGTATTAATGTCTTTATATCACATAAAAAAACAAGCGCTGATTGAAGCATGAGACCATTACAGAAATCCACTCAATGCACAACAGTTTCACAATTATATTGGGTATTTCTCAAAACCCATTTATACCAATTGCTTTATACCATCATCGGTTTTCAAAAATGAAAACACTGCTTGGGATCTCCCAAAACTCCTATATATGTACTAAAAACTTTCATCATAATAAATATTCAAATTTCAACAAATCCAAAGCTTCTGTCTCCTGCAGCTATCTATTCTTTGTTCTCGAGAAGAAGCAGACAAAACAAATGCCCAACAGAACGATACAGAATAAACAAATTAAACACACCATGCTTTGTTTTCAGAACTCTTAAACTACCTGACTGATGATAGACTCCATCAACATAAATCAATAATTTTAACTTACCGGACAAATTTCTTCACCTGTATCGAAGCTGCCATCGACTTGATGCTCTGTCTGCGTTGCCATTGCTCTTCCTCGTTTGTTATATCCTCCGTCAAACTCATTGACCTTGATTGTTTACGGGCAAAACTCAACTTTTCTTCTTCTGCTTCAAAAATATTTAGAGGATAAATAGAAGATCTCCTTCGTTGCATCAAGGAACTTTTACGACGTGGCAGGTCAGCTATCTGTCGACCAAGTACCATACCGGTCATTGAGGTGTAAGCCTGGGCACTGGGTAACTGTGCCATGATGGCTGCCCGACTCTCTCGCCTCCTCTGTAGGCTGATATTGGCATCACTAGCAGGAAGGGGTGATAATTCTGTTCATGAAAAAAAATCACTTCAAGGAAAGGTGTTTTGGGTTTTTGTTAGTTTAAACCTCCTACAAACAGCCAGGGTTATATGAGGATGTGCCAGGGTTAATGGTGGAGTAAAGACAGAGTACCTGGAGAAAAACCAACAACCAGTACTTGGCAACATACTGGCAACTGCCTTACATGGGATTTGAACTCGCAACCCAGAGGTGGAGGGCTCGTGGTAATATGTCGAGACATCTTAAATAACCACTCGGCTACCTCAGCCCCCCTGAAGGAAAGGTAAGGCAAAAGTAATAATTACTTTTTGCAGTAACAAAAGTATCACTACATTACAATGATAAACAGAAAACAACTATCATAGACAAAATAAATGATGCAGCTTTAACAACAAGAGCAGACAACTCTTAACTTATGAACTTATTAACTTAATGAAACATCTATATTAATTAACATCAGTAAAGGTATTTGACTTCAACTTTCACTGAAATATTAAAGCAGTAAGAGACATGAAGGAGCAAACAATTATGTATGAACAGGTAAGGTGTCAAGAAGTGGGAGACAACTTTACCTAAAGAGATACATTATTATCAATATTTGTAGTAGGGGTAGACAACTCTGTATGTATACTGTCAACACAAAAATCCAGACAACTCTATATGTAAACTGTCAAAACACAAACCAGACAACTCTATATGTGAACTGTCAAAACACAAACCACAGACAACGTTGTATGTAAACTGTCAAAACACAAACCACATACATGATACAACTTTGTATGTAAACTGTCAAAACACAAACCACAGACAAATCTGTATGTATCCTTTCAAAACACAAACCACATACAACTTAGTATATATACTGTCAAAACATAAAACCAGACAACTTTGTATGTATACTGTCAAAACACAAATCAGACAACTCTATATGTAAACTGTCAAAACACAAACCACATACAACTTTGTATGTAAACTGTCAAAACACAAACCACATACAACTATATATGTAAACTGTCAAAACACAAACCACAGACAACTTGGTATGTATACTGTCAAAACACAAAAATCCATACAACTCTACGTGTGAACTGTCAAAACAAACCACAGACAACTTTGTATGTAAACTGTCAAAACACAAACCACATAAACTTTGTATGTAAACTGTCAAAACACAAACCACATACAACTCTATATGTAAACTGTCAAAACACAAACCACAGACAACTTTGTATGTATACTGTCAAAACACAAAAATCCAGACAACTCTACGTGTGAACTGTCAAAACACAAACCTCAGACAACTTTGTATGTAAACTGTCAAAACACAAACCACATAAACTTTGTATGTAAACTGTCAAAACACAAACCACATACAACTCTATATGTAAACTGTCAAAACACAAACCACAGACAACTTAGTATATATACTGTCAAAACATAAAACCAGACAACTTTGTATGTATACTGTCAAAACACAAATCAGACAACTCTATATGTAAACTGTCAAAACACAAACCACATACAACTTTGTATGTAAACTGTCAAAACACAAACCACATACAACTATATATGTAAACTGTCAAAACACAAAAATCCAGACAAGTCTATATGTAAACTGTCAAAACATAAAACCAGACAACTTTGTATGTATACTGTCAAAACACAAATCAGACAACTTGGTATGTATACTGTCAAAACACAAACCACATACAACTTTGTATGTAAACTGTCAAAACACAAACCACAGACAACTTTGTATATATACTGTCAAAACACAAAAATCCAGACAACTCTACGTGTGAACTGTCAAAACACAAACCACAGACAACTTTGTATGTAAACTGTCAAAACACAAACCACAGACAACTCTATATGCAAACTGTCAAAACACAAACCACAGACAGCTCTGTATGTATACTGTCAAAACACAAACCACAGACAACTCTGTATGTATATTGTCAAAACACAAACCAGATAACTCTATAGATATGTAAACTGTTAAAACACAAACCACAGACAAAACACAAAAATCCAGACAACTCTGTATGTATACTGTCAAAACACAAACCACAGACAACTTTGTATGTATACTGTCAAAACACAAACCACAGACAACTTTGTATGTATACTGTCAAAACACAAAAATCCAGACAACTCTGTCGACATGTATACTGTCAAAACACAAAACATTAAATACAGTAAGGCAGTCAAAAATAAAGAAGAGGCCCATGGGCCTTAACAGTCACCTGAGTTCGGATATGGAATGAAACAAAGACACTATATACTGGCCTTGAAGTCAGTAAGTGATTTTATAAATTTGACTTTTTAATCTATGGAGAGTATTTGCTTCCATTTAACCTGTGAACTCAGAAGAAGATTTTTGAAATTCAAGTCATTTTGACCCTCTGGTCCCCCAGGGAATCAGCGAGGACTGATATTGATATTAAAATGCTATTTCGCCAGGGGGAAACCTGAGACCCCAGGGTCATATAATTAATACACGTACCTATGGGCGAACTTGCTAAAACTCACTTTGCATTATTGTACACAATACATCTAGAAAACATGGACAACCAAAAGAGAATACATGTACCATACAAAACTATATTTTTTATTCTCTATATATTAGTCTATAGTGGGACTTTGACTTATCAGCGTGCTAAATACCTATGGGTGCATTTGACTAAAAACGGGTAACTTACTATATATATCTGTTCTTTTTTGTTTGACAGAAAGTAAAAGTATTTATATCACAATGACATATATGCCACTGACAGAAACAGTGCCCCGGTTTTAATAAAACATATGATTGAACCCGGGCACCTGTGATAGTGCTAAAGTTTCAGTAACTAACCTGCCGCTGACATGTGACGATATATCGGAAGCGTTGAGAAACTATAGCTCCATCGTCTGTTACTTGGTAACGAATTTTCCATGTTGCATTGAGCGTCAACTAGATGTCGAAGACTGGATTCCAACTCGATCGTATCACAGACAAAGGCCTTTTTATTAGGTTATCTTCTCCATGCATAAATGATGAAGCTAGTTCTTATTAGTCGCCTCATTTAATGACGTCATCACTTTGAGTATATTCATTTGGCGCCATTTCTTCAAACAGGAAGCACTAAATAACACAGGGACTTGGCACGATTTTCCAACCAACACAAAAATTTGAAGAAATTTAAGTGAACACGATCACCGTGATCGTCATTCTTACATACTGATGTACAAATATTAAACATTGCTTGCGAACTTTCTTGGGAATATTCAATACACTTGTGTGCAAACGCAGACTTTCTGATATCGAAAATTCTATATCGGATATTCTAATTCTGATAGAACTACTGGAACGTTATCGCAAATTCTATTTCTCATATCGGAAATTAGAAAACAAATTTCAATATCAGAAAATGTATTTCCGATATCGGAAATTCAAGTTAGTCTACCATGCAAATAAAGAATGCTCCCTTATCTATGGCAAGCCAAGTTAGTTTTTATTCTATTAAAACCGATATCGGGATTAAAATTTCCGATATCGGGATTAAAATTTCCGATATCGGGATTAAAATTTCCGATATCGGAATTGAAATTTCCCCTATCGGAATTAAATATCTGATATTGGGAATTCCGTTAATATCGGAAGTTATAATTCCGTTATCGGAAATTCTATTTTTGATATCAGGAATTAGAAAACAATTTTCCATATCAGTAATTCTAATTCTGATATGGAAAATTCTATTTCCGATATCAGAATTAGAATTTTCGATATCAGGAACAGAATTTTCGATATCGGGAAATTGAATTCCCCATATCAGAATTAGAATTTCCGATATCGGAAATTCGGAATAAAAAGTAACTTGGCTTGCCATACTTATTCACCAATGAGAGAGAATTTCTGATATCGTGAATTGAATTTCTGATATCGGAAATTCAATTTCTGTTTTCAGGAATTACTAAGATTTTTTCGATATCCGGAATAGAATTCCCCATATTGGAAATAGAATTCCAGATATCGAAAATAGAATTTGCCGTATCAGAATTAGAATTTCTGATATGGAAAATTGTTTTCCAATTCCTGATATTAAAAATAGAATTTCCGATAACGGAATTAAAAATACCCGATAAATTCCTATATCAAAAATTTAATTCCGATATCGGAATTAATAGAATTAAGAGTAACTTGGCTTGCCATACGTAGCTACAGATTCATAGACTCCCGTACGCGTACTACCGTGCATCCACGTCATTTTCCTGCTCATTTTAGAGAAATAATACCAATACTGATTACGTTTATACGCAAATTATATATGAACCAATATATTCACATGTATCGCAAACTGTAATATTTAGAAATCGTAAAAGTTGTACACCGACTGTCAGAATGTATTCAACGAGTATCTAAAATCCCAAATAGATATAATTAGTGTTTGACTTCATTACATACATACAGTGTATATATACTATGGGAGTTCTTGCCCAAGGAACAAAGCCCCATCCTCGATACCCCAGGAGTTCACTAACGATCTTTACAATAATAATAATAATATAATAATTTATTTTACTAGAGTGTCACACATTTTTCAAACATACAATGAAATATATTTGAATTAAAATGTCCTGTTTAAAAGGCTAACGAGACACTGTTAAAAATATAAACAATCGATATAATACACGCTATAGCCTTGACAAAAAATTGAACGTCTTCTCTTTAAAAAAAACCTGAATATAGAACAGGCTAAATTCGACTGAATTTCACCGTTTGACATCAAGAAATAAAACTTTTCATCAGAACTAAACTGTAAAATGTCATTATTGATACTATTAGCTCTGTTAAAATGTCTTTGCAATTGCCGTTCTTCATTATAAAATGTACAGCCGTATAAAAAATGTGATTCAGTGTCTATTTCGTTAAAATTACAATATTTACACAGTCTTTCTTGTAAAGGAGTCACTGGGTTAGTGAAGCGGCCTGTCTTTATATGCAGTGGTAAACTGCCACATCTTAATTAGCTTAGCTAATTAGACACTACGGTGTGGTCGTGGTAACGAACAAGTTTCATACGGTTCCGGCTGTAGATCTTTTTTGAACTTCCTATAAGTTCTCAACTTGTTACCGTTCACAAGACCTCGGTCATTCCACAACTTATAAAACCATTTTTGTTCCTCACGTATGAATACTTTGTGTTCGATTTCGCCGAGTTTATTTCTTGATGCACTCGTAGCGCGATCGATCAATTCGTTGATTTAATAGTCTCGAGCTATCTTATGGGTTCTTTTGTACCATTATTTTCTTCTCCTAGACGGCCATTTTGTGACCTTATGTAATATTCTGTCATTTAAGAGATATTTCTTGTTACTCCCAGAAATATACGTGCTGCACGATTTTGAATGTTATTTATTGCTCGATGCTCGGTAATCCTCCATATCGCAGAGCAATTAAACAGAATAGGTTCTACTAGATTTTCATAAAGTTTTATAAACACAGCATAATACATTCCACAGGATGCAATAAATTTAGTAGAAAGTACACCTAAGGCTCTACCAGCTGACTTTGCGAGTTCCTTCACTGCAAGCTTTAGTCCATATATTGGTCAAGTCATAACCCGAGGTACTTGTAGGCACTTGGTATTTCCAAAAGCTCTGATCCACATATATAAAAACAAATTCAGTACGATTGCTTTTTGAAGGTCGAAAATGGACGACTTTAGTCTTAGAAAAGTTAACTGAGAGCCTCCAATCGGAACACCACTTTATTACAATATTTAGCATTTGCTGTAACGATTCCTCAGTTCATGCGATGAGAACTATATCATCCGCGTAAAACAGCGAGCACAATGTTATCATCGATATGAATCCTAATTCAGATTCATTTAATTTTTGTATAAGGTCGTTGATGTAGATTGAGATAATTGCGGGGGACATCAAACAGACTTGTTTTAGTCCGCGGTTAACGTTGATTTCGTCTGTTAAAACGTCGTTTACTCTGACGTAACACTTAACGTTACTATACAACGACATAATGACGTCGTAAATTTTGCCAGGTACACCACATGATGAGAGCTTGTACCACAAACATTCTCTATCCACCGTATCAAACATTCTCTATCCACCGTATCAAACAAACGCCTTCTGTATATCGATGAAACATGTAAACGTTGGAAGATTGGCGTTTTTTCTATTGGTAATAATTTATAAAGGATTTAGATACGTTCCCGACAACTCCTTTTTCTCCGAAATCCATTTTGCTCGTCTTTCATTATGTTTTCACAATCCAACCATGTTGTCTGACCTTTATTAAGTATGTTACAATATACTTTACAGGGAACAGACAGGAGCGTTGTCCCACGATAAATCAGCGGGATCCTTGGGCCAGTAGAGTTTGGTTTTATAATCGGGTTTACAATACCTTTCCTCCATTTGCCGGGCACCACGCCGATGAAAAATGCAAAACAAGATGAAAGTATACTATATAACATAGAATTGCATCCTGCGTTCTTCAAAGCTTCTGCTGGAATAGCATCAGTTCCTGTTGCTTTGCCCAGTTTCAAATCACTTACCGCTGATTGAACCTCTTCAATTAGAATTGGCCTATTAAGGATATTCTCCTCTGAGTTTGGCCTTTACATCTTCAAAGTGTTCCTCGTTAAATAATCCAGTATTGTCACTAGACGAATATAAAGCTTCATAGTCAATTTTCCAACGATTTATTACTTTCTTATTATCACTGATTATCTCCCCGGAATCATCTTTCACTTCCATGGGAATGCCTTAGAACGGTTTTGCGCGATACCTATTTTACCAATGTCTCTCCAAAAGTCTTGGGAACGAGATTGAGAAAGACGTTTTTTGTGTAGTTCAGATTCCTTTGTTTTTTTTGAATTCGCGTTTATATCTCCGATGCAACTTATCGAATGTTTTTTTTTAATGCAGCAAAAGTCATCTTAAAGGCGTCGACGTAAGGATGCAGATTCCTTGCACTTCAGCCATTTTTTTTCCTTCTCGTTCGTTACATCCCAAATTTTTTGTAGATCACTGTTCCAATATGGCTTATATAACGACTTTTGAGTAGAATGATCCTTGTGATATTGTCTGGAATCTACTTTAGCGTCATTTTTTCCCATTTCTACCCATTTATAATTGAAAATTGTTATAGGCGATGTTAACGTCGTTATCGTTTTTTATATTCACTTCAATTCTCTCAATTGCTTTATTGAGTTCTGACTGGGTTACATTATCACAGAGAAACCCAGGGGTTATTATTCTTTTCTTGAGTCGAATTTGACCTGACGATTTCCGACGTCTTTTATGTCGTTAGATGAAGACGTTGTCAGCGGAGCATTTGTAGGGCGTACTATTTCAATGCAACATTCCAGGTACGAGTGGTCGGGAACATGTAACAGTACTTAGCACTCACTCAGTTGAAACTCATAGAACTTCAACAAAAACGCGACAAATTACGAAATAAAAGAAACACCACTCTAATTAAAGCTAGAAGGTTGCAGATGGGTGCTTTCTATCAATCAAATCCCAGAAAGTTACATGTATATATAAAGCAGTTCTTGATAATCACCCAGCTCATTATTGAGTGGATGATAGTACAAGCTTAATAAGTCAAGTTCTCAAAGAGGCAAAGGGAGGCCGGAACCATACTATGGTGGCCCGTTAGTGCCATTTACTAATATCGCAAATCGCCCTGTCAATTTAAGGTCGACAACGCGAGATCGCGACAACTCGACGGCGACAACGCGACAACTCGACGGCGACGCTCGACAACTCGACGGCGACAGAGCGTTATTATCGCCGATATTATCGAGCGTCACCGTCGAGTTGTCGCGTTGTCGAGCGTCGCGTAAATTCTGGACATGCGTATTGACACACAAACGTTCAGCTGATCTAGTTTCAAACTTCAAATTGGATGAGTTTCTTTATAAAATACATAGAGTAGAGAAATATATTGTCTATCTTTTTTATTTATGTTTCACTGTCTCACTTTCTTTTGATTTGCTAAATTTCCTTGGATTCAGTATCCAGATTTAAAATATGACTTTTTCAAGTAGTTAATCGGAAAGCTTGAAACCTGTACCACATTATAATTTATTTATCCTAAAACCTCAAGTATAATCTATAAGCTTTTCCAATTCATGGCCTACATTGTAAGAGCCTTGGCTTCTGTGTTAATCCGGAATTTAATTAAGAACCAGGGATCTAAGAACCTTGGACTGTGTATTAATAGGGATCTAAGAACCTAGGACTCTGTATTGATATGGATCTAAGATCCTTGGGCCGTGTATTATTATTGATCTAAGATCCTAGGACTGTATTAATAGGGATCTAAGAACCTCGACTCTGTACTGATATGGATCTAAGATCCTTTGACTGTGTATTGAATGGGATCTAAGAACCTAGGACTCTGTTTTAATATGGATCTAAGAACCTAGGACTCTGTTTTAATATGGATCTAAGAACCTAGGACTCTGTATTAATATGGATCTAAGAACCTTGGACTGTGTATTAATATGGATCTAAGAACCTTGGACTCTGTATTAATATGGATCTAAGAACCTTGGACTGTGTATTAATAGGGATCTAAGAACCTTGGACTGTGTATTAATAGGGATCTAAGAACTTAGGACTCTGTATTAATATGGATCTAAGAACCTTGGACTGTGTATTAATAGGGATCTAAGAACCTTGGACTGTGTATTAATAGGGATCTAAGAACCTTGGACTCTGTATTAATATGGATCTAAGAACCTTGGACTGTGTATTAATAGGGATCTAAGAACCTTGGACTGTGTATTAATAGGGATCTAAGAACTTAGGACTCTGTATTAATATGGATCTAAGAACCTTGGACTCTGTATTAATATGGATCTAAGAACCTTGGACTGTGTATTAATAGGGATATAAGAATCTTGGACTCTGTATTAATAGGGATCTAAGAACCTTGGTCTCTGTATCAAAAAGGATCTAAGAACCTTGGGCTATGTTTTAATAGAGATCTAAGAACCTTGGACTCTGTATTAATATGGAACTAAGAACATTGGACTATGTATCAATGCAGAATTTAAGCACCTTGACCTTTCTAGTGCTTCAGGGTGTAGGTACCTTCTAAGAACCTGGTATTATATAACTAAGAACCTGGGCACCTTCATTAATTCGGTATCTAAGAACATTGACCACTGTAATCTGATAAACTTCAGGATACAGAAATCCAGCACCTTCAAGGGAGTGGGAAAAGTCAGACTAATGCAGACTCTCCAAAAAACTCAATAGTTCGCTGCAAGTGCTTTCCAGGCTTGGCTAAGAATAAAACATTTAACATTTAAGAACTTATTAATGACCTCGAGGATATCATCTGTGCCATCTATGGTTGCACGAGAGTCCACAAGGTTGATGAATGGTGTTTCATTCGAATGATGGAGCTATTTGCTAAGGATAACCATTTTCCACCATTCGGAAAATGTGGGTCTGGTGTAATTTCTATTATGCCGGAGGAGTCTGAAACAGCATTTACGATATGTTAGAAGCTGAAAGAGCTCCCACATCCCTGAACCTGTTGTTCCTCATATCAACTCTAGCCATGTATGGGTCATGAAACAAAAGATGACAGGCTAGAACAACATCGGTAATGTGCTGTCACGTAAATATAAGCTCCTCGACATCGAAGACGACGTTCTGGCTTTCGACGAATTTGATACTGATATCTCGATAACTCCGATTCGGACATGTACCAGCTACCAGACATGCCGAGTCACTTCAGTGGATAGAGCAGTGAGGGGAGAAAGCACGCACAATGATTATCATTGAGAACCAGTGAAAGAAATACATGATACTGTAGTAACCATCTGACATTTTTCTTTCCTGCTCATGTTCAAAGACACAAACATACTGGAAACTGTTAATGATATTAATGAAAACACAGGCTTAGCTTTGGCTATATTTGTTATGCTATCAGTAGGTGTTGTGCTGTAATAATTATTGTTGAGACGCTAGTGGATTATGTTAGGAAATTTTGAAGTTAGGAAACTATGACTTGTCTTACCTAGATATTCTGTCAACTTTACATTCATCTTTTTTCTACTTATCAATCGTCAATAATCAATGTTCTATTTAAGGAAATTATCATACTCCAGGAAACTAGTGTCAGCGGTTTGGAGTTCGAAAAATAACAATTAATCATATACCCATTGATAAGAGGTCAAATAACTGATTACGAAAAATTGTTTGTTGTTTGAAAACATTTTTGTTACGTCAAGCCAAATACATGTATGAAAAATTTACTAAAAAATACTATTTTTGAGAATGAACCTTTTGTTTTTTTGTTTTTTGTTTTTGTTTTTTGTTTTGTATCAAAACAATTGCCCCTTTTACTACATTACACCACACAATTTCCTTTACAACACTACCACATCCCCATGAAGACGCGATCCATAATAGAAAACTACCGGATGGGAATGCATTTCAGGAACTTTCAAGGAGGAGAAAGTCAGCAGGGTAGGGGTTCAAATGTGAACAGATAGGACATATCAGCTACTATGACTCTGAGTATAGACTCTATGAGGACTAGCTCAATAGAAAAGTATCAGATGGAGGATCCAGACTGCTAGTCGTACTGAGGGAACTGATGTAACAGGTGCTTAGGCACAAGAACGAATGAGAATGTACATCAGATTAAGCTAAGGACAACAGGCAAACAAAGAAACTTTATCCAAGTCTAATTTGTTCTGGAATCAACAACATAAAACATCAATAATTTATCAATCATATATTGGAATGTAGCCCGAGATACTCTGGCCCTCACACCAGACTTAGACATTATGACAGATAGATGTCTGGTGAGGGCCAGAGCGCAGTGCTATATCAAAAGGTGGAACTCGACGACACTGTTTGGTATCGGCCCAGGTCATTGTCAATATTCAGACTGACCTCCGAGAAGCCTCACTTACCTTGGTCTTTTCAACAAATGAATAATTTATCTACCTAAATATAGCAATCCGTCAAGATTAGAGGCGATTTGCATACTATGAGAAAATGGTGACGAGGAGGAGGAAGATTTAAAGATACGTAAAGGAAACTACTGTATTGACATAATATAACGTTTAACGTTATATTTTAAGAAATATTATATAACTAATTTAACGTTTAACGTTATATTTAAAAAGATGGCCAACAGGTAGACATCTTTGATTTTGATAAATGAAGTTTGTTACTGTCATATATCTCAGAAAATACTCAAAGGATCTTTTTCAAATATCATATGTAGTAATATGTAGTAAAAGTTTGAAAAGCAGAGAAAAGATCCCTCTTTCATTTGTCAGACATAGATCATTCTTTGGTGGGCGCCAAGATCCCTCTGGGATCTCTTGTTCTAATAAATATAACATAAAAGACTAAAGATAATGCCCACTTCAAGAGAAAATAATGTATAAACATTTTTCATGATGATCATGAAAATGAAAATTATTCAATGGTCAAGACATTAGATGAAAATGTTGTTTCAGACACACAAAATCTGAAGTCTTAAAAAATCTTCCACACTAGCAGATATAAAGCAAAGTTATTTGTTTGTTCAAGATAAACAGACTCTGATAAGAATTTATAATTTCTATGTTGCTTTAAAAAGTTAAAGAACTCATGTAAATCCTTCAACGAAATACAGGTTCCTCAATTCAACAAAATCATAGGGAGACATGTGGAAGTTGACTGATGATAATGTCAGGAGAAACAAAATTGACCCATTTTGTGACTTTTGTATTTTTTAAAAACTTAGAATTTCTGCTATATATAATGCAAAAAAACCCAAAAAACTATTCAATCAACAACATACCATTTCCTTGCATCCAAAATTATCATTTCACAATAAAAGTCATTTGATCAGCTGCCAGGTACCTAATATGATAGATTATCACTTACGTTTTGATCTTTTTAAATTATCTAGGAAGAACACCTCCATAATATTTCTAAACAAACCTCTGTGATAAGGTCTATGATCTATGGACATCCGATTAACACTTTGTTTGCTGTTATTGTTTCTGTTCTGTTTTTGTTTAGAGATTTTTTTATTAGAAATATTTTCTCTGTCACGGTGACAGTCCACAGCCGGTGTTTTGTAACGTTCGTTTGTAGTCTGATTGGTTAATATAAGGTACGTATGATAAAATGCGAATGATGCTATCATAGGGATGAGTACTATAAGGGCCATGACGAGGAACACTAGACGAGGGTACTGCAGGAACAGGTGCTGGAACAAAAGCAAATATCAAAGAGTTATTCCCCTTCAATATTTTTTTTCACAAAAGTTAAACATAGGTATCAAGACTTATATTTATGTAATGACTGTCAGATTAACAAACAATAACAAACATTGAAATTTTAAGTTCAATAGTGTGATATCATGAGTCATTCATAAACTTTTTTTACATAAATTCTAGAAAAGTAAATAAAATCAACATTTTTTTCCCACTTTTATACATGTAGATGCATGAGATTTGCCACAAAGTCAAATAGGAACATTATAAAATAAAATATTGATAAATTTTTCTGACTAATAACAGTAAAATTTAAGCAGATTAGTTAATAGTTTGTATTATGTACATATGTTCATTCATATTTGTAGAAGAAAACATGTACCAGTACATGCATTGTTAAATAACATGTATGTAACAGTATCCATATTTAAATCATTTATTTTTTTATAACAACATCTTTTTTTTTAATCTGGTCTACGTTGCTCTAACATTAACATTAAACTCACAATTCTTTAGCATCTGTCCTTACCTGAATCACAACAGATATACTAATAGGAACTGTTTCACCATCATCCAACAGGACACGGGCCTCCAAAAGTCTGGAGTTCTGTGTATATAACCAGAGACTCCACCCTCCCACAGCCACACCCTCTATCGCCATGCCGATTAGAGTCAGGAGAAACAACAGGAAGTAGCGGTGGTTAAGGCCCCCTACATCATTGTTGGTCCACACACAATGGTGGTCAAAACGGTGCACACAGCGATTACATATACCTATAAGTGAAGCAATGGTGGTCAAATATAACAATGGTGGTCAAAATGGTGCACACAGGGATTACATATACCTATAAGTGAAGCAATGGTGGTCAAATATAACAATGGTGGTCAAAACGGTGCACACAGGGATTACATACACCTATAAGTGAAACAATGGTGGTCAAATATAACAATGGTTGTCTAAATGGTGCACACATCAAATACTAATATATCATTAAAAAGAAATACTAGAAAGGATTTTAAACAAATATTTACTGGCATTTCTCTTGTCTTTCCTCTCTTTCCAAAACTTTTGAGGGGAGATAATCATGTGTCTGATGATGAGGATCAATCCAGAATGCATTGAATCCATTGATATGGATGTAAAAGATGATAGAGAAAGACTTGCAAGGTATGGCTGGAATACAGTCATCAGCCTTTAGATTTAACATTTTTGATAGAATATTTGCATCCACTCTATTGCACAGTGGGAAAAGTTCAAAATAAACGATGGTTTTTACTATGTAAACTTTTGCAGTTTATAACCATATACTTACTGCAGTGTTTTGACCTTGCTGGTTTTGGACGCTCACAAGTTGAACAGACCCTGTTAGGCATGTATAGCCTCATGTCAAATTTGTACACCTGAGAATACAAGTCCTGTTTAGCTGGAGTAATCTCCCCTGGATCAGAGGTGCAACTCTTGTGGAAGAAGAATAAGTTTGTGAAGACGACCAGCATGGGTATAAGAGTGTGATTGGCCTGTGGATCAGACAGGTACAGTAACGGCAGCATGTCCTTCACCCACACAGCATGGCCCAACAATACAATGGCCGCAAACACAAACTGCAGCACCTGGTTCCTATAACAGATCAAGATTAAACTAATTTACAGTGAAGATTCTTTTCGCTGTTTTACTGTCTGGTTCAGCGATAGTCAACTAACGCTCGGTAGTTAGGACGACGGCGGGAAATATAATACGACCCGCGTTATGAAAATTAACATTTAATTTACATTATTTTTAATGTGCAGAGGGTGATGACAGGCCTAGTATTAATAGTAAGCTAACTATTTTTGCGAATCTACACAATTATCAATCTCGTTTTGCATTCCAATTTTGAAAATTAAAAAACGTTTCGGAAAGGTAGTGGGCCTTTAAAAGCCTAGAATTTTTTATCAAATGTGTAATAATATAAGGGAAATGATACAGTCACATATTTAGATTATAATTAATTTATAAATACTGTAGCTGTTTGCACACATATTTCTAACAATAGTCTATACAATATTACCTAGTATGTAGAATAATGTAGAGCTTTTCATGAGCAACATCTATGAATCGCTGGGGCACAAGAAAAGTCACAACCTGAAAACAGACGAATCGTTATAACTGTATATATACAACTTGTGACAAGTATATGATTATTTGGTGATGCTTGGGACTAGAGTAAATATATTATTACTAGTAAATCAAATCATTCTAACTAAAATGGAACACCTGATTATGTATTCATTCCTCTGTTGTAAATACATTATCATTAACATCAACTAAATTTGTAAGCATATAATTGTAATTATATTAATTTTATTAATTCGAATATGAGACTTATAATCTTATCTATCACAAAGGTAATCTAAACTATTAGATATTTTATTGTTAAGTACCTTCACTAGAATACGTCGTAGGAATCCCACAGGACCATTAGCTAAAGCTGGGGAGTCGCCGTATGCATACAGGAGAGTACACAAACCAAAAACTGTCACATAGATAGCTGTTAACACTAGGAAATCCATCCAAATTAATTTTATTTCTGAAAAAAAATATTACCATAAACAAGAGGCCCAAGGGCCTTAACGATCATCTGACTGCCTTTGTAATAATCGTATAGGAAATTAATTAGATATAGTGTCATGGTAGCCATCTTCAATTTGGTATCAACCAGAGATGAAACAACACTTTCTCGGAACCATGTCAGGATCATTTCATGCAAGTTTCAGCCAAATCGCACCGATAGAACTTGTGAAGAAGTTTAAAATATGTTTTCAAGATGGCGGCTATGGCGGCCGTCTTGGATTTTTGATTGATCCAAAAAATAACAACTATTTGTCGGGATCATGTCAGGATCATTTCATGCAAGTTTCAGCTAAATCACACCATTAGAACTTGAGAAGAAGTTCAAAATGTGTTTTCAAGATGGCAGCTGTGGAGGCCATCTTGGATTTCAGATCGACAAGAAAAATAACAACAATTTGTTGGGACCATGTCAGGATCATTTCAGGCAAGTTTCAGCTAAATTGCACCAGGAGAACTGGAGAAGTTCAAAATGTGAAAAGTTTATGCACGGCGTTTGGGTCAGATGACCTAATAATAGTTACATTCAAAATATATGAAATCTTTAAATTCAGACCTGTATGCATGTTGTAAATTTCTTTCCAGGGTTTTCAAAGTTAAAACATATATCTTTCTATCTGAATTTAGTGTAATATAGTACCACTGTCATTTAAGTTGTTTGCTAGTAATGCCATAATCAAAGGATATACAGAATTCTGGTAACAGCCATGACACAAATAATATTTTGAACAATCAATGAAAATATGGTTTATGATCTCCATATCTGCATAGGATTGCTGAACCCTGATTTGCTCTGCTGAACAGTAGATTTTTCCATCAAGATTCATTGCCGAAGTTTGTGCAATTCCCATTGCCAAAGTCTATACTCCCCCCCCCCCACCCCCAATTCAACCCTTTAATTTCACAAAATAAAAATTACTTGAAAATCATCCAAAATTTTTGGATGGTTTCAGTTGATTAAGGCTTTAAATATTTGTGTATTTCCATCTGAAAACTATAAATAAACATTATGATCTATTTCATGTTTTATAATTTTCCCAAACCATGTTTTTTTGCACATTTTGCCAAATTCAAAGCCACAGAACTTATTCCCAAAGCAGTGAAAGCAATGAACTCGTTATACAGAGCAGTTTTAGTACCTTAAACTATTAAACCTTTCATTTTCAATTACAATGTTGTCAATATCAAACAGATGCGTACAGTTGGTAGTAGACTAAAGGTTACACCCTTGTGCACACGGAGTGCACGAGGTTTAGACTACAGGTAGACACGGAGTGCACGAAGTTTAGACTACAGGTAGACACGGAGTGCACGAGGTTTAGACTACAGGTAGACACGGAGTGCACAAGATTTAGACTACAGGTAGACACGGAGTGCACTACGTGTGAACACGGTGTCCACTACAGGTGGACATCGTGTCCAGGTACATTGAGACCTAGACAGACAAGGTGATGTGTTACAGTTAGGGATCGGGGAAGAATAAGTTCTTCAATTTGAAATAATATATAATCATAATTTTCAAGTGTTTATCTTTTTTCTAAATTACAACATCTACAATTTAATGTACAGTATATATAACTATATAAAACGATATTTTTTTAGTATACATGAATAAAACCTTTTCACTACAAAAGTAATAAAGATTATTTTATATTCATTAAGTATATGCCTATTTAATTTTATATCAGTAGTTTCCATTTCATATCATAAATTGTCTATATTACGTTTTCAAAAGTCAATGTTTTATGGGTAAATTGCATGAAATATATATATATATCATTTACATGAAATAGTAAATACAAGCATTTTCACAAGTCAAAAACAACTTTGAATTGCAGCAAAAATCAGTCCTATTGTGCGTTTGAGACACTTTTTCTTTTATAATAAGCTATCAGTAATACAATCATATACCGGGTAATACATAGCTTTTAAATAAAAAGATTTGGTGCCTATCAATCAGTTATCTAGCGATACCCTTGTAGATCATCTTTCATTAAAATATATACACTTTTATAACATTTTTCTTGCTATTTTTAAGTTCTAAAAGTATTGTACGTAAAAATAGCTTAATTACATATTCTTTATTAAAAACTGCACGTCTTTAAAAGATCATGCAGAATTAAATCCACTTCAAACTTTATGACGTTCTCCACTAATTGGTGGCTAGTCTACCTACAAGTACCCAATTCAGCTTGTTTTGATTCTTAATTACCGGTACACACAATATGTTTATGATCCCAACCCCGCAAGTTATCTTGACCGTATATTGCGTCATGGTCCAATAATTATAATTTGTCAAGCATACAGGTAAGCCACAGTATCCAGCTATACAGGTGCCTCAATGTAACCATCGATAGATGGCCAGAGGGCAGAATCGTTTCCTTCTGTGTTTGTGCGGCTTTATGAGAATGGGGGCAGAATCTTTATATAATATGTGATTTTAGAATTGTTTCTATGGAAGTTTGGTAAGACAAACAAATATACTTTACCGTTTAAAAATCATATAGGTTCATGAGTTTGAAACACATAAGTACCATTCTTATTAGATACATGTACATGCTTGTTGTAGAGCCTGGGTAAACATGTACACCGGGGGGGGGGGGGTGGCAATTATTGTCATGACAGGCAGCCGTGAAGTGGAGCTGACGGGAGCTGTACTATGCGTAAATCAAGCATGTCAGTCACAACCTTGAATTTACCAATAATACATGTATATATTATAATCAAAATTAATTTAGATTAGGTACTTATTCAACATTGTAATATGGTATTTTATATACATAGTCATGATAATCAGGTTTCTGATATATGTAAAAAGCCAGTTTGAAAAAAATTAAATTAATGAAAAGATATTGGATGAAATATGATATTCCAATAATCTTGAAATAAATGTTTTAGTTAATTATACACCTGGTATTTAGATTATTTTTAATTTTAATTTATAAAGCTTCATTATCAAATAAATTAAAATGCACTACCATTAAAACACATATCCCTACTGACTAGCATTGTTGTATAACTGTACGTATTTGTGTGATGAGTACAATGTATGTATGTAGAGAGGCTGCCACCTAGGTACAGCATGCTATAAATAGACCTCCTGGGGTTGGGATAAGGTACTACATGTATACAGGTGTTGTTAGTCTGGGATACACTTGACTGAACATATTGAAGGGTGCCCAAAGAAGGCCCCAGGCTCCTGGCCCCACTCTGACAAATGTTAGGTAATTTAGATTATCATGCCCGTGTGGTTGATGGAACAGTCTGAAGACCAAGTGACCATGGCAACTGCAGTCCTAGCCTAGGGGTCTGTCTTTCGAGCAGGCAAATATTAAGTGTACAATATACTACATGTATGGATCATACATTGTTATCACGTAACTCAAATTCAGAATCTAATCAACAACTATGAATCTACAGTTTAAATTGGTAGAAGTTGGATTTATTTTGATTCTGTCTGTTAGATTTGTTATCAGGCATGTGACCTACATTTTAGCGATCGGTCCTTTGAACAGTGTTGATGCTGACGAGCAGCCACATGCCCGATACTAAATTTTTGCTGTCTTAAGCCAGTGCTTACAGGTTCCTCAATCGGTTGACACAATAAAATGTAATTTCTAATGCCGATTTTTAACGTCTATGGACGATTTCTCATTTTTCCAATGCTTTGCAACGCGCCAGGTTCCATGTAGCAAATGTATACGTATTATACATTTGACAGTATTAAAACTATTTCGCGCACCTTGCCGTTTAGAAAACTATATTCCATACATACATAGTTAAACATTTTATGAATAATTTATTTGTTTATGTTTATATATCCTTGCTTTTATTATGCCCATCAATATATTCTTTTTAATCAAAATATTTTGCCGATCAAAATATCTCTTTGGCGACGATTTGCTTACACTGAAAATCTTACTCCACGCAAAGTTCATCACTTTATGCGTTCGAAAAAGAATTTCATCTTTAAACTACATACCACTAGCTAAGAAAAATAGTTTTTACTGGGAACTATCCATTGATGAGACATAACCAGAACGTGGTTTACCCTACGCAGTTAATTTGCAACACAGTTGATTTGCTTTTGTAACTGCTAATAAACGTTCTTATCTATAAATTAAATTGTATGATGATATATATTGATACATTTTACTTAATATGTATCTATTCAAATAAACATTACAGTACGAATGATTTCCCGTAATGAACGGTAATTTTTATAGTGCAATAAATATTATGTTTCTGATCGCAATAAATATTTCTATCTGTCAAAGTCCATATAGACTGCAGCATAAATACATATTTTCTCATATCTCTGTGGCACATCATCTAGTCTGTCTGTGGTCTGGATGTAGTAAACATTTCACCTGGACACGATGTCCACCTGTAGTGGACACCGTGTAGACACGTAGTGCACTCCGTGTCTACCTGTAGTCTAAATCTTGTGCACTCCGTGTCTACCTGTAGTCTAAACCTCGTGCACTCCGTGTCTACCTGTAGTCTAAACCTCGTGCACTCCGTGTCCACTCGTAGTTCACACAGTGTGCACAATGTGTAACCTTTAGTCTACTACCAACTGTATTTTTAGTTGATCCACGCTACCAGTTTTAAAAAGCGATAACTTTAATATACATAAATAGTATACATAAATGTATTAATCAACAATAGTATTAGGTGTGATTAATTTATAGGACGATTCAAGAGCAGTGTGAAGGTAATAATGTTTAAATAGGAGGGGGTTTGACAGGTAAGCTAATAATTATCTCCCTTCATGTAGCACTATGTACAAATGTAAGTTGTAAGTTGTATTATTAGAGACCCTACATCTATTAGAAAATCGTAGATATGCAAGGAATTGTATGTATTCTCAGCAATATTACATGTTTCAAAATAAAGATCGTGAATGGTTAATTTCATGCGTTGCATTAACTGACAGTCAGTGGCTAAGCTTAACGTTGGAAAACTTATGTTGGTTAGATCAGTTGTCACGGTTTCATAAGTCAAATGAGTTCAGTAACTGTAACTGTACATTATGTAAAAGCTTTCCCAATACATTAAACATGTTTAAATGAAAGACACAATAAGTTGTATATGTCTAGTAAAAGAGACTTGCTTATGCGAGGAACACAATTTCTGGTACATGTAGCTACTTACGACTCCACAAGAACGCGTACGTCTACTTTCTGTTTGCGATATTCACTTCCGGTTTCAAACATCTATGCGATTCAGAATAAGTTGAAGTTGCGCGGGGAAATGAATGTAATGTAAACGAGAGGATTGTTACGGGTTGACCAATAACCACAGGTGCTTTAAGAAAAGTCATAATTGGTACCTCATACAATGAGGTAATAATCTGGTGGTATTAATGTGGTATTAACAAGGATAAAGACAACAATCTATTATACTCCTACAATGTTGGAGGTACATGTATAACACAATGAGACACCTTTGAAACATTACGCCATGTCCACAGGGACCTGGCACGAAAAAATTTAACCAACAGTATACATATATATATATATATATATATATAATATGTATACTATTAGTTAAATATTTTCGTTCCATGTACCTGCGGTCATGTCTAATATTCAGCAAAATAAGGTCCAATAAAAAACAGCTGACCAGTCAAGTCATGTTATGGGAGTACTCATGGAGATATTCCTCAAATTAAATTATAAGAATTATTCTCAATATCTTTTTGTTTTATGAAAATATAAACATAAAACAGAAGGACATTCGGTCTTCAAACAGGGTCTGGCACAAATTTCTAACCAACAATATTATATTCCTTTAAAGATGATAGAGAGAGCAACGCCCGACTGAAAAGCAACACAGTCAACCACTATCTGTGTATCCTTATACAATTCCTCTGATGTATTGTCACTCATCTGACGGAGCACGCTTCTTTGGCTCAGTCGGTAGTGGTAGCGTCATATTTTTTCACACGACAGACCCTGGTTCGATTCGTGGTTGGGGCACTCAGTAGGAATCGTATGTGTGTTTTCCCCGTGTTCTCTACAGGCTACACTATGTATGTATAAATGGAGCGGGTCAGCATGGCATGGGCATGACAAATGTAGTGTTTAACACAGTACATGTATCTATCATTCAGCTGATGGAACATGCTTCCTTAGTTCAGTCAAGTTAGAGCTGTTTGTTTATACCCATGCACTGGTTCGATTCCTTCTTAGGAAATACAACAGGAATGTGAATTTTACCTGGTCTTCTACAGTGGCACTTAACTAAATAACTTGTGGGGGTCTTTGAGATTAGACATTTCTACTGATTTAATAAAGTTTACTATTCAATTTACCAATTTCTTAAATGAAGTCAAATGACTCCCCTTGTGGATCAACGGAGAACTCCCTTTGAGTACCAAACAGGTGTAATTGTGCAGATTTTGATTTAGACCACAGTAACCTGACTTCTCACCTGTTAATAAGCATAACAGTTTGGGCTGTCTATTGATCTCTGGGCCGGTAATAGACCCACACTACAGGACAGGTGGCTCTCTACTGAAGATATCACAGGTATAGCAGCCATTGATTATTGGCTGAGGTATCTGAATAATTGATAAAGTTACGGAAAGTCTTGGCTGAAAACTGGCCTGCAGACCACCATCTTATCATACTGCGAAGTTTGTCTTCTCTCATTTGACAGTGTATGGAGTTATATCTATGTATTTAGTCTGGTATTAACAAGGATAGAGACTACAATCTATTAAATGATGGTTGTAAGTATTTGATTTTAAGTATATAATATCTAAAGACTAGGTATTTTATCCTGGAATTCATGAAGGGTATTTCTTATAGTAATGATTACTTCTAACAACACCAATTCTTTTATCTATTCATTTTTTTCAATGCTTTTTGTTATAAATGAGGAAGATTTTAGTATTGTTCTGACAACTATGATTCCAAAACTAATTGGATAATCTTTGAATGAAAATGAAAGTTACTACAATTTTTTGTATTTGATATTGGTTATTATAAATGTTCTTGAGAGCAATGAAAAAAGATTTAGATATATCACTAACTAAGTCAATATCCTTACATGGCAAATCACTTTATTAATATACTTGTAACAGAAAATGTGATAAGGTAGATGCATCTTTGGATGAAAGTACATTTTATAGTAAAATGTCAAACATCAAGTAAAAACAATTCTGATGGGAAAATCAAACTATCAACATATCAACTACACATATATATATGATGCATTGTGTTAGGTAAAATGATGCATGATGTCAATAATTTTATATAAACTACTTTGTTTCCAGTGCCCTGAATAATCTGGATCCTACAAAGTTCCTGTTGATGGAAGAATGAGAATTCTCAACATGCCGTTGAGAACAGTACCAAAGTGGCCCAAACATTATGGATTTGATATAGTGGGTGATGGACCTTGTTATGTGGTTAATGTGGAGAAACGGAAGGTAGCCTACGGGGCGGGCTTGATGGCTGGCGATCAGATTCTGGAACTTGATGAACAAGATGTCACCAATCTATCATCAGAAGATTTAAAATCTTTGGCCAAGAACAGCAGATCACAGCCGCCGACACTCGGTGTTGTAGCTCGCCGTCAACAGGTGGAGCTAGTGTGCAGTCGGACTGGAGGCTGTGGGTTCGAGGTCTACGGGGAGAAACCAGTGAAAATCCAACATGTTGATCAGGCTTCTCCAGCTTTTGTCGCAGGACTTAGAGAAGGTAACTGATTTATGATGTCAACAACAATGAGTATCATATTGTTTGGTGACTTAAGCGGTAATTTACATTTGGTTGTGTCCTTTTTGGATTGAGGGGTTGTGCTCCAATTGTACTATTTGTTTGGCAAACCAGCTCCCCCTCCCCCCTTGTACCACTACATTGCTTTGTTATTGATATACAACATAATGCTATGGAAATATAACTCTGATTTGTCACTTTGGGGTATTGGGTCTGTGGGGTGTATATAATTTTACCTATAGTGATACAATGAAAGTAAACTTGATTTGCTTATTTGAATTTGTAAGGCAGCTTTGATTTAGATTCACATGATGTGTATTAAATACATGTATCAATGTACACAATGATTGTCATGGTACCCAGGTTAATCAACACTTTTCTTAGTGAAAACAGTAAAGGATAACTTAAAGCAGTCTGAGGAGCAATATTTAAGTTTAAGTCACTAAATATGATATTTGTTTCCTGTTTCAAGACATTAATTTTAAGACATTAGCTTTTTATAGTGAATATGTATACGTGGGTTTTGTCTGTATGTACCTGGTGATAAAGTCCTATAGTGAATATGTGTACCAGGTGATATAGTCCTATTGTGAAGATGTATACCTGGGTTTTGTCTGTGTGTACCAGGTGATATAGTCCTATAGTGAATATGTATACCTGGGTTTTGTCTGTATGTTCCAGGTGATATAGTCCTATAATGAATATGTATACCTGGGTTTTGTCTGTTTGTACCAGGTGATATAGTCCTATAGTGAATATGTATACCTGGGTTTTGTCTGTATGTACCAGGTGATATAGTCCTATAGTGAATATGTATACCTGGGTTTTGTCTGTGTGTACCAGGTGATATAGTCCTATAGTGAATATGTATACCTGGGTTTTGTCTGTTTGTACCAGGTGATATAGTCCTATTGTGAAGATGTATACCTGGGTTTTGTCTGTATGTACTAGGTGATATAGTCCTATAGTGAATATGTATACCTGAGTTTCGTCTGTGTGTACCAGGTGATATAGTCCTATTGTGAAGATGTATAACTGGGTTTTATCTGTGTGTACCAGGTGATATAGTCCTATAGTGAATATGTGTACCTGGGTTTTGTCTGTGTGTACCAGGTGATATAGTCCTATAGTGAATATGTATACCTGGGTTTTGTCTGTGTGTACCAGGTGATATAGTCCTATAGTGAATATGTGTACCTGGGTTTTGTCTGTATGTTCAATGTGATATAGTCCTATAGTGAATATGTATACCTGGGTTTTGTCTGTTTGTACCAGGTGATATAGTCCTATAGTGAATATGTATACCTGGGTTTTGTCTGTATGTTCAATGTGATATAGTCCTATAGTGAATATGTATACCTGGGTTTTATCTGTGTGTACCAGGTGATATATTCCTATAGTGAATATGTATACCTGGGTTTTGTCTGTTTGTACCAGGTGATATAGTCCTATAGTGAATATGTATACCTGGATTTTGTCTGTGCGTACCAGGTGATATAGTCCTATAGTGAATATGTATACCTGGGTTTTGTCTGTATGTACCAGGTGATATATTCCTATAGTGAATATGTATACCTGGGTTTTGTCTGTGTGTACCAGGTGATATAGTCCTATAGTGAGTATGTATACCTGGGTTTTGTCTGTGTGTACCACGTGATATAGTCCTATAGTGAATATGTATACCTGGATTTTGTCTGTGTGTACCAGGTGATATAGTCCTATTGTGAAGATGTATACCTGGGTTTTGTCTGTATGTACCAGGTGATATATTCCTATAGTGAATATGTATACCTGGGTTTTGTCTGTGTGTACCAGGTGATATAGTCCTATAGTGAATATGTATACCTGGGTTTTGTCTGTGTGCACCAGGTGATATAGTCCTATAGTGAATATGTATACCTGGATTTTGTCTGTGGGTACCAGGTGATATAGTCCTATAGTGAATATGTATACCTGGGTTTGTCTGTGTGTACCAGGTGATATAGTCCTATAGTGAATATGTATACCTGGGTTTTGTCTGTGTGTACCAGGTGATATAGTCTTGGAGGTCAATGGCGAGTGTGTAATGAGGACAGACGATATGACCGACGTCCTACAAGGAAATCTTCGCAGGATAACTATTGGGATCATTCCTGTCGGCAAACAGAAGGAGACTAGTGGTCCAATCCGGAAAGTTAAACATAAGTCACCAACAGGGGGAAGCAGGATACAACGAGCCCGTAACCTCCATGACAAAGTATGTGAACAAGTATTGATGTATCATTAGGGGAATATCAGAAGTACTAGTTGTTAAGTAATGTAGTCCTCTCAGTCTGGTTATCACGGTAAGCTAAAGACTGAAAAAATGTAATCCCACTTTTCAGCAATGTACTAAAGCAGTTATTCAACAGTCAAATGTGTTTCTTTATTGGGGAAAATATATAAAAGTATGCTTCTTTGTTGGCAAACTGTTATATTTAATAAAATTTTACAATTTGAAGATACTTGATAAAATGCCAAATTTGGGTTTTTGGCTCCGTGACTTGGTCTAAAATGGAAGTTGTGATACCCATATTTAAACATTGGTGACTGAAAAGTCACTTATTTGGTATTTTTGCTTCCTTGTCTTTAGATAAGACCACAGGAATACAGAAATATAAATTGTTTATGAGCAGGACTTTATTGCCATTATAGTAAGATCTAGATACCATTCATTACTTATTGTTTACAATAACCAGGTATAAAGAATAATAAGAGAGCATGACTTGTTAGGTTTGGTGTTGATTGATGTGTTAGTACTTCTGACAGCTCTCTTCCATATTAGCTTCTTATAGTGGGTGAATATTTAATCCATATACAAAGTCCACAGAGGCAAACTAAGGTGACTTGACTGTAAGCAACAGAGATTCTAGCTGTTGGCGGCATGGACTTTATGATACCATTTTATAGGTTTTAACTCCCCTAATCTGTACTTGCTAAAAGAATCCCTTTATATTTACACTAGAGGTAAGAGAGGTTGTTAGAGCCCTGGTTATCTTGTGTAATAAAAGCCTCACCTGTAGAGGTATGGGCCTATCAGGTGTACAGCCTTAATTATTAATGACCAATCAGACGAGTTGTACATACCTGGTAATTGATTGGACAGGTGTGCAATACTACATTTATGACTTAAGTTGGGACCAGCACTGCTGATATCAAGCTTCTTATATATATATCCAGTAGCTTGTCTCATAATCTATTGTCTATTAAATTACATGTGTAGCAGGATTTGGCTGGGTCAATCATTGGTGACCATGTGTAGTGGGATTGGACTGGGTCAATCATTGGTGACCATGTGTAGTGGGATTGGACTGGGTCAATCATTGGTGACCATGTGTAGTGGGATTGGACTGGGTCAATCATTGGTGACCATGTGTAGTGGGATTGGACTGGGTCAATCATTGGTGACCATGTGTAGTGGGATTGGACTGGGTCAATCATTGGTGACCATGTGTAGCAGGACTGGACTGGGTCAATCATTGGTGACCATGTGTAGCAGAGTGATATAAGGGTCTTGTATGTCTTTGAGGGCAAAGATTTTGAAAAAGGAGGGAGGAGTGTAAGCGGGATTGGACTGGGTCGACCATTGGTGACCAGGTAGCTCAGCGGTAAAGCATTTGGCTAGTGTTCGGAAGTCCCCGGTTCAAATCTCAGTCTGGCCACTACATTTGTTCCTCTCCTGTTACACATGTAAGACACTACAACCGAGTTAGTGAGCTGTGATTTATTAAGGAATATGTGCCTCTACATTTTACAATAAAATATATCCTACAATGAAGTCAGCCATACCTGTAGGGGCATCATCCTGTAATGTCATTTAGCGACTTTTATATCCCACCTCTTATAACACCTGTTGAGTATGTGTTGGTGTCTGTGGTGATTGTCCTCTGATAACCTAATTAGTCATCCTTTATAGTAGTGCCTCAGTAATTCAGACTGGTTAAAGGAAAGCACCTCACACACATAGTTAGTATAAGCTTATAAATAATTCACACTGTTTTGGAAGAGAACTCCACAGAGTGTTGAGGATTTGTGAGGTAGGCTCTGGGTTCTGTCCCCTGGCTGAGACACACCATAGTTTATAAACATTGATAAAAATAGTAGTGTCTGCTCCTTCCTAGTGCTCAGCACAAAGGAAATGGGACAACTGGTTTGCCTGTTATCAGTATAATGTAACCAATTTGATTGAAGATTGAAATTTTTGGTAGGTGTAACTTTTATGTTGAATAAAAAATATCCCCCAATTCCCCTGGGATGGGAGCGAGATTGGTTGGGTTAGAGAAACCTTGATGTCTTCAAAGTCACTTATTTATCTTCTATCAGTTTCAGACTACATGTGATTTGATTGAAGATTGACTTTTTTGATAGGGGGTGGGGGTTATTTTTCATGCAGAATAACCCAAACTTGTTGAAATTGCCAAGAAAAAGTTATTAAAATATTGCCTTGGGGGTGGTGATTTCTCTATTTTGGTCACAGACACTAAAAACTGCCACCCTCAATTTTGCTCTAACTAAATTCAACTATTTTGAGACAAAATATATTGTATTTAAGTAGGGGGGGGGTTACATTTTATGCAAGGGGGTATGTTTTGTTAGGGGTATGAAAAGTAGCTGGATGCTTTTTATGCAGTAGGTACATTTTATGCACGACACCGGTTGAGGTGTGCTCAATGTTCAGTATCTCTGATGGCATGCTGAGATTGCAGTATGCACTATAAAAAGAGCAAGAAGAATCTCCACTTTTATAAGAAGACACAACACGAACATACTGCAGTCCCACAAAAATATGCACATATTTCACACACGCAATTTAAAACATCATATAGTAGACGTATACATGGGGACAATTCTTAAATGACCCTAGATGTTAATAAGATATTAATCTAATCAACCTCAGTAATTAGTCCCCTGCTGGTGAAACCGGAGGGGACTACAGTGTTTGTTCCCGTCTGTTTGTCTGTCTGTCTGTCTTCACACAATGGTTAGCATATGAGAAGATACAGCTTGGGATTGAATTTGGGGTCAAAAGGTCAACTACAAAGGTCACTGTTACTGAAAATAGATAGTTTCACAAAATATTGTTTTTCAAATGATAACTTGAGAAAACATCAACAGATTTTAATCAAAATTTACACAATGGAAGCCTATGAGAATATACAGTTTGGGATTGAACTTGGGGTCAAAAGGTCAATTACAAAGGTCACTGTTACTGAAAATAGATAGTTTCACAAAATATTAGTTTCCAGACAATAACTTGAGAAATCATCAATGAATTTTGATCAAACTTCACACAATGGTAGCATATGAGAAAATACAGCTTGTGATCGAATTTGGGGTAAAAAGATCGACTACAAAGGTCACTGTTACTAAAAATAGATTGTTTTACAAAAAATTAGTTTCCAAATGATAACTTGAGAAAACATCAACAGATTTTAATCAAAATTTACACAATGGAAGCCTTTGAGGAAATACAGTTTGGGATTGAACATGGGGTCAAAAGGTCAACTACAAAGTTAACTGTTACTGAAAATAGATTGTTTAAATATTTTTTGTTTCCAGACGATAACTTATACAATATATGGAATATACCATATTCCTTACAGTAAGGGTAAAGTGTCATGTCCTGGAATGGAAGCTTGTCAACACAGACTTATACATTAGGTCTTTTAGAATATTAAAGTCTTCAATGTCTTTAGATGATTTGATTGGTCAGCAGAAGGCTTGACGAGTGCTAACATTCATAAATCTTTCATTGGCAACAGAACAAGAATATTCCTGTCTGCTTTAAAAGACATTGATGTATAAGCTCTTAAAAATATTTCCTCAATCAGAATAGCACAGAAAAGTCAAGTAACATGTCAAAATTGATGATATTATTGACAAAAATAAAGAGGGTTATATCTTTTCCCTGCCAAAAGGGAGTTTTACTTATGATGCATTGGATAAAAAAAGTTTTTGTTTCATCAAATATATTCAAAGAGAGAAAAAAAGGTCGGTAGAAAAATCTGTATTCCATGCATAAACTGAACAAAAAAGTTTAAATATCATGATAGTTAATACTGTTTGGTGGATCTTGAGGTGGGGTTAAATCAGCAATGACTGGTGTGTAATGTCTCTAATATAAACCTTCATTTCACAGATGAATGAAATTCTTGGGGATGATTATGAGAAAAAGATGGCAGTTGTTGGAGTAATGAAACAGTTTGCTGAGGACAGAGACATTGATATTCTAGCTAGAGCACTGGCCGTTATTCTTAAAACTCCCCACCAGCAGAGAATAGTTAGACAGATCAGGTATGTAGATGGTATGCCCTTATTAGGTCCACAGTAGTATAGCACACTTATTTAACATTTCTTAGTAAAACCAGCTCTTCATAGAATAGTTAATGCAGCCATTAACGAAACTAACATACTTGTTTTAGGGTAAAGTTACGCAAACATGAAAGGTGTTGAAAGTAAGAAGTCAAGCATTAACATTTGAATTGAAGATTTTAAAGTTTTGTTCACATTTGAAATTATTTGTATTAACAAAAATGGATGAGTTAGTTTATGATTTTTTTTTGATACAAACATTTTCAGACAATTTATCCCTCCCCGTAAACGAACTCGATTTGATGAGACACTTAGACAACAACAAAGCCTTTCAGCAAACGATAAGTTTCACTCCAGTAAAGGGGATTCAAGGGGTCTGAACAATCGCAAGCATGGCATCGTCAAGTAAGTATGAATATATAATTCACCCCCTAGAATAAGTTGGTATGGACAACGTTAATAAAGGATTCAGATATATGCTAACAGTACTGAAAATCAAAATTCTAGATCCATTTCCTCTCTATGAATGTTTGTTATTATACAGGGCTGTACAGGTCGTCAGAAATGGTGGAAACTTTGGTTTTGTGATCAAGGGCAATAACCCAGTGTTCATTGAGACAGTGGATCCAGGTGGTGCTGCGGAGAGGGCTGGTCTTCAGCCAGGCGACCTGATCATGAAGCTCAATGGCATCGACGTAAGGTATGTGACCATTAGTACTGTTAACAAAACATTGACTGTAGTTTATATAATAAAGCCGCATCAGGCTTTAACTTCATAGAAACAGGGTGAGACATAATGGCAGGAGCCAACAACTAACTACCCATCCAAGTGTATTTGTTTATTTCCATCTATTCCTTACATTTACAGTTTTTCACGCAAATAAATGTTATCTATTCTCGCGACAGTTGCATATTTTTTAATGAAATATCCATATTTTTTTCTCTCCCGTCATCGTCAACGAATTCAATTGAACAGCTGAATGGAATTGAGTCATTCATATGTTCCCACCAAAAGTGGGGTCATAACCCGACGTTGCTACGCCCGCAACTATTCCTGTAACAATAGAATCACCGCACATGTTGTACTATCATTATGCGCTGATAATGATAATACTAGTAAGCATGGTTATTGACTCCATGTCAGTGCAAACTGTAAATATAGAATCTGAATGATATACTGTGTTGTTTATACAATACTCTACTGTGTTGTTTTAGTGAATCACTCTTGTATTGCAGGCGATGTGGACATTCTCACTTGGTACAGTTGTTCCAGGATAGTGGCAGTGCTCCCCTCATAGAGGTGGTCCGACTAATGGATGATATTGACAGTGAGTGACTGTTATTGTGACTGCATTATCAGGAAACTGTATGATCCATAGATATCGCTAGATAATCCTACACTGAAGGGAAACCAGAACATCTTCACCTTTAAGATTTTCTTACCTTTTGAAAAGGTTGCATTTCGATAATTAATTATTAATTTTTGACTTTGACAAACCTGATATTCTGAATGAACATGTTAAAAACTGTAATTAGAATTTTCTGAATTTGCTCAAAATAGATGGTTTCCATGGAGGTGGGACAGGTTCAGTGATTTCCATGTCGACTGTGTCTAGTCATGCTTCCTCAGCCTGGATGACAGCAGAAGGCACACACAACACTGACATGGATGGCAACACTTTCAAACAAAAGGTTGGTATAGCAACACATTCAAACAAAATGCTGGCATGGCAACACATTCAAACAAAATGTTGGTATGGCAACACATTCAAACAAAATGCTGGCATGGCAACACATTCAAACAAAATGCTGGCATTGCATTACATTCAAACAAAAGGTTGGTATGGCAACACATTCAAACAAAATGCTGGTATGGCAACACATTCAAATAAAATGCTGGCATGGCAACACATTCTAACTAAATGTTGGTATAGCAACACATTCAAACAAACGGTTGGTATAGCAACACATTCAAACAAATGGTTGGTATGGCAACACATTCCAACAAAAGGTTGGTATGGCAACACATTCAAACAAAAGGTTGGTATAGCAACACATTCAAACAAAAGGTTGGTATAGCAACACATTCAAACAAAAGGTTGGTATGGCAACACATTCAAACAAAAGGTTGGTATGGCAACACATTCAAACAAAAGGATGACATGGCAACACATTCAAACAAAAGCTTGGTATGACAACACATTCAAACAAAAAGTTGGTATGGAAACATGTTTAAACAAAAGCTTGGTATATATGGCAACACATCCAAACAAAAGTTTGGTAACAAAAGGTTAATGGCATGACACAAAAGAGGGGGCCACAAGCCCTACACCTCTGGGTCCCATGTAGGGCAGTTGCCAGGTACTGACCCCTGGTTGGTGGTTTTTCTGAAGGTACTCTGGCTTTCCTCCACCAACAAACCTGCCACGTCCTTACATGACCCAGGGTGTTAATAGGACGTTAAACTAATAAACCCAAACCCGCATGACACAACGTTCAAGCAAAACCTTTGTATAACAACATGATTGGCATGGCTAACGGGGAGTCTGCATGTTATGAAAATAACTTCATATCAATTTGGTCACTTATAATTATTGCACTATAGGATATTGCAAGGGAAATATTTTGATAGCAACGAAATTAGTTGATTACAGCTGGATTTTAATTTCTTTTTAGGCTCATTACCTGCTGACTTCTAAAGAAAGATCAAAGATGAAGAAAGCCATGCTAGACTATGATATGTCAAGGTCAGTTGAATGATCGTTTGCCAATCTTCTTCCGATTGAATGAGGTGAAATTTCTATAGTTTACACATTGTGAAAAGGTGAAAGTCATATTAGTTGTAAATCAGGTTGAGTAAATATTAAAGCAGAATTGTTTGTTGCAGAAATATCGTGGAATTATTCAATAGCCTGTCGCAGGTAATGGACACACCTTCTAAGAAAGTTCTATGGAAGTTTATCTTGGCTAAACTACCTTCAGCTCACCAGGAGTTCTGTATAACGAGGATCAACCACCCACAGCACATCCTTATGGGTACGACATTGTAGTATATCTGTCAAGCTACTGAAATAGTTTTTGATAAAGCAGGGAAATAAAGAAGAAAAATTGGTTTAATGCAAGTTATGAGAGTGTTTTCTCCTTGCACTTGTCTTCTTTTTTGTAACCCTGGTCAATACTAGCCGCAATATACCGCTCGGCTTGAGCTTGACCTGTTGAACATCATCCAGAGGTCTGAAGTTTGATCTTTTGCGGAGACAATGATTAAATGAAATCCTGCACTCTGTTACAGTTTGTTAAGTAAAATATTTTTTTTTACTGTTACAGTTTGTTAAGTAAAATATTTTTTTTTAAAAGAGGAATATACTACATAGATTTATCTTTCAGATGTAGCGGACTCCTCAAACCCAGCTAATCAGTATGATAAAAACCTCGGCAAGGACGTACCCCCACCATGGGCCCTGAAAAGTAAGTGGTTTGTAGACTCGTGCAATATGGAAATACAATATTTAGTCCAAATTTTTAAAAAATGACACTCATCCTGTAACGACAGGCTTTGGTTGATACATGTGTAATAGGGCCATGCACATTTCAGTACAGTTTTGATCTGTGTATAAAGACCACCTGGCTATAAAGACTTTTTTTGCCATAATTTAGTGGTCATTATAGACAAGTTAAACTGTACATGGATTGTTCTGTCGTTCCTTCACTGTGAAACCTTTATATTACCTAACTTCAATATATGATATGGCGGCAGTGGGAAATTTATATCTTCGTGCACAGACATTTCTAGATTTTTCTGTTGCTTTAAGGTGCCATAATTGTCATTATGATTTCATGTACTTTTTCCCATTATGTTAAAATGATCACTTCTTCAAGCAAGAGTACTTTGCCATATTGACATTGATCATTTAAATAGCCGTGTTATTTGTTACGTAGATGGTACAGAAGCCTGGGGACAGACAGGACCGCACCTAGCATCATTCCAACAACAGGTGGAGTACCTGCTCACGTCTAGGGAACGCTCACAGCTGAAGAAAGCTCTCCAGATCTACGCTGAGAACAGGTCACATATTTCTGCTGAGTAAATAGGACAGATGTTGTGTTAAACATTTATTTAGGAGACTTTAATATATTGTTACCACCCATCAAATATCAAAGTTCATAAAGTCTTGGAATACATTGAAATTTAGGTTTATACTACACAAAGTAAAAATGTCTCCCATTATGAAATGATTATATGCATTTTTACACTAAATTACTCCATGATTATCTTCTTGTGACAATTGGTAGAGGATTTCCATCATCAGATTGACAGCTATGGAGATAATCAAGATCACTTACCGATACATATGTAATTGATTTCACCTTAGCCATGCCATGGCCCAGAGTCTAACAAATAGGAATATCCATGAACACTAAACAAAAATACCTATTTGGCGTTGATTACAGGAAAGTTGAGAACCTTATACAGGATTTAGAAGTGATTTTAGACACACCTTCTAAGCAGACTCTGTGGATTTACATCATTCCTCTACTGGTCGCTGAACATCAGGAGTATGCTCGACATCGGCTCAATATACACCACGACATTAAAGGTGTGTATGATATTGTAAACTGTATGTAATACACTCTATGGCATTCACGGGTATGACTCAATATACACCACAACATTAAAGGTGTGTATGATATTGTAAACTGTATGTAACACACTCTATGGCATTCACGGGTATGACTCAATATACACCACAACATTAAAGGTGTGTATGATATTGTAAACTGTATGTAATACACTCTATGGCATTCACGGGTATGACTCAATATACACCACAACATTAAAGGTGTGTATGATATTGTAAACTGTATGTAACACACTCTATGGCATTCACGGGTATGACTCAATATACACCACAACATTAAAGGTGTGTATGATATTGTAAACTGTATGTAACACACTCTATGGCATTCACGGGTATGACTCAATATACACCACAACATTAAAGGTGTGTATGATATTGTAAACTGTATGTAACACACTCTATGGCATTCATGGGTATGACTCAATATACACCACAACATTAAAGGTGTGTATGATATTGTAAACTGTATGTAACACACTCTATGGCATTCATGGGTATGACTCAATATACACCACAACATTAAAGGTGTGTATGATATTGTAAACTGTATGTAACACACTCTATGGCATTCACGGGTATGACTCACTATACACCACAACATTAAAGGTGTGTATGATATTGTAAACTGTATGTAACACACTCTATGGCATTCACGGGTATGACTCAATATACACCACAACATTAAAGGTGCGTATGATATTGTAAACTGTATGTAACACACTCTATGGCATTCATGGGTATGACTCAATATACACCACAACATTAAAGGTGTGTATGATATTGTAAACTGTATGTAACACACTCTATGGCATTCATGGGTATGACTCAATATACACCACAACATTAAAGGTGTGTATGATATTGTAAACTGTATGTAACACACTCTATGGCATTCACGGGTATGACTCACTATACACCACAACATTAAAGGTGTGTATGATATTGTAAACTGTATGTAACACACTCTATGGCATTCACGGGTATGACTCAATATACACCACAACATTAAAGGTGTGTATGATATTGTAAACTGTATGTAACACACTCTATGGCATTCATGGGTATGACTCAATATACACCACGACATTAAAGGTGTGTATGATATTGTCAACTGTATGTAACACACTCTATGGCATTCATGGGTATGACTCAATATACACCACAACATTAAAGGTGTGTATGATATTGTAAACTGTATGTAACACACTCTATGGCATTCATGGGTATGACTCAATATACACCACGACATTAAAGGTGTGTATGATATTGTAAACTGTATGTAATACACTCTATGGCATTCACGGGTATGACTCAATATACACCACAACATTAAAGGTGTGTATGATATTGTAAACTGTATGTAACACACTCTATGGCATTCATGGGTATGACTCAATATACACCACAACATTAAAGGTGTGTATGATATTGTAAACTGTATGTAACACACTCTATGGCATTCACGGGTATGACTCAATATACACCACAACATTAAAGGTGTGTATGATATTGTAAACTGTATGTAACACACTCTATGGCATTCATGGGTATGACTCAATATACACCACAACATTAAAGGTGTGTATGATATTGTAAACTGTATGTAACACACTCTACGGCATTCACGGGTACGTATACATTCTACAAAGTATAGAACATAAGTATAATGTATTTCTATTTGATATAAACCCATTACAGACCTATATTGGATACATAATTGATATGTTTTCTCTGTTACAGGCCTGCCTCCTGGTAAGTGTTTAGTCCCCCCTCAGGACGATCCAGTGGACACCCAGTATAACACTGATGATGAGTTCACAATAGGTATTGTCCTTCCTTACTCAATCATGTGACTACATGTGATCGACTCTTTCCTCTTATGTCAGACAGTCCAAAACTTCTGTACATGAGTCCGGTTACACTATTCCATTCATTCAAGTTCTATTTTAGCCGTATACTTCCATTTCTTTCGAAGGATTTCCCCTCCCAACTGTTCTTGTTCCTTGAGTTGCCACAGTCACACCTGCCTCTCTCTACCTGAATATTTCTTGTCCTATGTACATTTTCTTCCATAACCTCTTTGATTGATAAGTCTGACTCTCTCCCCATTTACCTTAGTGTTTGATTAGTTTAGCTCACTGTTAACATCCAGGGTCATTTAGGGACATACCAGGTTTAGTGGTACAGGAAAGCTGGAGTACCCCGGCAGAAAACCACTGACCAACAATCAATACTTTGCAAATTCCACACATGCCAATAAAACTTGCAACTCAGAGGTATAGGGCTTGTGGTTATATTTGTTGGGACATCTTAAGCAGTGGGCCACCGTGGCCCAGAGGTGTAGGGCTTGTGGTTATATATGTTGGGACATCTTAACCATTGGGCCAACATGGCCTAGAGGTGTAGGGCTTGTGGTTATATATGTCAGGACATCTTAACCATTGGGCCACCGTGGCCCAGAGGTGTAGGGCTTGTGGTTATATATGTTGGGACATCTTAACCATTGGGCCAACGTGGCCCAGAGGTGTAGGGCCTGTGGTTATATATGTCAGGACATCTTAACCATTGGTCCACCGTGGCCCAGAGGTGTAGGGATTGTGGTTATATATGTCAGGACATCTTAACCATTGGGCCACCATGGCTGCCCAGAGGTGTAGTGCTTGTGGTTATATATGTCAGGACATCTTAACCATTGGGCCAACGTGGCCCAGAGGTGTAGGGCCTGTGGTTATATATGTCAGGACATCTTAACCATTGGGCCACCGCGGCCCAGAGGTGTAGGGCTTGTGGTTATATATGTCAGGACATCTTAATCAGTGGGCCACCATAGCCCAGAGGTGTAGGGCTTGTGGTTATATATGTCAGGACATCTTAACCATTGGGCCACCACAGCCCAGAGGTGTAGGGCCTGTGGTTATATATGTCAGGACATCTTAACCAGTGGGCCACCATGGCAGCCCAGAGGTGTAGGGCCTGTGGTTATATATGTCAGGACATCTTAACCATTGGGCCACTGCGGCCCAGAGGTGTAGGGCTTGTGGTTATAAATGTCAGGACATCTTAACCAGTGGGCCACCACAGCCCAGAGGTGTATAGGGCTTGTGGTTATATATGTCAGGACATCTTAACCAGTGGGCCACCATGGCCCCTTGTTGTTATATGTGTCAGGACATTTTAACCAGTGGGCCACCTCGGCCCAGAGGTGTAGGGCTTGTGGTTATATATGCCAGGACATCTTAACCAGTGGGCCACTGCGGCCCCCTAACTTAATGTATTACTGACTCTGTTTCCTTTATCAAATGGTTCTTGTGAAACCTCCTCAAACTGACTCTCCATTCCAGTGTAAACTTAACTTTCACACACATTTCTGCTTGACCTCTAATGTAGTAACTAGAAATTGTACATTTTGATCAATAGCTTCAATGACAGGAACACTTCCATCCAAAATTGATTTCTTACGCTACATATCCTACCAACTTCTATGGTTTAGCTTGATTCTCATGGAATTATCTAGAATCTTAATTGAATATTTGATGTACAAACAAAAAAATAAATAAATATAAAATCACAGACACACCTTTAATTTCTCTTGTCTTTATTTTACCTGTTGTTATTAACACCTGTCATTATTTTACCTGTCGTTATTACCCCAGTATTTACACCTGGCTCTCTGTTCCACAGTTGGTGTTGCTGCTGCTGCCCTTCGGAGAGGAAGAGAGTACTTGGTATGTTTTAAGTTAATAACATTTTATGTTTACCTAGGGATTAGGAAAATATATCTAACTGCTGTACAGCATATTGGGTAATGGTATATCTAGTCAGAAGCAGAATTAGTTCTGAAAGAGATTTCAATGCTTTACTTCTCATTTAGAGTTCATACTCTTCCGACGATGATATGCCTGATCGAACACAAAAACCAGGAGTAAAGAGGGCTAGGGGACGCCTCTGGAAAAAGATGCATCCAGGTTATGAGCTAGGAGGACGGGATGGTAAATATGGTTTTAAATCGTTAATAAAATCTGTGTGCATGGATAATATTCTCATTAAACAAATGTGAACCATTGTCAGAACTTGAGTCTTTGAGTAAAGATGATGATAATGATGATGATGTAAGACTGTATTTCCATCTATTCTTACTTTAAAGTAGAAGGTTAGAAACACTTCAGTTTGATTTCCTGGTTATCAACAATATCTTTTTTATGCCCTACATAAGGAGACAAGTCTCTCTTATTACCCATGTGTGTCCTGTCCTATTCTACTCTGATATATGGAGGCAGGAACATTTATGCCTTAGAGACGTTTTCCAGGGACAAAGAACATGGATGCAGCTCTAATGAAGGAGTTAGAGGAGACACGGAGAGCTGTTGAGGAGGCAAAGAAAATCTTCCAGGCAGGACACAAAATGGACGGTGATTTAACAGGTTTGACTTTGATAGTTCTGTACATTTATACTTATCAGTATTATCTACATTTGTTTGTCCAAGGCCAAAAAAAAAAATGTCTGTTTAGGGTTACCTGACCTTAATTTTTTTCCCACTTTTCTATGAAAAAAAAATTAAAAAGTCGGGATTTTGATCTCAAACTCTGATTACGGCCATCATTTTAGAGTGAAAGCCAATAACCCTAAACAGACTTTTTTTTTTTTTTTGGCCCAATGTAAATTCTGTCATGTTAATCATGTGAGCCACAAATTAACTGGTTATCTGATTAGTCGTCACTTTTTTGGCCTGATTGACCCATTTTCCAAGGTTATTCCACTGCTTTTAAACACCTTTATTTTAAATGTGCTGTAAGTCCATTAAAAAAGAGTAATGATTTGCTATATTCAAGTTAAAGCAGATGTATTTATATAATGATACTCCATGTTCCAGACTCCGATGATGAAACTGGCATGAAATCTAAGAAGTATGTAACAGTAATTCCAATAAGTTATGCTGAATATGCAGGAAAAGTTTTGTCTGAAGAAAAATCCAAGGAAGTAAAGCACCACCATAGGAAACGAAACGGTGTATCCCCGGTACCTAGTGAAAACAGGAACAGGACACAATACCCTCCCGAGATCGTGTTCAGCTCCACTTGTTCAGATAGTGACAATGATGCAGATGCTGACATTGAAATTGATAAATCTAGATTTTCCATCAAATCTGGAGATTCATTTAATCGCCGTGCCATGACAGCATTAAAGGAGCTAGATGCTGCCATGGCCGCTGAAGTTTCTGACCTTGATGCCACCAGCACTGTTGGCCTAGATTTCCTGAAAGTCTCAGCTGGTAGTGGAGGTGGTTCATCTTCACCTTCACCATCTGGGAAATCTGGGTCCTCTGTCCCTCCCCCAGGTAAGTCTAGGTCCTCTGACTCCCCCAGGTAAGTCTGAGTCCTCTGTCCCGCCCCCAGGTAAGTCTAGGTCCTCTGTGTCTCCCCCAGGTAAGTCTAGGTCCTCTGTCCCTCCCCCAGGTAAATCTGGGACCTCTGTCCCTCCCCCAGGTAAGTCTAGATCCTCTGTCCCTCCCACCACGTAAGTCTAGGTCCTCTGTCCCTCCCCCAGGTAAGTCGGGGTCCTCTGTCCCTCCCCCAAGTAAGTCTAGATCCTCTGTCCCTCCCCCAGGTAAGTCTAAATCCTCTGTCCCTCCCCCAGGTAAGTCTGGGTCCTCTGTCCCTCCCCCAGGTAAGTCTGGGTCCTCTGTCCCGCCCCCAAGTAAGTCTAGATCCTCTGTCCCTCCCCCAGGTAAAATACTGACTAATTTATCATTAATCCATTTTTTATCATTTATAGACTATCCCTATCAAACCCGGCTCAGTTACCTTCAACATCCCACCCATCTCTTCTTTCTCTCATACTACGTAATCATATAAGGAAGGACAAAAAACTATACAAAACAGTCTAATTTCTGAGCATTCCAATTTATGAATATGCTTACATCTCTCTTTGTGTTCTTTAGAATTTATAATCTGGGAAATGTAACTGTCACACTATTTGACATCTTTTCAGAACTGATTTTCATCACTCTAGGGAACTGTCCTGAATTTTGAACAGTAGGCTATGAATCACTCATACACTTATCACAGTTTGGTAATGTGTATAGAACCAGAATCAGGCCAAGTAAACAATGAAAGCTTTAAGAAATGTTAATGAAGTATTGTTGATTTTCAGTTGCCCCGCCACCCCCGCCCCTGCCTCCCCCACCACCACCACCCCCTCCAGGGATGCCGAATGGGACCCCAAGTCATCAGCCAGTCAACGGGAAGATGAACGTCAAGAGGATTAACTGGGACAAACTAGACCAGACCAAAGTAGAGAACACAATCTGGGAACAGGTATGTCATCTATCCAATGTGTAGTAATAGGGGAACTTCTCCAGTCTTGTATACTGTATAAGGAACATTTCTACACATTATATACTTTAGAAGCTTGAAACCACGAAAAAAGTACCCATGAACATTTCATATTATAATGTATTCAATATATATGTCGATGGGAAACATCTTGTTGAGATAATTGCCTGTGTGAATGATAGATGATCTCCCAAATTTATTCAATGCTACTTCTTAAAATGCAGGGTTCAAAATTATCATTCGCCAACTGGCCAAATACGAGTTGACTTTTTAAATGGCAAGTTGAAAAATTTTGTGCTTGCAATTTTTGGCAAGCGGATACATCAGTTGTGAACCAGACATCCAAACACTGTACCATATGGACCTTGAAGCATACATTTCTATATATATGCTGTTCAGTATGTGAGCTTAGACAAAAGCAAGTGATACTTTAATAATATGTTACTAGCTTTCATTTGCACAAAGTGCCATATTCTGAAAATAGTTGTTGTTACACTACACTACAGTGACACTTAAAATGTACCGACATTTATTGTTACCTACAATAAATGAATATAATAAATGTCAATTAATTTGGTTTGCCTTTAATTTTACTTTAAAAGTGTCAAGCAAGTTTCTAATTTGGCGAGTTTTACCAATTTGCTGAAAATGGATAGATGCTTAAAAAATTAAATTCTACCCCTGAAATGTCCCTAAGGTATAGCTACAAAGTACAAAGCAACAAAGATTATATAGTAATTTGACTTCTGGATCATAGGTAGGTGCATTGAGTAGGATGTCATTCTGAAAGCATCTTTGTTCTTTTTATTTCTTATTTGTGAATATTCTCATGAAACACTTCCCATTATTTCTATTTCAGTTGGGAGAAAATGATCTAGAGGATGTTGTCAAATATCTGGAATTGGAGCAGCATTTCAGCACTGGAGCTACCAGACAAAGTGAGTTAATATATTTTTTGTAGATGTAGTAAGTTATAGAATAGAACATAGAATATAACATTCCTCGTTAGGTACTAATGATAAGAAAATGATGTATGGTTTATTTAATGTTGATATTTTGACAGAGATATCTGAGAAGAGACAGGAAGTGTTCATCCTGAATGCAAAGAAAGCCTACAATATCTGTAAGTTGTTTCTAGTTGTTGTATAATACTTTATTTACATAATAGCAAGGATACTAGTTATGATATATTGTGACTTTTTTATTCATCATTGAAGATTATCATGAAACTATAACTAAGGGAAAATTAACAAAACATTGTTATGTATAATTGTAAAAAGTTAATTTCTTGAAAAGTCTGACTTCAGTGTACCTTGCATGAAAGTAAGGAAAATCCTGATAATTTTCCCTCCCTGTAATTTCAGCTATTCTCCTTGGCCATGTGAAGATGAACGTGAACCAAATGAAGCAGGCTCTGTTCCAGATGGATGAGGAGATCCTGACTTACGAACTCCTCCGCCAACTCTTGGCCTTCGCTCCCAATCATCAGGAGGTTTGTCAAATCTCTGATTCTCTTAGATCTGAACACTGCACACTTGTAATTCTATAATTATGTATTTTACATAAGAAGCTTAATCAGAATTCTTTGCCTTAAATTGCAATTTAGAATTCATTTCATAACATGTGTATCAGCTATAATTCTCACATTTCAGATGGAGAGGTATGACTGTTTTGATGGGGACCTGGATGATTTAAGCAAGCCTGACAGATTTGCTTATGAAGTAAGGTTCTATAGATAGTTGTAAACAACAGAGTCTCTGATTCTGAGCATTTGCCATTTACTACTTTCACATATTTAGACCGATCTGGTTAATGAGAAACTCTCTCAGATTTTACATGATGTTGATATAACTGTTATAAAGAGAAAAGTTTGTTGTTTTCTTTATACTGACGAGATCAGTCGTTGAATCCCTAAAATTTAAGTAAATCTGTCTTGAATCTGTTCCATTTGATTATAATACAACTGCACTCTTGTAATAATGTTTATTATGAAACTGTAGATGAGCCGTGTGCCTGGGTATGAACAGAGACTTAAAGCCTTAATATTCAAAGGGAATTTCAATGAGAAGATTGCTGAAATGAAGGAGGTTAGTATAATAACAACAGTACTTGGGGTAGAAATTTCATCATTTCTTTAAAAAATAAGGTTCCATGGCCATGTATGCTTATAGTAGTGTATCTGATAAATATGTGTATTTATATAGATTATATTTTACAATGGATTTTCTCCATTGAAAGAATTTATCAAACCATTGTAATGTACATTGTAATTGTGGGTGATTTGTATAATTTACAGAATTTACAGAACATCAGAAAGGCGTCTGCTGAACTGCGACACAGTAAGAAACTGGCGAAGATATTAGAAGTATGTATGACCAGCTGGGGTATTGAGTTTTCAGTGTAAAAAGACTTGAATTTTACATTTTTATCTGGTTACTTTTCATATAATCTTGCTTGTATCCTTTCTCGGTATTTTCTATAAATCAAAAGATTTGTTGGTGGTATATAAGGTGAAGAAGGTTTTAGTCAATGTAATTAATTTAATATCAACCTAAGACATTGTTTCTGCACAGTTGATCTTGGCCATGGGTAACTACATGAACAAAGGAAACAATAGGGTTGGTGGAGCAGCAGGCTTCAGGATCTCATTCTTAGCCCAGGTAAGTTAGATAATCCTTCTTAGCCCAGGTAAGTTAGGTAATCCTTCTTAGCTCAGGTAAGTTAGGCAATCTTTCTTAGCTCAGGTAAGTAAGGTAACCCTTCTTAGCCCAGGTAAGTAAAGGTAACCCTTCTTAGCTCAGATAAGTAAAGGTAACCCTTCCTAGTCCAGGAAAGTTAGGCAATCGCTCTTAGCTCAGGTACATTGTATAAGTAAGGTAATTCTTCTTAGCCCAGTTAAGTTAGGTAATTCTTTTTAGCTCAGGTAATTAGTTAGAAACACGCAAATAATGTAGATTATTTCTCTTACCTTAGGTAAATTAGGTTAATTAGCTCATTACCTTCTTTAGTTTACCCAGGTAAGTTTTGACCTGAAGCATGTGGCATCCTACATGTACTTAGTTCAGTTTGACAGCATGCTGAAAGCTCAATTTGATTGATTATTTGGTCGAGTTATAATGCTATTTTTGCACCTATTTAATTCATTATTCTTTATGCTGCTATTCATTTTTGCCAGTTGGATGTAACCAAGACAAAAGACAACAAGATGACGTTTATACATGTGTTAGCTGAGGCTGTATACTCCCAGTTTCCTGAGGCTTTATCTGTAGGAGAGGACCTCACCACAGTCCCACTGGCCAGTAAAGGTATGGAACTATACTACTCAAAATTTGCTATGGATCACTTTGACTTTCTAGTATATCAAATTCATTTTACTGTAAAATATTCATAAAAATACTTTAATGATGTCTTTAAGATGTCTAAACACAGGTTCCAACAGAAAAACTATGAAATTTTCACGAGTGCTCGATGCATTACTTGCGAAACAGAGCTTCCCCCAAAAATGACAAAAACACGACAATGGAGCGAAAATAAAATACACGTTAGAAACAGTTTTCTCGTGTAAATTTCATTTCAGCATCTTGTGTGACGTCCCCTAGCTTAAATAACACTACAACATCTCCGGTGCGTGCTCAAAATTAAGTTCTGTTTCCGTTTTGCTGGATGGATAGCCATTCTTCTTGCAGGGCTGTTCCATGTTTTTGCAGTGACTTTGGCTGGTAATGCATCATGCACTCGTGAAAATTCCATAGTTTTTCTGTTGGAACCTGTGGTTAGACATCTTAAAGACACTGTTAAATTATTTTTATGAATAGTGTACAATAAAATGTTTTTGATAGTACTGCAAAATACAGGTGATCCTTAGCAACTTTTGAGTAGTATATTAGTAGGGTGGAATGCCAGTATATACTGCAATAAAAGGCTACCAAGTTTGTACCAATAAATGATATTTATCTTCAAATTAAGTCACAGAGGTCAAATATGCAATATCTAAGAAGCCACACCTGATAATGGGTCTGTACCTTATAATGGCTACCACGTTTGTTTTAATGAATTACCTTAAAATACATTCAAGGCACACGGTTTAAATATCTTAAATCATTTTTCAAAAACCAACTTTCTGTTCCCAAATTTTTGTCCACAATTTGTTTGAGATGACTTTAATTCTCAATATTAAAGACACCTAGAGACCTGATAATAAGCATGTAGACGCCTTGTTGACCTGTACCTCCATTTCTGGGTAAAATTTTGTTTAAAACAATGGTATTCCTGGGTTCTGAGTTTCCCAAGGTCAGCAATCCATACCCACTGAGCTTATTTTTATGACATATTGGTAATGAGCTGTGCTATTAATCAATTATCATTCAGTTTTACTGAAAGGATGGTAAATCATATATTTGCTTTTATTCTTCCAGTGTCTAATATTATGCTGAATCAAGAACTACAGGAACTTAGAAAAGTATTACAGGTATCTTCTGTTGTTACAGAACCTCACTATACTGTATATATGTGTTGGATTCATGACCAGTAACTCACGCTAAAACATCCCACATGTGCAGTGATGATTTCAGTAAAAACAAATTTAGTAAAACAATGGTGAAACTTTGGCTCTACTCAAAGCGAAAAAAGACACATTTTCAAAATGGTCATCAAATGGGCCATTTCTTAAAATCCTTGTATAGAAATATCTAACTAACAATAGAAATGTAATTATTTGGCAAATTTGCAACTGGCAACTTGCTATAGATATTGATAAATTGAATTTGAAAATATCATAAATTCGAAAAGAGACTTCAATGGAACTGAAACCTTAGAAGAATGCATCGTTAAATTATAGTTGTAAGGTCGTTTCTTTATACAGGATGTGTCCAACACACTAGAGAAGTTTGGATCACAGAAGACCAGCTTGGGGATCAACGACCGCTTTCAGGACGTCATGGGAGTATCCTTTATATGTACAACATCAACAAATAGTAAAACAAACCTATAGGGCCAGAGTAATCATAGATAGATGACATGGGTCAATTGAATATAGGACATGATTTATTTATATACACCTACAAGTAGGACAGAGCTAGTGATTGTTCAGATATACCACGACAGAATGTTCCAATCACAAGGAGACCTAGCTGACACGAAAATCTGGTATACCACACTCATATCATATAATTAGGTATGATGGCTTACTCACCAATGAAATGTGTAAATGTGTACGATACAAACCTCCATAACAACAAATTAATAATATACTTGTCTAAACTATTGGAGTGTTCTCATAAATGAGAAATTTTAGTAAAATATATGGACAAATAACAACAATGCGACATAAAAATATACTGCAGCCTCCCAAACATACAGCCATCCACACACCACAACACATTGCAGCATGGGAGGTCGTCCTTAGTTGACCCAGGCTGGACGTTTATCCAATAACTAGACTAAACCAATAACATCCTTATATGTAATAATGGGGGCCTTCTTTTGTAAGAGCATTGTCCTTGACGAGACAGCACTTTATATCCCAGGCCTCCGATGAAATCCAGGGACTTTTCCGACTCCAGGCGAACACCATGGAGGAGTTCCAGACCATGGTTCAGTTCTTCGGGGAGGACTCCAAGAAATCTACCACAGAAATATTTGGAATCTTCTCAGAATTTATCACAAAGTTTGAAGTAGGTTTTTGTTAAGATATTATAATACATAGTGTCAATCAAATGCATTGTATGTTTAGTTTCAAACTTTGAAGATTGTGTAACGACTTGTTTCGCTACGACCGGAGTCATTAGCGTAGAGTAAGAATGATACAATTAATTTGTTTTGCTCTGGGTTCGACTGCCGCGTTAGCTTGCAGATTCCTATGTCTCGCTACAATATTCAAAGGTACTAGTGAGTATGGACAATGGACGACATCAAATTCTTTTAACAGTTTATTAATATTTAACATGTGTAAAGGTGACAAGAAAATACCCGCGTGGCTCAGTGGGAAGTACTGTGAAATGGACAATTTTGCTGCTAATATTCTCACGTTTTCGCTACCAGAATTAACTCCTACCCATCAATGAAAGACCGAGCACGTGGCGCTACACACCGGGCCGATTATCAATAGTTTAACCTCCAATTTCACAAACACCGTTCTCCAGCGAAGATTCTCAAAATATCTCCTTAACGGTTAACCCCGAAACACAACACAGGAGGCTCCCACTCTTTTCCAGCCTACCAACGGCTCTCAACACAAGAGTGCAGACTTTTACTTACTATCGAAACCCGTCTAAAAGCGAGACATGCCAAGTCCGACATTGCACAATTTCACAAGTATTTCAACCTCAAAAATATAGCAAAAATATCGACTGACAGCGAAAAATACACACACAGTAATGTTGATGCATTTCCATACTATACGATAACAGCAAATTAGGGAAAGGATGAGCGACAAATATATAACAATTACATAGGATTCAAAAACACAACCCTCACCTCTCAAGGCCCGGTAGAAAACTGAAAGCCTCGGCGCAGTCCCGAGATCTCGTGCACAGCAAATTCCCGCCAAAGTCTCGGTTAATATAATTTCCGGAATATATAGCAACGAAGCGCACCGCAGCTTCGTTACAATTGTTATTTGGTCATTCAAATGAACTTCCATAACTTTTTAGTGTTCTAAAATATGTTGAACTATGCCAAGATTTACTGGTGCTTTTATATAAATCTAGATCAAGTAAATCCATACAAACCTGTCATGACTAAATATAATGTTATTGTTTAAATTTCTCTTTCAGAGAGGACATCGACATAACATGGTGTACAAACGACGTTAACATCAAAGACAACACTTAGTAAATCTATATTGTACAACAATGGCAGCTTTATCTTTAAATTATCTCCCCTTTTTTCTATTTATGTGTCATAATTATCTCCCTTTTCTTAACTTTTCACAGATAGACAGTTTTCTTACTTTGGTCTGTATTATCTCCCCTTATACATTTCTCTATTTAAGATATTGTCATGTCTGAGTTGTTGTAGCAGCACTATACATTTAAATTACAAAACACAACCAGCAATTGATTTATTTACATGTTTTATATTGGAGTCAATTCAGTGCCTTTAAAGCAAATAAGTGTATTTGAGTGAAAATATTCATTAGTTTTTAGACCTTAAGCCTTGCAAGGCTTAAGAATGTAGTCTCATGGTAAGGGAGATAGATCATGATTTTTTCATACAGACCCTTGAGTTATGACAGTGCCCCAAGCTTTTCAAGCATTTGAATGACCGCGATTTGATTAATACCCCTTTTTCTGAAGTTTGAATTTATGAATAAATTATTTTATTAGTATTAAAAATAACAACACAAATAATCCTATCAATTTTAAATATTAAACTACAGGAAAATTTTGGGGAATGTGAGACTAACCACCTTATGGGACTATTGGCAGCGCATTTGCCAGAAATGCACTGGAACTAGCTACAATTGGTGCCTATTACTGCTAATGGAGCAAAGAAATGTTTGTGCAAATCATTATTAAAACGTCTGTATGCATTTTATCTTACTTGTTTAATATCACTTACCCACTAGGCAATAAAACTGAACCGTATAAAATATCAAATTCATAGCAAGACATTATTTTTTTCACATATAAAATATGAAGGAAAATTATACAGCAAGTCTACAAATTTTGAATTTGACGTCGTATGAGTGGTAAAGTAGATATTAAGAATGATTGTTATGCTTCTTTTAGACAATAGTAATATATAAATGCATGTAAACTCTCAAAATAATTAGGAACCTACAACAAAGTATAGAAAACAGTGCCCAAGTGATTTTCAGAGGCAGTGCTCCACTACGACATATAGGGACCATTTTGTACCCGGCCAAAAGGTACAGTAGGCCGGGTACGTATATTTGTTCTAGGGTTAGATACTCCCTGCCGGCACCATTATTTTTTTTTTTTTTTTTTTTTTTTTTTTTTTGATATTTTGTTTTAAATATATCATGGAAACATGCATATTGTTTTGTTAATAAAATAACTGCAATTAATTTTTATTTTATTTTATTTTTTTATAAATTATACAACTCGTATGATATTTAAAAACTTATTTTTAACTTATATCATGTAATAAACAGATATGATTAGCAAATTCTGTGATACATTCATATGATTTTAGTCTTTACAAAGTTGATTTAATATATAATGTACATGCGATTGATAAAAAATTTCAAACTTTGGTATTTTTGGAGTCTGAGATCGAAATCCTGACTTTTATTATTTATTTATTTTTGTAGAAAAGTGGGGGGAAAATTAAGGTCGGGGGTTAAAAAATTAGGGTCGGCCAGATAACCCTTAACAGGCATATTATTTTTTTTGGCCTTATCTATGTCACTCCTAGTAAGTCAGCTTATCTCTGGATTTTATAACCTTTTGAAGCCTACTCTCCATGATATTTTGTACATATTTACAATTGGTGTCCGTGTTCTTTTTAAGTTTAATATATAATAGACCGTATTTGTTTGTAGTCATTATTGTTGATTTTTTAGAAGATCCCTGCTGTATTCAGCTGGTACAATGGGGTCTGATGAGTTATCTATTAGATGGTTGTCAGCACTATCACATGTCATATACTTAAAAAAAAAAAACTTTGTACAATATTTATAATCTATTTATGATTTTTTTATACTAATGTTTGCTAACTCACCTGGTGTGCCACTGAGCTGAAGACTTGGTGCGATATTGTTCATCATCTGTTATGTGTCTGTTTTCCTACAATTATGATACAAATGATACCGACTCTTTGGGCCTTTTGAGGCTTTGTGTATATATGCAGTGTATGATTCAAAGAGTTTTCTACCAAGGAAGTTCTGTATGTGGTATAAGTTATATCCTTGTGTTGTGGCTCTGTGTTATAGGGACATAGATAACCTACGTACCATTATACTGTATTATGTTATAGGGACATAGATAACCAACATACCATTATACTGTATTATGTTATAGGTATAGATAACCAACATACCATTATACTGTATTATGTTATAGGGACATAGATAACCAACATACCATTATACTGTATTATGTTATAGGTATAGATAACCAACATACCATTATACTGTATTATGTTATAGGTATAGATAACCCACATACCATTATACTGTATTATGTTATAGGGACATAGATAACCAACATACCATTATACTGTATTATGTTATGGGTATAGATAACCAACATACCATTATACTGTATTATGTTATAGGGACATAGATAACCAACATACCATTATACTGTATTTTATCCTGCAACTGTCCCACATACTGACCGATAACTACTGCCGGATAAACTTGTGCTTTATCCGTCAATACGAAATGCTTTATCCGTCAATACGATCACGTGAATTTGTTCCATATCTGACGGAACTTTTTCTAACTTGACCCAGAACTTGAACCTTCCGGTGAATTAAACGTCATTCAGTCCCGCTAAAACGTGACGTCACATTCATCGGAATGACGTCATTTTTACGGTATCCAAAATCTCGTATGGCGGTGTGGTTTTTTTCTTGGCTCATGGCAAAGGTATGTATTGCAAAGTAATTTTTAAACGGGTATATATTGTTTTTTGAGTATTTTCATATTGTTTCAGTGATATATTACACTGAATGGATTTACGGATGGTGTTTGTGAACGCGCTTATTTATTTCCCACGGCAGTAAAAAGGAGTACACTCTCATCCGGTTTAGTGAATGAATATTTACCTCCGCATTAAAGAAGCGTCACGCTTCGAGCGAAACCAAGTAAATAACTGTCAATTTGCTTTCGTTTTGAATGCCATAATAGTTGCAGGATAAACAGAATCTTAGTATCTTACAATACAACAGAATCTTAGTATCTTACAATACAAGATTTATTTTGGTTCTCGACACGGAAAGCCGAGATGACTCGGCAAAGCCTCGTCATCTCGGCTTTCCTAAGTCTCGCACCAAAATAAACCTTGTATTGTAAGATACTAACCATGTATTCTCTATATGTTATAGGTATAGATAACCAACATACCATTATACTGTATTATGTAATAGGTATAGATAACCAACATACCATTATACTGTATTATGTTATAGGTATAGATAACCCACATACCATTATACTGTATTATGTTATAGGTACAGATAACCAACATACCATTATACTGTATTATGTTATAGGGACATAGATAACCCACATACCATTATACTGTATTATGTTATAGGGACATAGATAACCCACATACCATTATACTGTATTATGTTATAGGGACATAGATAACCCACATACCATTATGTACTGTATTATGTTACCATTCGTATTATGTTAGGACATAGATAACCACATACCATTATACTGTATTATGTTATAGGGACATAGATAACCCACATACCATTATACTGTATTATGTTATAGGGACATAGATAACCACATACCATTATACTGTATTATGTTATAGGTACAGATAACCAACATACCATTATACTGTATTATGTTATAGGGACATAGATAACCCACATACCATTATACTGTATTATGTTATAGGGACATAGATAACCCACATACCATTATACTGTATTATGTTATAGGGACATAGATAACCCACATACCATTATACTGTATTATGTTATAGGGACATAGATAACCAACATACCATTATACTGTATTATGTTATAGGTATAGATAACCAACATACCATTATACTGTATTATGTTATAGGTATAGATAACCCACATATACCATTATACTGTATTATGTTATAGGTACATAGATAACCCACATACCATTATACTGTATTATGTTATAGGGACATAGATAACCCACAAACCATTATACTGTATTATGTTATATGTATAGATAACCAACATACCATTATACTGTATTATGTTATAGGGACATAGATAACCAACATACCATTATACTGTATTATGTTATAGGTATAGATAACCAACATACCATTATACTGTATTATGTTATAGGTATAGATAACCAACATACCATTATACTGTATTATGTTATAGGTATAGATAACCAACATACCATTATACTGTATTATGTTATAGGTATAGATAACCCACATACCATTATACTGTATTATGTTATAGGGACATAGATAACCAACATACCATTATACTGTATTATGTTATAGGGACATAGATAACCAACATACCATTATACTGTATTATGTTATAGGTATAGATAACCAACATACCATTATACTGTATTATGTTATAGGTATAGATAACCAACATACCATTATACTGTATTATGTTATAGGGACATAGATAACCAACATACCATTATACTGTATTATGTTATAGGTATAGATAACCCACATACCATTATACTGTATTATGTTATAGGTACATAGATAACCAACATACCATTATACTGTATTATGTTATAGGTATAGATAACCCACATACCATTATACTGTATTATGTTATAGGGACATAGATAACCCACATACCATTATACTGTATTATGTTATAGGGACATAGATAACCAACATACCATTATACTGTATTATGTTATAGGTATAGATAACCAACATACCATTATACTGTATTATGTTATAGGGACATAGATAACCAACATACCATTATACTGTATTATGTTATAGGGACATAGATAACCAACATACCATTATACTGTATTATGTTATAGGGACATAGATAACCAACATACCATTATACTGTATTATGTTATAGGTAACATACCATTATACTGTATTATGTTATAGGGACATAGATAACCAACATACCATTATACTGTATTATGTTATAGGGACATAGATAACCAACATACCATTATACTGTATTATGTTATAGGGACATAGATAACCCACATACCATTATACTGTATTATGTTATAGGGACATAGATAACCAACATACCATTATACTGTATTATGTTATAGGTATAGATAACCAACATACCATTATACTGTATTATGTTATAGGGACATAGATAACCCACATACCATTATACTGTATTATGTTATAGGTATAGATAACCAACATACCATTATACTGTATTATGTTATAGGGACATAGATAACCAACATACCATTATACTGTATTATGTTATAGGTATAGATAACCAACATACCATTATACTGTATTATGTTATAGGTATAGATAACCCACATACCATTATACTGTATTATGTTATAGGGACATAGATAACCAACATACCATTATACTGTATTATGTTATAGGGACATAGATAACCAACATACCATTATACTGTATTATGTTATAGGTATAGATAACCAACATACCATTATACTGTATTATGTTATAGGTATAGATAACCAACATACCATTATACTGTATTATGTTATAGGGACATAGATAACCAACATACCATTATACTGTATTATGTTATAGGGACATAGATAACCAACATACCATTATACTGTATTATGTTATAGGTATAGATAACCCACATACCATTATACTGTATTATGTTATAGGGACATAGATAACCCACATACCATTATACTGTATTATGTTATAGGGACATAGATAACCCACATACCATTATACTGTATTATGTTATAGGGACATAGATAACCCACATACCATTATACTGTATTATGTTATAGGTATAGATAACCAACATACCATTATACTGTATTATGTTATAGGGACATAGATAACCAACATACCATTATACTGTATTATGTTATAGGATAGATAACCACATACCATTATACTGTATTATGTTATAGGGACATAGATAACCACATACCATTATACTGTATTATGTTATAGGGACATAGATAACCAACATACCATTATACTGTATTATGTTATAGGTATAGATAACCAACATACCATTATACTGTATTATGTTATAGGGACATAGATAACCAACATACCATTATACTGTATTATGTTATAGGGACATAGATAACCAACATACCATTATACTGTATTATGTTATAGGGACATAGATAACCAACATACCATTATACTGTATTATGTTATAGGGACATAGATAACCAACATACCATTATACTGTATTATGTTATAGGTATAGATAACCAACATACCATTATACTGTATTATGTTATAGGGACATAGATAACCCACATACCATTATACTGTATTATGTTATAGGGACATAGATAACCCACATACCATTATACTGTATTATGTTATAGGTACATAGATAACCCACATACCATTATACTGTATTATGTTATAGGGACATAGATAACCCACATACCATTATACTGTATTATGTTATAGGGACATAGATAACCAACATACCATTATACTGTATTATGTTATAGGTATAGATAACCCACATACCATTATACTGTATTATGTTATAGGTATAGATAACCAACATACCATTATACTGTATTATGTTATAGGTATAGATAACCAACATACCATTATACTGTATTATGTTATAGGGACATAGATAACCAACATACCATTATACTGTATTATGTTATAGGGACATAGATAACCAACATACCATTATACTGTATTATGTTATAGGTATAGATAACCACATACCATTATACTGTATTATGTTATAGGACATAGATAACCAACATACCATTATACTGTATTATGTTATAGGATAGATAACCAACATACCATTATACTGTATTATGTTATAGGTATAGATAACCAACATACCATTATACTGTATTATGTTATAGGTATAGATAACCAACATACCATTATACTGTATTATGTTATAGGTATAGATAACCAACATACCATTATACTGTATTATGTTATAGGTATAGATAACCCACATACCATTATACTGTATTATGTTATAGGTATAGATAACCAACATACCATTATACTGTATTATGTTATAGGTATAGATAACCAACATACCATTATACTGTATTATGTTATAGGTATAGATAACCAACATACCATTATACTGTATTATGTTATAGGGACATAGATAACCCACATACCATTATACTGTATTATGTTATAGGTATAGATAACCAACATACCATTATACTGTATTATGTTATAGGTATAGATAACCCACATACCATTATACTGTATTATGTTATAGGGACATAGATAACCAACATACCATTATACTGTATTATGTTATAGGGACATAGATAACCTACATACCATTATACTGTATTATGTTATAGGGACATAGATAACCAACATACCATTATACTGTATTATGTTATAGGGACATAGATAACCAACATACCATTATACTGTATTATGTTATAGGGACATAGATAACCAACATACCATTATACTGTATTATGTTATAGGGACATAGATAACCCACATACCATTATACTGTATTATGTTATAGGTATAGATAACCCACATACCATTATACTGTATTATGTTATAGGTATAGATAACCAACATACCATTATACTGTATTATGTTATAGGGACATAGATAACCCACATACCATTATACTGTATTATGTTATAGGTATAGATAACCCACATACCATTATACTGTATTATGTTATAGGGACATAGATAACCAACATTCCATTATACTGTATTATGTTATAGGGACATAGATAACCTACATACCATTATACTGTATTATGTTATAGGGACATAGATAACCAACATACCATTATACTGTATTATGTTATAGGGACATAGATAACCCACATACCATTATACTGTATTATGTTATAGGGACATAGATAACCAACATACCATTATACTGTATTATGTTATAGGTATAGATAACCAACATACCATTATACTGTATTATGTTATAGGGACATAGATAACCAACATACCATTATACTGTATTATGTTATAGGTATAGATAACCCACATACCATTATACTGTATTATGTTATAGGGACATAGATAACCAACATACCATTATACTGTATTATGTTATAGGTATAGATAACCAACATACCATTATACTGTATTATGTTATATAGGGACATAGATAACCAACATACCATTATACTGTATTATGTTATAGGTATAGATAACCAACATACCATTATACTGTATTATGTTATAGGGACATAGATAACCAACATACCATTATACTGTATTATGTTATAGGTATAGATAACCAACATACCATTATACTGTATTATGTTATAGGTATAGATAACCAACATACCATTATACTGTATTATGTTATAGGTATAGATAACCCACATACCATTATACTGTATTATGTTATAGGGACATAGATAACCCACATACCATTATACTGTATTATGTTATAGGTATAGATAACCAACATACCATTATACTGTATTATGTTATAGGTATAGATAACCAACATACCATTATACTGTATTATGTTATAGGGACATAGATAACCAACATACCATTATACTGTATTATGTTATAGGTATAGATAACCACATACCATTATACTGTATTATGTTATAGGATAGATAACCCACATACCATTATACTGTATTATGTTATAGGGACATAGATAACCCACATACCATTATACTGTATTATGTTATAGGACATAGATAACCCACATACCATTATACTGTATTATGTTATAGGGACATAGATAACCAACATACCATTATACTGTATTATGTTATAGGGACATAGATAACCCACATACCATTATACTGTATTATGTTATAGGGACATAGATAACCCACATACCATTATACTGTATTATGTTATAGGGACATAGATAACCAACATACCATTATACTGTATTATGTTATAGGTATAGATAACCCACATACCATTATACTGTATTATGTTATAGGGACATAGATAACCCACATACCATTATACTGTATTATGTTATAGGGACATAGATAACCAACATACCATTATACTGTATTATGTTATAGGTATAGATAACCCACATACCATTATACTGTATTATGTTATAGGGACATAGATAACCAACATACCATTATACTGTATTATGTTATAGGTATAGATAACCCACATACCATTATACTGTATTATGTTATAGGGACATAGATAACCAACATACCATTATACTGTATTATGTTATAGGGACATAGATAACCCACGTACCATTATACTGTATTATGTTATAGGTATAGATAACCAACATACCATTATACTGTATTATGTTATAGGGACATAGATAACCACATACCATTATACTGTATTATGTTATAGGATAGATAACCACATACCATTATACTGTATTATGTTATAGGGACATAGATAACCCACATACCATTATACTGTATTATGTTATAGGGACATAGATAACCAACATACCATTATACTGTATTATGTTATAGGTATAGATAACCAACATACCATTATACTGTATTATGTTATAGGTATAGATAACCCATACATTATACTGTATTATTTATAGGATAGATACCAACATACCATTATACTGTATTATGTTATAGGTACATAGATAACCAACATACCATTATACTGTATTATGTTATAGGTATAGATAACCAACATACCATTATACTGTATTATGTTATAGGGACATAGATAACCAACATACCATTATACTGTATTATGTTATAGGTATAGATAACCAACATACCATTATACTGTATTATGTTATAGGGACATAGATAACCCACATACCATTATACTGTATTATGTTATAGGTATAGATAACCCACATACCATTATACTGTATTATGTTATAGGGACATAGATAACCAACATACCATTATACTGTATTATGTTATAGGGACATAGATAACCAACATACCATTATACTGTATTATGTTATAGGTATAGATAACCAACATACCATTATACTGTATTATGTTATAGGGACATAGATAACCAACATACCATTATACTGTATTATGTTATAGGGACATAGATAACCCACATACCATTATACTGTATTATGTTATAGGTATAGATAACCAACATACCATTATACTGTATTATGTTATAGGGACATAGATAACCCACATACCATTATACTGTATTATGTTATAGGTATAGATAACCAACATACCATTATACTGTATTATGTTATAGGGACATAGATAACCCACATACCATTATACTGTATTATGTTATAGGTATAGATAACCCACATACCATTATACTGTATTATGTTATAGGGACATAGATAACCCACATACCATTATACTGTATTATGTTATAGGTATAGATAACCAACATACCATTATACTGTATTATGTTATAGGGACATAGATAACCAACATACCATTATACTGTATTATGTTATAGGGACATAGATAACCAACATACCATTATACTGTATTATGTTATAGGGACATAGATAACCCACATACCATTATACTGTATTATGTTATAGGGACATAGATAACCTACATACCATTATACTGTATTATGTTATAGGTATAGATAACCCACATACCATTATACTGTATTATGTTATTGGTAATAGATAACCCACATACCATTATACTGTATTATGTTATAGGGACATAGATAACCCACATACCATTATACTGTATTATGTTATAGGTATAGATAACCCACATACCATTATACTGTATTATGTTATAGGGACATAGATAACCAACATACCATTATACTGTATTATGTTATAGGTATAGATAACCAACATACCATTATACTATATTATGTTATAGGTACAGATAACCAGCTTGTGTTGCCAGCTTGTTCAGTGTTGGGACGTGTGTTGCCAGCTTGTTAAGTGTTGGGACGTGTGTTACCAGCTTGTTCAGTGTTTGGACGTGTGTGCCAGCTTGTTCAGTGTTGGGACGTGTGTTGCCAGCTTGTTCGGTGTTAGGACGTGTGTTGCCAGCTTGTTCAGTGTTGGGACGTGTGTTGCCAGCTTGTTCAGTGTTGGGACGTGTGTTGCCATCTTGTTCAGTGTTGGGACGTGTGTTGGCAGCTTGTTCAGTGTTGGGACGTGTGTTGGCAGCTTGTTCAGTGTTGGGACGTGTGTTGCCAGCTTGTTCAGATTAGTGTACTCCCTGTGTGTTTCACTTAATGATATAACTGTCTGTTCTGTACATAGACAGAGGAAATAAAACTATGGTAAATTCATTTTCAATTTTGTTATTTTATTTTAGATATACGCTTAAAGTGAACAGTCGGGCAAGGATGGCTAAAGTCGGTAAAAATGGTGTGAATGTATCCAGTATAATTTCTTATGAAATGGAAAAATAAAATGTCTCGTCAAAATCTGTCTGCGTACGAAGAAATTAATTTAAAGTATGGAAATTCTAAAACGTCCTCCCGGCTCACAATGTCCGTGGTTACATTTCCACGCAGCCTCGCTTTCAATGCTTTCAGCTTTTCTTTACTAACTTGACCGTCGTATTAATATGTGAGAACTTTTGGAAGGCCAATGAACGCATTTAGACTGGTTTTCTTTGCCCGACTATTCACTTTAAAGGCCCACTACTTTTCTAACATTTTATCAAACATTTGCTTATGTATTTAATTCACAAGAAATAAGGAGAATCATTTTCATACAAGATATTGAATGGGTTGACAACCTGAAATACACCAACAACCAAGGATTTGTTTTTATACACTATGTTTTCTTGTAATCTACATACCGTTAATCTACTTCTTATACTCGCACTCAAATTAGATATTGAGGAGTCCAATAACTAAAATTGTCTCTGATTCTTGTACTCATTTATAAAAAGAAAAGCATATCTACATGTATCTTTGCGATTCCTGTATACAACTATCAGGCAATAATGATGATCGTGTTTACATGCATCTGTCCTCCCATGTCTGCGAGTCTAAACTCTTCACTTCATAACGAAGTTTTTTTTAGAACAGAAGAAAGACGACTTGCTATTTGCTTGTACAGTGTATTGAAGTAAGTCTGTTATATTTTCATATTACTACTAGGTAAATGTCCTCTTAGACATGTCGATGCCCTGTGACATATAGGGTTTGGTGTGAGGCACCAAATGTCTATGACCTATCAGATATCTGTTGTGGCTTGACATAAGACAAGGACTGGATCACGCTAACCAGAGATCGACCTACTATCCTAAACGTCAAATCCTGCTAAATGAGATACAATGTCAGTAGTACGATTTCTGACTTGTGACGTATTCCATCATGTGATATATTTATTTACACTAGTAAGTATACACACATGCACACAAATTATTTACACTGGTAATTATACACACATGCACACAAATTATTTACACTGGTAATTATGCACACAAATTATTTACACTAGTAATTATACACGCATGCACGCAAATTATTTACACTAGTAATTATATAAGGATTAACTTGAATATATTTTTTATGTTATGGAGATATAACACAAAAATCTGAGTGTACTCTAAATAAACCGCGAAGCGGTTTATGATGAGAGTACACTCAGATTTTTGTGTTATATCTCCATAACATAAAAAATATATTCAAATTAATCCTTATAATTCAATTTACTAAAGATAATCTCTTCAATATTCAAAATTCATTTTGGGACTCTTTTGTCTATGAAATCATTACGCCGTCATCTCAGCCAATCAGAAGCAACGTTATAAACGGCGACGCCATTTTTTCCTTTATGGGCTGATAAAGTAAATTTTTAAGCCAATGAAAATGCTCGTAACAAGCAAAATTGAATTATACACACATGCACACAAATTATTTACACTAGTAATTATACACACATGCACACAAATTATTTACACTAGTAATTATACACACATGTACACAAATTATTTACACTAGTAATTATACACACATGCACACAAATTATTTACACTGGTAATTGTTGTTTTATTTGTTGGTTTTTCTTTGGGCCAAAGCACACTTGAGGAATCTTCATGTACTGGTATCCTAAATGCCTAATGGTGGAATATTCCGTTTGTTCCATTTTGCCAGAGGTCACCTTTTTAGGCCACAGTTGAAAATCGAATATAAAACAAGCCTTTTAGATAAGTAACGTTGTACGTGAAGTCCGTCACATAGGTCGGTAACAATGTTCTCATCAGTACTGATTGTGGTAGCTCTCTGCTGCGACTCCCTGGCAGCACCATTGGAGCCAGAGAGGGATGGCAGGCAGACGATTATTAATTCGTTACACACTATGGCTGGAAACGGGATGAACATGATGATGAATAGCGGAGTGAATATGATGAATGGTGGAATGAATATGATGAATGGTGGAATGAATATGATGAATGGTGGAATGAATGTGATGACCAGCTTCGCCAACGGGATGGGTAACGTCATGACGAATATGTTTGGTAATTTCTTTATCGTCGAAGTTCAACTTTCTATTACAAAGCGTGTTTTGAAGAAAACGGCCAATGTATTTTTATCAGAATTTTCTGTCTTTGTCCATTTAGGATATAGTCATTAGATTTGTTCCAGGTTACGTAAAGTAAAGGTATATTTTAATTTCACAAAGAGGTCAATAAGTTACACCCTCTTTGTAAAACGGTACCCTGAACAATCGACATTTTTGGACGTCAGACATAACTATTGCCAGCATTTTTTTTTTTTTTTTTTTGCCAAAACCCGATGTACCAATATTTTAGCATATGATAAGACCATCCTCCATTGTATACACACATCTGGACAGCGCCTTGGATATTTAGAACGGTAACGTAATATATCTCTCCGCTAAGATTCGTTTTCCGGTTGATGAGCATTTTTTTTCTTGTTTTTCATGAGCAATATTTTTCCTAGTAAAACTTGAATACCAAGTATTGTTCTTCTCCAAGATAAATTAGACCACATTTTTGATGAAACCGTTTATATCATTTTTATGCATGTTTATTATTGCTTTTAAGGTTTTCCGCCTAACGTGAACGGACCCCCAAATACCAACAGCAGTAAGTGGTTAGCAGACTAAGCCCACCGACATATATACACCTCAACAATAACCTTTCTAAAACCCTTCACATCTAGTGGACACACGGGCCTACATCTGCTCTACAATCTAAAGTTAGAGGTTTTCATTTTGGAACAAGGTGAACTGGCATGAATTACATCTGGTGTAGTTAGGCTTTGATCTTAGCGTTCGGTTCCACTTTACAGTTACAAGTTTACCTATGACAGGTATTATGCTATTGAACGGACGATTTTGATGCTCGGAAATAGGGTTCCCGTATTACACTGTAAAATATCAATTTTGCATCTGAGAAATATTCTTAAAATGCTGACTTAAAAATGTTACATGCCTTGGTACTCCTTGTTTGGTCCATCGTACAATCTCCTGCCAAACAACTTTTTTTTTTGCATTTGTTGGTATAGTATTGTAGGATTTGTGCAGTCAAAAATGATAATTTCAGTTTATGCCGGAAATGGCTTTATTAGCACGTATAGAAACCTCTCCGTGTCCCACGCGACCGGAATAACCTGTTAGCCGTCGATATCGAGGTCCAAAATTCTGACCGCCCGATTATGCATATTTTCTAGCTCTAAACCGTGTGACGTCATAATAGTCCGTGGCTTATAGCTGTACTATAACTGATGTGCTATCACTTACATCGACGGTCACAGGAAAAGCCGGTCAACTATTTTTTATGATTACTTTTGAGTGAAGTTAATCGTACAATAACTTTGGCTCGAATGTAAATAACTAAAAGAGTGAAATTCGATGTTTCAAATACTCTAATTTATGCTCTAATCAGTGGCGTAGCGCCCGTGCATGCTTGCATGCTCAAGCATGCAATAAATAATCTGACTTACATTTTTGTACAGTCAGAACAAACACAACATATAAATTACGTATAAATACATATGATACATGTATGTCCAACTGTATGCCTAACATAACTTTGTGCACATTTGACAGACTTGAAGATTGGCCATTCTGGAAAATTATTAGAATAGTCTATATATTTCCGGTTACCACGTGCATTAAGTTGTTAAATTTGATTGTTTGAATCTTGTCGACGACAATATTAGACTTCTTCACCAAATTCCCTCAAGCAAATGTGGATTTTGAATCGGGAAACACTTACGAATACCAAAATAAACAACATTGCATGAAAAGTGAGAAATATTCTAAAAACATATAACTATATTTAAATGATAGCAAATCAACTGAAATAGCAATTGCAATATGTTCTTGGCCAAAGTGAATTTTTCAACTTTAGTTCACTTCCCGCCCCGTTAAAACGCGTGTTAATCCATGATTTTCGGTGTCTACTCACGAAATAGTTGACTTTTATTTTTGTAGAACATGAACAGATTGTTGATTAAGAAAAAAAATTGTTATTGTAATTGTTAGAAATAGCACAGACTATGTAGAAAAATAGGTCATAAATACTATGTTTAATTTTTTTATTGAGGTGGTCGAGGACTGGTCCCTTCTTACGCAATTACGTAAACTTAATATCAATTTTGTTTAAAATATTCGCTATAAGTTTTTCATCAGTTGAAATAACACAAAATTCTCCCATTGCTTACTATTTTAATTTTTACAGACAAAAATCCGTTGTTTTTTTGTTCGAGCATTTGTCAGGGGAGTCTAGTATAGTACTATTTATATGTATATAAAAAAAATCACCACAGTTCTGATTTTGTGTATAGTTTTGAATGGTTATCAACTAAATATCGTTACCTCCATTTAACCATTGGTATATACGTTAATAGTTACCAAAGAAGTAAAATGGTTACTACGTTGTAACAATTTCCCGTCAGCTTTTGGGGGGCTTCGCCCCCCATACCCCCTACCGGGGCTTCGCCCCTGGACCCAGAGCAGGGGGCTGTCGCACCCTGCACCCCCAGGCATGCAGACCTATCCAGACCTAGCTACGCCACTGCTAATAGCAGGTATCTTCGTGTAATTATGAAAGAAAATCCACACAGAAATAAAAGTTTCGGATTTTTTTTTGTCGAGGAGTTCAGCAACGAAAAAGCTTTAATAAGATAATATTTCCCTGTAGTCTGTATCTTTGATACATTGTGAATTACAAAGTTTGTGACTGTAAAATGAAATCTTACGTAACAAGTAAAGAAATCCTTGATTAAAGCATCGAGGATATGATGCTTGACGTACGTACACACTGATGATTGATCATTACAAACATTGAGTTGTGTGTTTCTAACCGAATAAATTGAGATACATTTATTACAATACCGTAAAACGTTTTAACATATGATAGAAAGAATTTATTTTTGATATTGTAAAAGATCTAAATATTGAGATATTAAGCAAAACAAACTATTTTTTTTTCAGACCGTGCGGTCGCTTTCAATTTTTAATCGATATACGAGTAGATACTTCGATATAGATATATAATTAGCCATGCCTTTGGTTTGATGGTTATGTAATACCTGGACCAGGATGTTGTTTACCTGTATACAACGCCATTCATCGAACTCTCCTGTAACTACTTGGCCACGGGCAATTTGCTATTCGGTGGACTATATCCGGTATTTGCTATTGTCTTACTGTCAATCAGGTTATGACATCCGTTAATTGGATTGTGTTTGAATTATGGAAACCTCGTACATCTATGCTCTAGATTTTTTTATTGTCACCTACATTTTTAAAATGAAGATGTAAAAGCAAATGGAAATAAAATATCCCTGATCATACCTATATATATTACATATTATATATATATGTTGTACACAGTTAAAACAATAATGGAAGTTGACTTATTCAGAAACAAAAATGGTTCTAAGAACTATTTCAACTAAAGATTTAACCTTAATTACGGAATTGTGGCATATAGCAATCTCCCGTAAAAATTGTGAAAATTCTAAGCATGTATTTTCACCGTTTCGAATCTACATGTATAGGCATACAAGAAGGGTTACAGCATTGCCACACTAAATATACCTGTTTAAATATCACTATAAGTATATTTTTGAAAAGGTACAAGATATTATATCTATTTATAATTCCCGTATACAAGTAATTTTTCATTTGAACACTATATGTATACTTTTTGGATTATACGATAAATGTTCATCTCGGTATGATATACAAAAGGATCGACAATGACTATACTATTTTAAGGATTTTGAAATAATGAATTTAAATCTACACTTATACTGTAATTTAGAAACATATATCAGAAATATCATTGATGTATTTCTGCTTTTTAGTAAACGTTATGGATAAAGTTTCAAAGGCAACAATATAGATATACATAGTATTTTCGGTATAAGTTCGGTACTGTTACTCCAATATCACATAACTGATAACCGTCCACATTTTATTTTTACTCAAAAATTGTGCCGTGTTTGCATCGTTATGGCAGAAGTTTGAAATAAAAACACGGATTCTAGATATATTCATGCTAAATTTTGGAATTTTACTCGTAAAAAGATAGTGTTACATTATACTGTTCTTTTATTACACAGAAATTTACATAATATGCTATCTAAATCTCAGTCCATACTGATCCGAACATCACTTTGATATCGCTATCAAATTGGACTGATTATCAAATATAAAATTAGATATATGCTTGTTTGAATGTTTGAAATGGAATGTTTTGAAACTGAAAATATCTACATCATAAAGCTAGAACAACCGTTTATTCGAAAAACTCAAATTGTTTATCTAACGTACATATACGTGTATGTGTTGTATAGATGTATAGTAATAGCTGGGCTAATTACCTTGTGTAGCCGCGGACTACTGTGACATGACAAGACCACGTGACCGCCTAGCTCATTATCTCTGAACCGTAGTCGACACTACACGTAAATCACGACCAAAACCAACCGATAGCGCTAAAAGCTAGGCGATTCGTTGGGTGGGACTTAATTTTTCGTTCATCCAAAGCAATATCCTGACGTATTAAAAAAAATTTGGCTGCACAAATCCTTTAAAGGGCCACTACCTTTCCGAAACGGCTTTTAATTTTTGAAATAGGAATGTAAAACGAGATCAATAATTTTGTAGAGTCGCAGGATTTATTAACTATACGTTTACTAGCACACTTATCATCACCTTCAGAACTGTTTAATTAGAATAAATAAAATGTTAATTTTCATAACGCGGGTCGTTTTATGTTTCCCGCCGTCGTCTTAAATGCCGCGCGGTAGTTAACTATCACTGCGCTAGACGGCAAAACAGCGAAATGAATCTCCACTGTTATCGTACATTAGACAGGAAATCTTGCATATGTTTGGTGTTGTAACCTCATTTTAAGCCATCGATATATATTTTCTTTTGTTATTAATGTTTTTAAGAAACCTTTAAATTTTGCTCCGGAAAGGTAGTGGGCCTTTAAGAGTTCACGTTGTAGTTCACGTGAATGGTTGCCAGGCACTGGTCGTTGGTATTTCTTACGGTACTACTACGGAATCATTTCTTTTAGTGAACTAAGATCTTATACTGTTCTTTTATTACACAGAAATTTACATAATATGCTATCTAAATCTCAGTCCATACTGATCCGAACATCACTTTGATATCGCTATCAAATTGGACTGATTATCAAATATAAAATTAGATATATGCTTGTTTGAATGTTTGAAATGGAATGTTTTGAAACTGAAAATATCTACATCATAAAGCTAGAACAACCGTTTATTCGAAAAACTCAAATTGTTTATCTAACGTACATATACGTGTATGTGTTGTATAGATGTATAGTAATAGCTGGGCTAATTACCTTGTGTAGCCGCGGACTACTGTGACATGACAAGACCACGTGTGACCGCCTAGCTCATTATCTCTGAACCGTAGTCGACACTACACGTAAATCACGACCAAAACCAACCGATAGCGCTAAAAGCTAGGCGATTCGTTGGGTGGGACTTAATTTTTCGTTCATCCAAAGCAATATCCTGACGTATTAAAAAAAAATTTGGCTGCACAAATCCTTTAAAGGGCCACTACCTTTCCGAAACGGCTTTTAATTTTTGAAATAGGAATGTAAAACGAGATCAATAATTTTGTAGAGTCGCAGGATTTATTAACTATACGTTTACTAGCACACTTATCATCACCTTCAGAACTGTTTAATTAGAATAAATAAAATGTTAATTTTCATAACGCGGGTCGTTTTATGTTTCCCGCCGTCGTCTTAAATGCCGCGCGGTAGTTAACTATCACTGCGCTAGACGGCAAAACAGCGAAATGAATCTCCACTGTTATCGTACATTAGACAGGAAATCTTGCATATGTTTGGTGTTGTAACCTCATTTTAAGCCATCGATATATATTTTCTTTTGTTATTAATGTTTTTAAGAAACCTTTAAATTTTGCTCCGGAAAGGTAGTGGGCCTTTAAGAGTTCACGTTGTAGTTCACGTGAATGGTTGCCAGGCACTGGTCGTTGGTATTTCTTACGGTACTACGGAATCATTTCTTTTAGTGAAGGTCGACTCCCTATGATAATAGTTCAGGAGGCTATACCTTCTTTTGAGGGAAAACAATACAACGACTACTATTACAATTTACGGTGCGATCACAGCTACAATCAGAGTCGAATTACACCATGTAATTCATGCTATTCCACCATGTGAAAGGGGTCAGAGAATTAGTTACAAATAAATGAGCATAGTCTACAAACACGAAGTTCTACTGGTATTGTCGTTTATGGCAACTCACCAAGATTCAATAATATGTGAAGCTTAATGATGGGATATTACGATCGTAGTAGCCATACATAATATAGTGCATTACACTTAAAGAAATTAGTTCCGCAATTTCGAAACTTAAATCTAGCAAATCTACTGGTCTTGACAAGATATCAAATGAGATGTTGAAGTATGGCCAAGGTCAGTTGCTACCTTTAACGCTTGTCTTTCAACGGGTTTTTTATCCACGATCTTGGTGTGAGGGCTACATAACGCCCATTTATAAATCAAACGATACCACCGACCCCAATAGTTATAGAGGGATCAACAGGGACCTGGCACGAACATTTTTAACCAATGATATACATATATATATAATATCTATAATATATATATATATATATATATATATATATAATGTTAGTTTTAAAAAATCGTGCCAGGTACCTGTGGAGGGATCACCATTACTAGTTCCCTAGGAAAATGATTCAATAGCATTCTAAACAACAGAATCGACAACTTTCTACAAGAAAACAACGCTATTAATCCCTGCCTAATAGGGTTCACAAAAAAGGCTAGGACAACTGACCATATGTTCATACTTAAGACCATTATCGATAAATACATGTACTGTAAAGTCAGCAAGCAATACAATGTTTTGTTGATTTTCGCAAATCATTTGACAGCGTTATACATAGTGGACTTAAATTAAAGCTACTGAACCTCGGTCTCAGTAACAACTTCTACACTCTAATTAAAAAGATGTAGTTGGCAACATTTTAACCGACTCCTTCTCTTAAAAACTAGGTGTCCGACAGGGAGATAATTTGAGTCCCAACCTGTTCAAAATATTTCTAAATGATCTAAAGCCCGGAAAGCATACTTCAAACTCCGTAAAGACTTCTTATCATTTAATCCTTCAGTAAAAACAAGTCTGAATGTGTTCGACCATACAATCAATCCGATTTTGCTATACGGTTCTGAAATTTGGGGCTGTTTTGATACGAATGCACCAAAATTTAAAAGAAAATCGCCCACTCTAGATGATGTCTACAACAATTGGGAAAGCGAGCTTCTGCATTTAAAACTTTGCAAATTTATCCTTGGTGTACACAAAAAGAAGTACGAACTTCGCTGTACGATCGGAACTTGAACGCTTTCCGATCCATTTTAAATAATCAAGAGGATATGCATGTACTGGTATCATCTTGAACATACAACGCACCGATTTCCCCTGCTGCACGAGGCGGTATTATGCTCTAAATTATGATGTGAAAACGGTAAACTTTCATGGCTCAGTTGTATCAATTCTATCTTTTCAATGACTAACACAAAAAAGAGCATAATCAATAAATCTGAATATCAATTCAAACTCATTTTTATTAAAAGTCTTCGTGAACATTATATTAAAATGTGCCACACAACACGCGGTACGTTGAAGGATGGCAAGCTCTCAACTTATTGTCATTTAAAAAGTAACTTTGGTACAGAACAGTATTTCTCATCTCTATCCAATTTCAATTCGAGATGATCTCTCATTTCGCATTTCCGCACAAAGGTCCACAATATTTCGTAATCCCCCCCCCCCCTTCGCGCGCCACAGGAGATACTTGATTTTTTCATATATCATTACATATAATCCTTGTACACATCAGTTGTATATATAGAAAGTGGCATCGCTAACAGGAAATTAATGAATACGCAAATTAGCCTGGGATTTTGGGGGGTCCGCGGTATCCCCTGGAAAAATATTACGATTTAGAATTTTGATGATTTTGCATGCGCCGAAGGCGCGAGATTTTGGTTTTTTTTTTGAGGGGGGGGGGGTGCGGAGGTCTACCCCCGGGAATAAAATGTACGATTTTGAATGGGAGAGATGAGTTTTACGATGCATTTTGTTGAATTTGCGAGGGCCGCAGGCACGTGATTTTGGTGTTTTTTTGGGGGGGGGGGGGGGGGGGGGGGGTCCGGGGGTCTCCCCCGGAAAAAAATTACGATTTAGAATTTGACGATGTATTTTGATGAATTTGCGAGCGTTTAAGGCGCAATTTTTTGTTGTATGGTGGTCCGTGGATCTCCCCCGAGAAAAATATATTACGATTTTGAATGGCCGAGATTAGTTTTATAATGTATTTTGATGATTTTAAAGCGTTCTTAACACAGTAAATTTTCCATTTAAAGTTACCTGCATTTAGAAATGATAATTGTGAGTGTTCTCATACCATTATGCAACTGAACATACCGGATTCACACCATCGGCACATCGTTGTGTAACTCAAAATAATAACGAATTGATTGTCTTGCTAAGACATATAAACAAATTAATATTTTAAGAAGCATTTTTTGAAATAGTATAATCCCTTGATGGACATTTTTAGTCTAGTTCGTGTGTATTAATTTTTCATTATCAAAGTATGAATATTACGTGCTTGAACGTTTAAGGAAACGCGCCGCGCAGCGGAAAATTTTCTAAAATGAAGTACAAAAATGAAAAGGAGGACCCTTTTTACATTCAAATGTGCATTTTTAGAACATTTCACTGGGCGAAAATGGGGGGGGGGGGGGGGGGGGGGGGGGGGGGGACATGTTTGCCCCCCCCCCCCGCCCCCCCGCTTCCTGCGCCCCTGCTTAACCAATTTATATGGCTCTTGAGCACCGAAAACATGAGGATCCTCGTGCCTCTGATTTTATTTCACAGAACCTTCCTCGGTAATTATATAACTCAATTTCCCACTGAAACAACACAGCCACTTCTCGTTGTCGCTGACAGTTAGGAATCTTACTATCAAATTGTATACATTTTAACTACATGTATCTATCTACTGTTGGTTGTATATCTACTATTATATAACCTTTAATCTAGTTATGAATCTCTAGTCATAAGTGCGATGTCTACTTTATGTAATCATAAATGTTTTGTATGTAAATGTCCCGTGCGGGACCTTGATTGGTTTAATAAACATTGTCTATTGTCTAGTTTATCCGTACATCATAGCATTCATTTTTATGTAGGCCAAAAAATATATGTCTGTTTAGATTTACTCGGTCGACGCTAATTTTTGACCCCCGACCCTATTTTTTCCACATTCTTACGAAAAAAAATAATAAAAGTTGGGATTTTGATCTCAGACTCCGGTTCCGACCATTATTTTAGAGCGAAAGACACTTAAAAAAATCCCGACCTTCCGAACTATTTTTTTGCAAATGTAACCCTAAACAGACATACATCTTTTTTTTTTTGCCTTACCATAAAAAGTGTAAATTACTCCTGTGGTTCAACTCGGAACCTATGTCAAAATTTACTTATACTTTTATGCTTTTCTTTGTGAAACAGACACGAACTGGGCGAATGTATTCATTGGTGGTCACCAACAAATGACTGCCAAACCCACTCAGGCACCATCGACTGTCGCACCGACTACCGTCACCATGGCAACCAAACACTGGATAGCTTTTGGCAAAAAGTAACTCAGCTTCAACAACCAGAAAATGGGATTCGTGTTGACTCATTCGGTCTGGAGTAAAATAGTGCTGCAATTGATTTATTGTGCTTGTTTTTTTCAAATACATGTGCATGCCAATATTCCACTCACACGAAAAGACATGCGTTGCCCCTCTAAAAAAATGCATCTTTGTCACGAAGCTGATTGCACGATTGAAGAGTGATCGAAAATAAATTCAGTGAATATGAAAATAATAAGAATTGTACCGGTAAGGTTTTAACCCTTGTCGTATTCCTCTGAAATGTATTGTTGTCCGAGGTCCACAAATGATCTTAGAGTAATAGGTTTAGTTCTCCCTTTTCGATCAGTCGGAAAATATTCCAAGCTATTAATATTTTCGCGACTATTTTTGTAGTCCCTAACAGTGCCATCCCTGTGACAAGATGTGTAGTCCCTGACAGTGATGTGAGGTGGTTTTTCAAATGTGAGGTATTAAATTTCGAGAATTTTGGTAAATCCTCAATTTCGGTAAATCATCAATTTTCGCGAAAACTCCGCGAATATTAGCGCAGTATATAGTAAGTTGTCCACAAGGTTCGAGAATCAGAAGGTATATTGTTTTTCTGTCAATAGTTCATAATCATTGATGGTTCATTTTCGTCAGTCAGGTGGTTCATTGTACTGTCAATCAGGTGGTTCATTGTACTGTCAATCAGGTGGTTCATTGTTCTGTCAATCAGGAAGTTCATTGTACTGTCAATCAGGTGGTACATTGTACTGTCAATCAGGTGGTTCATTGTACTGTCAATCAGGTGGTTCATTGTACTGTCAATCATGTGGTACATTGTTCTGTCAATCACGTGGTTCATTGTACTGTCAGACAGATGGTTCATAGTTGTGTCAATCAGGTGGTTCATTGTACTGTCAATCAGGTGGTTCATTGTACTGTCAATCAGGTGGTTCATTGTACTGTCAGACAGATGGTTCATTGTACTGTCAGACAGATGGTTCATAGTTGTGTCAATCAGGTGGTTCATTGTACTGTCAATCAGGTGGTTCATTGTTCTGTCAATCAAGTGGTTCATTGTTCTAACAATCAGGTGGTTCATTGTTCTGTCAATCACGTGGTTCATTGTACTGTCAATCAGGTGGTACATTGTTCTGTCAATCAGGTGGTTCATTGTACTGTCAATCAAGTGGTTCATTGTTCTGTCAATCAGGTGGTTCATAGTTCTGTCAATCAGGTGGTTCATTGTACTGTCAAACATGTGGTTCATTGTTCTAACAATCAGGTGGTTCATTGTTTTTACAATCAAATGGTTCATTGTTTAAACAATCAGGTGGTCCATTGTTCTGTCAATCAGGTGGTTTATTGTACTGTCAATCATGTGGTTCATTGTTCTAACAATCAGGTGGTTCATTGTACTGTCAATCATGTGGTTCATTGTACTGTCAATCATGTGGTTCATTTTTCTAACAATCAGGTGGTTGATTGTTCTTACAATCAGGTGGTTCATTGTTTTTACAATCAGGTGGTTCATTGTTTTTACAATCAGGTGGTTCATAGTTGTGTCAATCAGGTGGTTCATAGTTGTGTCAATCAGGTGGTTGATTGTTCTGCCAATCAGGGTAATAGGTTTAGTTCTCCCTTTTCGATCAGTCGGAAAATATTCCAAGCTATTAATATTTTCGCGACTATTTTTGTAGTCCCTAACAGTGCCATCCCTGTGACAAGATGTGTAGTCCCTGACAGTGATGTGAGGTGGTTTTTCAAATGTGAGGTATTAAATTTCGAGAATTTTGGTAAATCCTCAATTTCGGTAAATCATCAATTTTCGCGAAAACTCTGCGAATATTAGCGCAGTATATAGTAAGTTGTCCACAAGGTTCGAGAATCAGAAGGTATATTGTTTTTCTGTCAATAGTTCATAATCATTGATGGTTCATTTTCGTCAGTCAGGTGGTTCATTGTACTGTCAATCAGGTGGTTCATTGTACTGTCAATCAGGTGGTTCATTGTTCTGTCAATCAGGAAGTTCATTGTACTGTCAATCAGGTGGTACATTGTACTGTCAATCAGGTGGTTCATTGTACTGTCAATCAGGTGGTTCATTGTACTGTCAATCATGTGGTACATTGTTCTGTCAATCACGTGGTTCATTGTACTGTCAGACAGATGGTTCATAGTTGTGTCAATCAGGTGGTTCATTGTACTGTCAATCAGGTGGTTCATTGTACTGTCAATCAGGTGGTTCATTGTACTGTCAGACAGATGGTTCATTGTACTGTCAGACAGATGGTTCATAGTTGTGTCAATCAGGTGGTTCATTGTACTGTCAATCAGGTGGTTCATTGTTCTGTCAATCAAGTGGTTCATTGTTCTAACAATCAGGTGGTTCATTGTTCTGTCAATCACGTGGTTCATTGTACTGTCAATCAGGTGGTACATTGTTCTGTCAATCAGGTGGTTCATTGTACTGTCAATCAAGTGGTTCATTGTTCTGTCAATCAGGTGGTTCATAGTTCTGTCAATCAGGTGGTTCATTGTACTGTCAAACATGTGGTTCATTGTTCTAACAATCAGGTGGTTCATTGTTTTTACAATCAAATGGTTCATTGTTTAAACAATCAGGTGGTCCATTGTTCTGTCAATCAGGTGGTTTATTGTACTGTCAATCATGTGGTTCATTGTTCTAACAATCAGGTGGTTCATTGTACTGTCAATCATGTGGTTCATTGTACTGTCAATCATGTGGTTCATTTTTCTAACAATCAGGTGGTTGATTGTTCTTACAATCAGGTGGTTCATTGTTTTTACAATCAGGTGGTTCATTGTTTTTACAATCAGGTGGTTCATTGTTTTTACAATCAGGTGGTTCATAGTTGTGTCAATCAGGTGGTTCATAGTTGTGTCAATCAGGTGGTTGATTGTTCTGCCAATCAGGTGGTTCATTGTTCTAACAATCATCTAGTTCATTATTCTGCCAGTCAGGTGATCCTGTGTTCTTACAATCATCTAGTTTATTATCCAAACCATCAGGTGGTTCATTGTTCTTTCAATCAGGTTTTTCATTGTTCTGTCAATCAAATGGTTCATAGTATTGTCAATCAGGTGGTACATTGTTCTGCCGATCAAATGGTTCATAGTATTGTCAATCAGGTGGTACATTGTTCTGCCGATCAAATGGTTCATAGTATTGTCAATCACTTGGTTCATTGTTATTACAGTCATGTGGTTTATTGTTCTGCTAATCAGGAATAACCAACACAAAACTGAGTTTTCAACAATTTTAATGTAATTAGATCATTTTACATTAATTCTTTTTCAGGTTTTACTGAACATTCCATACCAATGTTTGCATGGAATGTTAATAATTATACTGAAAAAAAAAATGCATTAAAATGTATTGTAGATGCCTAATTGCTCTGATTTTGTCAATCTTGCTTATCTTGATATCCACAAATATTTGCATCAATGCACACTTGTGAAGTCCAATACTTCGCAGGACAGACAGCTAACAGCTAAAAGTTCCTTCAAAGCACTTATGTATAAATACTATGTGTTAAGATGGTGGAGTGATCGACTGGAGTAGCACTATGTTATGAGAATGAGTCTGTTAATGAAGCTTGTGTACCATCTCTTCTTTAGTTATGAGATGGTTGGTCTTATTGACAAGCTGCATCAGTGTCGTGATGTTATGAGACCAGTCATTGAGAATGTCACTTGGGTCCTTTTGGTGGGTAAAATTCACTATACCTTCCAGACGATCCATCTTAGCCTGTATTGTCTTGTTCACAACAAGACTTGACAAAAACTCTTCAGATTCCTAGAAATAAATACAACAATGAAAGTGAATTGAAGTTGGATTTAATGATCAAATGGTAAAGAAATAGATATAGATTTATAATCTGATTACAACGAAGAATCTTGTTCTTTCTCCACTAAATAGACAATTTGTCATCAGTCCAGTAGTGATATTTTGTTCACAGAAGGTCATTCCATCATATAACATAGATAGCCTGCCTAATTGGAAAGAATTACCTGTATACATTTACTTATAACAAAAAGATCCCAAAGCGATCTTGGCGATCATTGGAAAGAGGGATCTTTTTTCAGGTTTTCAAATTTTGACTATCAAAATCCAAGATGGGTGCCTGTCGGCCATCTTGAGGATCGATCAGTTCAATATGCACAAGAAGGGCCCAAGCAGAACCTACGTATGAAATATGAGACAGATCCTTTCAGCACTTTTTGGGAAATAACCATTAACAAACTTCAAATATCAAATCCAAGACTTGAGAAAGATCCCTTTAGTACTTTCTGAGGAATAGCTGTAACAGTCTTTTAACTATCAAAATATAAGATGGCTGCTTGTAGGTCATCTTGATAATCGATCGGTCCCAAAATTCAATATGCACAACTAGGGTTCTAGAAGAACCTACATATGAAATTTGAGACAGATCCATTCAATACTTTATGAGAATGAGTGGTAACAAACTTCAACTATCAAAATTCAAGATGGCGGTTGGTCGGCCATCTTTTTGACCAAACAGTCCCAAAATGCAATATACACAACCAGGGCCCTAGGGAATACCGGTACATGTGAAAGTTGAGAAAGATCCCTTCAGTACTTTCTGAGCGGTAACAAGAATTGTTAACGGACGGAAGGACGGACCAAGGACGATGGACGAAAGGCAATTTAATAGCCTACCATCATCGGAATGATGATGGTGGGCTTAAAACTTGAATCTGCACACCTAACAGTCACTATCCATATCCTGATTGGCCAATTCCAAGTTCACCAGAACAAGACCCCTTATAGTTTTTGTACTAATCCAAACAAACACAATTACATAAGGTACATTTTTTTATCAAGTTTTAAAAGACAAAAAGACTCTTCTCCTGATTTATGAAATTATATTTAGATATATTAGCTATCACTGAACCTAACCTTATATAAAATGTACATCAAAGTTTTCCTAACACTTCCCAAAAACCACAGATGCCTTAGGTAACTAAATAAGATACACTGTTTTCATCCTTGTTTATATTTTTCAGTGTGCAAATGACTCTAATCGAAATGAAAACCCCATTTTATAGTAACAAATTAAGGTTGTAGAGAATTAAAGGTACAAGAAGTCATATCTTACAGCTTCAGTTTGGTCGAGAAGTTCCGCGATTCTCTTGGTCCTTACACGAGTGTAGTATTTGGCCATCACTCGGATATTCTAAAAAACAAAACATATGTATGTAACTGAGTGATGGAAATCAATCTAGAAATACTTAATAAACTTTCACATCAACATCTATATGGCAAAGTTCAATTAGCAAGCCAAAAAAGCTGATAACTGACAGCATTAATTTCTTTAATTTTGTGATATAACTAGGGTTGTCAACGATTAAAGGGTTGTCAATGGTTAACCGATTAACCAATTACTTGGTCGGAAGTCTGCTAACCGGTTACGAAATTCTGTAACCGAATAATCGGACTAGTACATGTATGTATATTGAATAATCAGACTAGTACATGTATAAATATTGACTGTTTGTGTAATTATTGACCAATGGGAAACTCCATGTTAATCTATAGAGTAGTTTGACATATAACGTATCTATAGAGTAGTTTGACATATAACGTATTTTCACTAATGAGGGCGCCGGGCGCGGGTAAATGGCCAAGAGGGGCGCTGTTATTTGAGACCATTTTTAGATGTTTTTTTCTGAAACAGACTTTAGTCATCTTGCTTTCAGTTTCGTGTTTTTCTGAAACTTACTATAACCAACTTACGTTTTGAAGTCAAGTAAGTATTGAAATAACATAATTATGAAGAAATGTATACACCAGAAGTATTAAACATTGGTTAAATATGTCTGTTTCACGGAATTTTGGCATTTCATGCTAGCCTGTTTGTTTACCATGTGTACACAAAATGGCGGACGGTGCTTTCGATCGCTACTTTCGTTTTGTGGCAGATGGGACTTACCGACAAGAGCAAATAATGAAATGCTTAGAAATGATAAAATTTCTGTTATTTAGGAACCTTTATCATAGATATACAGTAAGTATTCATAAAACCTGTATAGACATCACTAAAATGTTGTTGCCAGTTAGCCTTCATCCATACACGTGTGTGGGGCATTCAAGTGACACGTTTTATTTTGAACATGGCATTCTCGCTGTTTCTATGTGTAAACACTTGGCAAAGATGTCCTAAGTTTTCAAATGCAATAAATTTAAAGCTTATACAAGCTGGTCGGATATCTGTTAAGCATCAGATTGATGTGAAACAGTGTTTTTTTAGCGTCTTCAAAGACAAATCATCACAATCTGGCACAAAAATTGTATAAAATTAGTTGATTTTTTTCAGCAAAAAACGTGGGGGCGCCCTTACTAGAGGAGTACATATACATGTCTCTGTACAGTATATCTCAAATAAACTTACCGCTATATATTGTAAACGTGTTTGCTAATTTGTTTTATAAATATAACTGTACATTTACATTTTATTTTTGTACTCATATGACTGGCACATTCAACATGAAGTTTAAAATCAGAAAAAGTACTTCTGTATGGTGAACTACAATGTCGTAAAATGCTGAATAATTGGGAAAGTTGGTCCTTATGCAAACCATTTTATACGCTGATAAAGAAAGCTAGTATGTTTATTGTATAAATTTATATAAGATGGCTAGTATGTGTTTCAACAGTATTCGATTGGCAGAATTCTATTTTTTCATTACATTCGCTGTAGTCTGATTAGCAAACAAAAGATAGACAATGACACTTTTCAGCCTTGCTAGATAATTTGATAGTTTGTGTGTTTTGTGTACAAAGCAATCATGTGCACCAATATCGGTAAACAAATGATTAAAAACCAGACATGCGTCTAGGCCTGTAGTATTGTGTTTAAGGTTTAAAATTGATTATATAACAAGAATTCTTAACAATAGGCTTATCTTGATAAGTAGTAAACAGGATTGGGGTTTTATTATTTTAACTTCCTATTAACAGCCAAGGTCATGTATGGATGTGCCAGATTTTGTTTATGGAGGAAAGCCAGAGTACTCAGAGAAAAACCATTAAACCAGTACCTGGCAACTGCCCTACATGGGATTTGAACTAGCGACCCAGAGGTGGAGGACTTGTGGTTATATGTCAAGACATCTGAACTTTGGTAGTACATTGGTAGAATTTGCTGTGGTCAAATTTGCTGTGGTAAGCTGTTCATGGCTCGATGACCAGGTTAATTAGTTTATGACAGGATTCAGGTTGTAACCATGCGAGAGGAAATAATCAATCATAAATGTCAAAAGTGGTTATTATATGGAATGTACATGGTATGTAGACATATATTTAGAAATACATACATCGGAGTTGAAATATGACTGTAATTTAGCGAAATGGTCTTAGGTGTTATTGAACTTGCTACTTTCGTTATGTATAACAGCTTCTTTGTTGCTGCTGTTCATTTCAATTTTAAGTTTACAGATTAACCGGTTACTTGGTTGAAAGAATTTCCGAGTAACTGGTTAACAAATTCCGATCGGTTTGACAAGCCTAGATTTAACGGGCATGTTTAAGGTGATCACTTACATGTTCTACTACTCTGTTTTTTAAGTCGGCCCAGCGTTTAGCTCCGCCCTCCAGCTTTGTGTTAAACACATGGGTAGCTGGACTACTTGTGGAGCCAAACTTGAGCTCACTTTCGTATGTCAGGCACAGTTGCTTCCATGTGATCAGCTCTGATGTTGTGAAACAGTTCAGTAGATCTCTGTCGAAGAAAAATAAGTGATTTAAAATGGATGTACAATACGAGACTTAGAAATGATAAAATATATTTAAATGAGTGCAATGAATTTGTTATATATTTCCATATTCATGACAAAATATCAGACTTACATTTACACCTGTGAATTTCAATATTAATATAAAAACACACAATACTTACTGGTATTTGGGGATCTCCTTGAGATTTCTGTCTTCCTTGACTTTGTGTATAACTGTCGTGACTGCCTAACCATTGACGAATAATGTGTAGTAGTTATCCCACAGCTGCAGTAGTTGTTCGGTGTGTACTGGGGCTATATTTAGAATTTCTATAGCGATTAATGAGGTAGGCGTGGGTTGTTATACACTGTAGTAATCTCACGATAATTCAGGATACACAAGACTTTGTCAATAACCATGTGGCAGCGCCCTATGCTAACAAACTCGGTCGTATGTTTTCGAATGGTATATCCACTGAAGAGAGCGTTCGGGATACGATACTGCATTTCATCAAATATTAGTGGTAAATTCCAATGCAAACATAACACATGTATAATTCTATTCAAATACGCCGCCATGTTTGATTTACCAGTAACCGTGAGGAAATTAAACACTCACCAGGTAAAATATGTTTTAAAGTTAAAAAAAGCCAACAAACTAAGAATAAACATAGTGAAACTGAACAAATGTCTAAGATTTTTTTTAAAGTTCATGTTCAAAACTTTTGACATCAGACTTTATTTCTTTCGTAGTGAAAATTTGTAGGTCATTCTATATATAGTACTAGTTGCCATATTTGGAGAGCAAGACTTTCTAACAAGAACCATACATGGCGGCCAAGTGGGACGGAATCGTAGCTCTGACGACGAGTCGACAATCTTTCAGAAATCTTCCGTCTGTTGTTCAGAGCTACTTCATCGCAGCTACGTCTGCCATGATGTTTCCTTTTGGTTTCGTCGCGGAAAGGAAGATACCAAAATGTTACCTATGAACCCGCTGTCACCGGTGCCCGCATAGCCACGCCTACTCGCTGTCAGATTTACCTAGTTCTAAATATAGTCCGAGTACACACCGAACAACTACTGCAGCAGTGTGATACTTACTACACAATATTCGTCAACGGTTAGGCAGTCATGACAGTAATATAAAAACACACAATACTTACTGGTATTTGGGGATCTCCTCGAGATTTCTGTCTTCCTTGACTCTGTGTATGAAGTCTGACTGCTCATTATCGTAGGGTGCCAGTATCACATACAGTACAACATATCGCAAGGCCTGAAGGTCAAGGTTCACACGTGTTTATTTATAGCTACAAGTTTACTCCTCGTTAATACTTAATCAAATAGTTGGAAATTTATTTGAAAGTCTAGTTTATATTGTAGTGGATATCGCAGTATTCAATTCAACAAATTAATGATATCTTGTAATTTCTTTCAACACTTGACAAAACATTAAAGTCTTCATCTCTCTCAACCACTATCATAGTATAGTATGTTGCTCATTGAAACAATAATAAATGTACACTGCATGGTATCCTAATATTAACTCCAGACAATATTTGTCATTATCCTTGTTTACTCAGTAAATACTAACCTCCCTCATTTTGTCTTTGTTTTCCTTGATCTCTGGTGTGTCATAAACAGCTTTATAATGTTTACAGATAGCCAGGTAGGATCCCTCATGTTCATCCAGCTCTATCATCAACTGGTAATACTTCAACTTCAGTTCCTGTAAAATACAACCCAACATATATAATTCATAACTATAATTCAGCAGATGTTACAGTTACATCTATATAACCAACCCCTGGCTTTTGTTTTAGGGGTACTTTCCACTTAATGCACTTCATAAATTACAAAGAAGCAATGGGACGAGTCTTGGGGATAAGTTTATATTTGAAAAAGAATTCTAATATTTCAAGGAAGTCTTAAAACTTATTTCATTATGATATTAAAATATTGATGAGCCAATCAGCATTGGAATTACAAATTTGTTACGAAAATCTGTACATGCCAAATTATGGCAAAGAACAATTAGTCAAACCTGCCTTGATGGCCACCTGCGTTAGTGGTCAGTTTATGGTGCTCCCGATGAATAACATTATAAATATATATTGAACTCTGATTAAGGGGTCACCTGTCTCACATGACCAGCAACCAATGAAATTGTGTCCTAATAACAAGTGTTTTCTAAAAACAACAGCCTGTGGATCACCTTGATAAGTGTTTAAGACAATTTATTATCTTAAATGATTCCTACTTTAATTAGATAAATAATTCCTACTTTAATTAGACTAATGATTCCTACTTTGATATTAGACTAATGATTCCCACTTTAATTAGACTTTAATGATTCCTACTTTGATATTAGACTAATGATTCCCACTTTAATTAGACTAATGATTCCTACTTTAATTAGACTAATGATTCCTACTTTAATTAGACTAATGATTCCTACTTTGATATTAGACTATTGATTCCTACTTTAATTAGACTTTAATGATTCCTACTTTGATATTAGACTATTGATTCCTACTTTAATTAGACTAATGATTCCTACTTTGATATTAGACTTTATTGATTCCTACTTTAATTAGACTTTAATGATTCCTACTTTGATATTAGACTATTGATTCCTACTTTAATTAGACTAATGATTCCTACTTTGATATTAGACTATTGATTCCTACTTTAATTAGACTAATGATTCCTACTTTAATTAGACTAATGATTCCTACTTTGATATTAGACTATTGATTCCTACTTTAATTAGACTAATGATTCCTACTTTGATATTAGACTATTGATTCCTACTTTAATTAGACTTTAATGATTCCTACTTTGATATTAGACTATTGATTCCTACTTTAATTAGACTTTAATGATTCCTACTTTGATATTAGACTTTTGATTCCTACTTTAATTAGACTTTAATGATTCCTACTTTAATTAGACTTTAATGATTCCTACTTTGATATTAGACTTTTGATTCCTACTTTAATTAGACTTTAATGATTCCTACTTTAATTAGACTAATGATTCCTACTTTAATTAGACAAATGATTCCTACTTTGATATTAGACTATTGATTCCTACTTTAATTAGACTAATGATTCCTACTTTAATTAGACTAATGATTCCTACTTTGATATTAGACTATTGATTCCTACTTTAATTAGACTTTAATGATTCCTACTTTAATTAGACTTAAATGATTCCTACTTTGATATTAGACTATTGATTCCTACTTTAATTAGACTAATGATTCCTACTTTAATTAGACTTTAATGATTCCTACTTTAATTAGACAAATGATTCCTACTTTGATATTAGACTATTGATTCCTACTTTAATTAGACTTTAATGATTCCTACTTTAATTAGACTTTAATGATTCCTACTTTAATTAGACTAATGATTCCTACTTTGATATTAGACTATTGATTCCTACTTTAATTAGACTAATGATTCCTACTTTGATATTAGACTATTGATTCCTACTTTAATTAGACTAATGATTCCTACTTTAATTAGACTTTAATGATTCCTACTTTAATTAGACTAATGATTCCTACTTTGATATTAGACTATTGATTCCTACTTTAATTAGACTTTAATGATTCCCACTTTAATTAGACTAATGATTCCTACTTTAATTAGACTTTAATGATTCCTACTTTAATTAGACTAATGATTCCTACTTTGATATTAGACTATTGATTCCTACTTTAATTAGACTAATGATTCCTACTTTAATTAGACTATTGATTCCTACTTTAATTAGACAAATAATTCCTACTTTAATTAGACTTTAATGATTCCTACTTTAATTAGACTATTGATTCCTACTTTAATTAGACTGATGATTCCTACTTTGATATTAGACTATTGATTCCTACTTTAATTAGACTTAAATGATTCCTACTTTAATTAGACTAATGATTCCTACTTTGATATTAGACTATTGATTCCTACTTTAATTAGACTAATGATTCCTACTTTAATTATACTTTAATGATTCCTACTTTGATATTAGACTATTGATTCCTACTTTAATTAGACTAATGATTCCTACTTTAATTATACTTTAATGATTCCTACTTTGATATTAGACTATTGATTCCTACTTTAATTAGACTAATGATTCCTACTTTGATATTAGACTATTGATTCCTACTTTAATTAGACTAATGATTCCTACTTTGATATTAGACTTTTGATTCCTACTTTAATTAGACTTTAATGATTCCTACTTTAATTAGACTAATGATTCCTACTTTGATATTAGACTATTGATTCCTACTTTAATTAGACTAATGATTCCTACTCTAATTAGACTTAAATGATTCCTACTTTGATATTAGACTATTGATTCCTACTTTAATTATACTTTAATGATTCCTACTTTGATATTAGACTATTGATTCCTACTTTAATTAGACTAATGATTCCTACTTTAATTATACTTTAATGATTCCTACTTTGATATTAGACTATTGATTCCTACTTTAATTAGACTTTAATGATTCCTACTTTGATATTAGACTATTGATTCCTACTTTAATTAGACTTTAATGATTCCTACTTTAATTAGACTTAAATGATTCCTACTTTAATTAGACTTTAATGATTCCTACTTTAATTAGACTAATGATTCCTACTTTGATATTAGACTATTGATTCCTACTTTAATTAGACTATTGATTCCTACTTTAATTAGACTGATGATTCCTACTTTGTTATTAGACTATTGATTCCTACTTTAATTAGACTAATGATTCCTACTTTAATTAGACTAATGATTCCTACTTTAATTAGACAAATAATTCCTACTTTAATTAGACTAATGATTCCTACTTTGATATTAGACTATTGATTCCTACTTTAATTAGACTAATGATTCCTACTTTAATTAGACAAATAATTCCTACTTTAATTAGACTATTGATTCCTACTTTAATTAGACTAATGATTACTACTCTAATTAGACTATTGATTCCTACTCTAATTAGACTAATGATTCCTACTCTAATTAGACTATTGATTCCTACTTTAATTAGACTATTGATTCCTACTTTAATTAGACTAATGATTCCTACTCTAATTAGACTATTCATTCCTACTTTAATTAGACTATTGATTCCTACTCTAATTGAATTATTGATTCCTACTTTAATCAGACTAAGTGTTTAAGGCAATTCCTTATCTTTAATGATTCCTACTTTAATTAGACTGAATGTTGATAATTTATGATATAATATGACTGTTATATATGTTTCAATTTAATGAAGACCTACCGTTGTTCCAGCTTCCTCAAAGAATTTTGAGCTGATTTTTTTGCTGATGATTTGTGTCCTAATATAATCCTTCTTGGCTAAACAAAGCCTCATCTGTTCCAGGATAAACTCCACTTTTTCCTTCTTCTCCATCGACCCAAACGTCTCGACCTAAAGGAACATTACAATGTATAGTTCTTGATGTCAAAAGTATTCAGAGTTCTCCCTATACTACAAAAATTGTATCTTACACTATTCTTAGTTTATGCAGTCAATGGTAGTAGTTTCTTCATAAAATTTTATCAACCTTGTAAATTAAGATGATAATTTCAGAGTAAGGGAGACAACTCATTTGTTCCCATGCAGATGCTTGAATAAATAGGTATACAGATGCCTCAAGATCTTCAACCATTTAAATGACCATGACTCAAGTAACTACATTAATTTGATCAGTATGTGTCCTTTGAAGTTATTAATAAATTACCATGATTACGGGAATGAATAAATATAAGACAAGAGTTTAGAAAGTATTGTCAGGTTTCTGTAGACATCTGTTACAGTAGCACCATCACCAGTCTCTCTATTTTCAGTCAGTGTGTTGAAGTCGATCTGTACCCACCTGTAGTTCCTGAAGTATATCCGCAGCCTCTGTGACCTTGCCACTGTCCTCCTTTATCTTTGCCAAAGTTCTGGTGAGTCTTGCTCGCTCAATCTCTACATAAATCTGAACATAACGATTAAGTTAACACAATCTTAGCAAAATGGTTATTCTATATAAATGGTTTCAAAAACAAAGCATGTTCTCTAAAATTAAAAAGAATTTGGAATATAATATTATAATCTTTATCCTGATAGGCACTGACATAGAAAAGTACTAAACAAAAAATAAAAGAGCTAACTGTCTTTTACATTAATATATTGCAAGCACCTATCAGTATTTAGCTACGCTCTGTAGAGACTTGGTTTAAGTGCTAGCTCAAGTTTTTCTTCAGATGTAAAATGTTTGTGGTAAAATCTTTAGTAGACATCAATAACACTCAGACACAGTATAATGTTGTTGGTGAAATCTTTTGTAGACATCAATAACCCTCAGACACAGTATAATGTGACACTACTCAAATTGGTACACTTTCTGAAGATAATTGTGAAAATTTCCTTACGTGTGTTTGAATCCAGATTTTTCTTTTAACATATAGCACAAATAGATGCCTTCAGTTTTAATTTCATGATTTGTTTACTTATCAGCAGTGCATATATTTATAAATAGAGAGCTTTGAATCATGTCCGGACCAGCCCTGTGTTTCAACAGGATCAAGTACCCAAAATGGTACACCTCATAAATTTGACATGATAAAAAATGTTTTTCATTTAAAAAGGAAGTTCAAACATTTTAAAGTTTATTTGAGCCACAAATCTGTCAAAAATATCCCATTCAGCAATTGTTTTCCTTGATTTAAAATATATAGTGTTTTAAGGGGTGTCGCACGACGTCATTTCCCAGATTTTTTTCGCAATTTCATTATTTCCATGTTTGAATAGAGATAAAAGAAACAGGAAAGAATATGACATGAAAAAATGTCACAGTTTCTAATAAGCACCTTAATTTTTGTTCAGGACAGTTATTGTTGGTTTTGATAATTAACTGAAAATTCTGCTTCCTTTATTTTAAACTGTACCAATTTGGGTAGACACCTTAGACATCAATAATACACTCGGACACGTACCTTTCCTGCTGTGACTGTTCTCAGTGTGTCGATTAGTTTCAGTTTGACGTCCATGTTACCTGGGGGAGTCTTTTCTACGTATGTATAGGCTTCCTGGATCATCTTTGTCACAGACTGAAAAATATAGGAAATAAGGTATATATGTATATATATAGGCTTCCTGGATCATCTTTGTCACAGACTGAAAATTATAGGAAATAAGGTATATATGGGCTTCCTGGATCATCTTTGTCACTGACTGAAAATTATAGGAAATAAGGTATATATATGTATGTATATAGGCTTCCTGGATCATCTTTGTCACAGACTGAAAATTATAGGAAATAAGGTATATATGGGCTTCCTGGATCATCTTTGTCACAGACTGTAAAGTATAGGAAATAAGGTATATATGTATGTATGTATAGGCTTCCTGGATCATCTTTGTCACAGACTGAAAATTATAGGAAATAAGGTATATATGTATGTATATGGCTTCCTGGATCATCTTTGTCACAGACTGAAAATTATAGGAAACAAGGAGCCGCAAAGCTTGGCATTATCCCCCGCGCCCAGTTGTGTATGAAAGCTCAAACATAAAATAAATGAAGCTCATTGTAACTAAGAGTTTAAAATGAAAGATTCCCATTAGCAAAAGGCACAACTAGAGCACTAGCCTAACATGTACAGAAAGTTTCGTGTAGCCAAGTTGAACGGTTTTTGAGTTATAGCCTGAAATAGAAAGGAAACTTTAATAATATGGTATTTTTGAATAAGTTTCCATAGTAACAGAAAAAGTATCGAAAATGAAAGGTTCCCATTAGCAAAAGGCACAACTAGAGCACTAGCCTAACATGTACAGAAAGTTTCGTGTAGCCAATTTGAATGGTTTTCGATTATAGCCCGGAATAGAAAGGAAACTTTAATAATATGGTATTTTTTATAATAAATTTCCATGGTAACAGAAAAAGTATTGAAAATGGAAGGTTCCCATTAGAAAAAGGCACAACTAGAGCACTAGCCTAACATGTACAGAAAGTTTCGTGTAGCCAAATTGAACGGTTTTCGAGTTATAGCCCGGAATAGAAAGGAAACTTTAATAATATGGTATTTTTTTAATAAGTTTCCATGGTAACAGAAAAAGTATCGAAAATGAAAGGTTCCCATTAGCAAAAGGCACAACTAGAGCACTAGCCTAACATGTACAGAAAGTTTCGTGTAGCCAAGTTGAACGGTTTTCGAGTTATAGCCCGGAATAGAAAGGAAACTTTAATAATATGGTATTTTTTTAATAAGTTTCCATGGTAACAGAAAAAGTATTGAAAATGGAAGGTTCCCATTAGAAAAAGGCACAACTAGAGCACTAGCCTAACATGTACAGAAAGTTTCGTGTAGCCAAGTTGAACGGTTTTCGAGTTATAGCCCGGAATAGAAAGGAAACTTTAATAATATGGTATTTTTTAATAAGTTTCCATGGTAACAGAAAAAGTATCGAAAATGAAAGGTTCCCATTAGCAAAAGGCACAACTAGAGCACTAGCCTAACATGTACAGAAAGTTTCGTGTAGCCAAGTTGAACGGTTTAGGAGTTATAGCCCGGAAACGATACTCGGACGGACGGACGGACGCACGGACGGACGGACAGAGCCCAAATCAATATCCCCCGCAAACGCGTTTCGCGGGGGATAATAAGGTATGGGCTTCCTGGATCATCTTTGTCACTGACTGAAAATTGTAGGAAATAAGGTATGGGCTTCCTGGATCATCTTTGTCACAGACTGAAAATTGTAGGAAATAAGGTATATATGTATGTATATAGGCTTCCTGGATCATCTTTGTCACAGACTGTAAAGTATAGGAAATAAGGTATATATGTATGTATATAGGCTTCCTGGATCATCTTTGTCACAGACTGAAAATTATAGGAAATAAGGTATATATGTATGTATATAGGCTTCCTGGATCATCTTTGTCACAGACTGTAAAGTATAGGAAATAAGGTATATATGTATGTATATAGGCTTCCTGGATCATCTTTGTCACAGACTGAAAATTATAGGAAATAAGGTATATATGTATGTATATAGGCTTCCTGGATCATCTTTGTCACAGACTGAAAATTATAGGAAATAAGGTATATATGTATGTATAGGCTTCCTGGATCATCTTTGTCACAGACTGAAAATTATAGGAAATAAGGTATATATGTATGTATATAGGCTTCCTGGATCATCTTTGTCACAGACTGAAAATTATAGGAAATAAGGTATATATGTATGTATAGGCTTCCTGGATCATCTTTGTCACAGACTGAAAATTATAGGAAATAAGGTATATATGTATGTATATAGGCTTCCTGATATGGGCTTCCTGGATCATCTTTGTCACAGACTGAAAATTATAGGAAATAAGGTATATATGTATGTATATAGGCTTCCTGGATCATCTTTGTCACAGACGGAAAATTATAGGAAATAAGGTATATATGTATGTATAGGCTTCCTGGATCATCTTTGTCACAGACGGAAAATTATAGGAAATAAGGTATATATGTATGTATAGGCTTCCTGGATCATCCTTGTCACAGACGGAAAATTATAGGAAATAAGGTATATATGTATGTATAGGCTTCCTGGATCATCTTTGTCACAGACTGAAAATTATAGGAAATAAGGTATATATGTATGTGTAGGCTTCCTGGATCATCTTTGTCACAGACGGAAAATTATAGGAAATAAGGTATATATATGTATGTATAGGCTTCCTGGATCATCTTTGTCACAGACTGTAAAGTATAGGAAATAAGGTATATATGTATGTATAGGCTTCCTGGATCATCTTTGTCACAGACTGAAAATTATAGGAAATAAGGTATATATGTATGTATATAGGCTTCCTGGATCATCTTTGTCACAGACTGAAAATTATAGGAAATAAGGTATATATGTATGTATAGGCTTCCTGGATCATCTTTGTCACAGACTGTAAAGTATAGGAAATAAGGTATATATATGTATGTATAGGCTTCCTGGATCATCTTTGTCAAAACTATTAAGGACATTCAGTAGCTTGGCTGTTTCAGATAATAAGACATGCATCTAATAAGTGTATGATATTAATCTTTAAATAGTGGTATATGGTTATATAAGATCAATGTTTCAATGCCTACCTGTTTTATCTGCCCTCGTTTCTTTGTGAGTACAACAATATTTTCATTCAAAGCATCCCAGTTTTTTTGTTCAAAACAGAGGCGTACCACTGTCACCAGAACACGACTTGTAGAATGAGTATCAGCTCCCTATTAAATACAAAGTAGATAAATTAATATTAGTAAAACATTTCTCTTATACAAATTAGATAAAGTTAATGTAGTAAAACACTTCTATTATACCAAGTAGATAAGTTAATGTTAGACTAGTAAAATTAATATTAGTAAAACATTTCTCTTATACAAATTAGATAAAGTTAATGTAGTAAAACACTTCTATTATACCAAGTAGATAAAGTTTATGTTAGACTAGTAAAATTAATATTAGTAAAACATTTCTCTTATACAAATTAGATAAAGTTAATGTAGTAAAACACTTCTATTATACCAAGTAGATAACGTTAATGTTAGACTAGTAAAATTAATATTAGTAAAACATTTCTCTCCTGCACATTTTTTAAACAAGAGGCCCAGAGGGCCTGTATCGCTCACCTGGTTTGTAATGCCTAGTAAGGTTCATTCTTTCTTTTCTGAAGGAATTTGAATATTTACCTCTAATTCCCCTATTTGGCCCCACTCTTTCTGCTCAAGGGGGTCAGAGCCAAAAATTATAGGAATTCTGTTAACCCAAGGATGTTTCTGGGCCAAATTTGGTTAAAATCCAAGCAGAACTCTAGGACTAGTAGCGATTTATAGGATTTACCTAAATTTCCCTATTGGACCCCGCCCCCCCTCCTGCCCCCAGGGGGTCAGAGCCAAAATTTATACAAGTTCTATTCCCCTTCCCCAAAGATGTTTCTGGCCAAATTTGGTTTCAATCCATGCAGAACTCTAGGACAAGTAGCGATTTATTATAGGATTTACCTCCATTTCCCCTATTGGGCCCGCCCCTCCTGCCCCCGGGGGGTCAGAGCCAAAATTTATATAAGTTCTGTTCCTATTCCCCTAAGAATGTTTCTGGCCAAATTTGGTTACAATCCATGCAGAACACTAGGACAAGTAGCGATTTATAGGATTTACCTCAATTTCCCCTATTGGGCCCCGCCCCTCCTGTCCCCAGGGGGTCAGAGCAAAAATTTATACAAGTTCTGTTCCCCTTCCCCGAAGGATGTTCATGCAGAACTCTAGGACAAGTAGCGATTTATAGGATTTACCTTAATTTCCCCTATTGGGCCCCGTCCCTCCTGTCCTCGGGGGGTCAGAGCAAAAATTTATACAAGTTCTGTTCCCCCCCCCCCCCCCCCCCCCCCAGGATGTTTCTGGCCAAATTTGGTTAAAATCCATGCAGAACTCTATGACTAGTAGCGATTTAAAGGAAATGTTGACGGACAGACGGACGGCGGACGACGGCCGCCGCGCCATGACATAAGCTCACCGGCCCTTCGGGCCAGGTGAGCTAAAAATTATCCCAGCAATAATAACTACAGTAAAACCCCTCTAACTCGAACCCGGATTCCTCGAATACCCCCTATTCGTCGAACTGGTCGTACGGTCCCGACCGTGTCCCTATATAATCTATGTAACAAAACCCTGGATAGCTCGAACAGCTATTCGTCGAATACCCCTTATTCCTCGAACAGAAATATATCCCCGTTTGAGCAAATACATAGTATGTTCGGCCCTTGATAATTGTTTACCTGTGTCACACCTGACTGCACCGACCGTCACGGATAACAGTTCACGGCCTGTGTTTATACAGGTGTCGTATCAAGCCTTTCGGTAATTAAGGGATTAACAGTGTCAGAATTACCTACCTTCACGATCGACAGTCGTTGTTTCATGCAAACTTTATTTGAATATTTCAGAAAAGGCATTAAATCATTGATGTCTCTCTCGTAATAATCTTCGCTTAAATACGAAAATACGGAAAATGTTGATTCGTGTTAATAGAAAGTACGCATTGTGAAATGACAAAAGAGTCGGAAGAAATCGCTGACGTTCGACTTCCTGTATAAGTTCAATATATTTTTTTTTAATTTCTGCGGTTTTTTTTTCAAAAGATATACACGATACCAACATTTGATAGTGCTATGTACAAATCACATTGACCAATGTTCGTTTTTATCAGTGCGTTCCGTATCTTTTCCCGCATATTGTATTTTCGTAACTTTCCTCGTGTGAACACGTGTAACCTAACACTTTTACAAGGTAGACATAGGTATCGTTGTTTGTTCGTAACTATGCTGGTTAATAACTTTATAGTGTGTATTTATTTTGTAAATGTGTTAAATGATTTTTGTTAATTAAATTGTCGAAATTGTACACATTGTCTGTTTTAACCAATATGGTATTTTGTACCACGTTTGACGATCGATTACATTTGATTTACTCTGTCGTCAGTATTTTCAAATCCTCATTTTATGTAATACATCTTTTTTTCAACTTGATATTGCTATCAAAAAACACTTTCATAAAAAATCCAAAATGCTGAAATTACGGTAATTAAAATGTCATTGCAATGTATTGTTTGTCATAGGGAGACCGGACATTTTGACTGTCAACGGTCGATCGTGACCAACCTCGGATGAGTCGAATACCCTGTATTCCTCGAATTATTGATCGGGTCCCCTGCTGTTCGAGTTATAGGGGTTTTACTGTACATATAAAACCCCTGTTAAAGTCAGTGATTATGGAATTTAAATTAATAATAATATATCATTATCATATTCATTATTGAGTATTAAGTTTTATAAACATTAATACTTAAGAATGCCATTTAAGTGGAGAAATATCCTAACAATTTGCCTGAAGGCCAAAGTAGGCCTCAAATGCCCCAACCTGAGAGATAATATATAACACAAGATTGTCAAGTATTTTAACAACCTACATTATTAGCCCCCACCTCCCTGCCAGTGCCCACATACACATTTTAATAATCTGATTACATCACAATTCTTTCCTGGTGCTTGTGCATGTAAAAGTCTCCCTTAATACATGCATATTCATTTTTAAATTTTAGCTATAATTAGTACTTTTGAAAGGTTGCCAGTGTAATACATAGACACTGCTATGTACCAAGAGCACCTAACTACTTTAGAAACTTTAGTCTAATACATTCATGGATTTTTTATGATATTATAAGCTTTTTCCTTACTGTTCTCGTTTGCTTTTCTAAAGACATCAATATATCCAGTGCTTCTGTCAATTTCCCTTGCTGAAATAAAAAGAGAATATTATTAATGAGAATGCTTGATTATTACTGTAAACATGGAGATTTCCACGGGTGGTTAATTTCATGATTTCCTTCAGTAAACTATACACGTTTCTTCTTCTGGGATCTTCCTCTCTGAACTTTCAAAGAACTTTCCTAATCAAATACCACAACCAATACTTTTTCAGACTTAGCCCTTAAGCTGGCTCACATAGCCCTATATATGAGATACTCATACAGTTTAATACATTTACTATATAAAATTTATGAACTATACATATTTAATTTATTTCTACTCATATGTCCTCATCAAACTAATTCATTATTTCTATTGTATCATTCATCTTTAAAATTTCATGATCCTGCTGATGACCAGAAGATGAACCACAACACACATGAACTTATAGCTGGACGTTGGTTCTTAAGAATTTCTCCTTCTGGAGTTTTTTCTTTTTGTTCACCTATACGCGTAAGGGTTATCTTTGCGATCTAATTACATTCGCGTAAATTATGAAAATCTGTTAGTTGCCTTTCTTAATTCCTGTTCGACCTTACGGACGGCATACTGTATGAATGTAAAATGTAAAAGTGTAGATTACAAAAACGATTTGATAAATTGAAATACACGCCAAATGGGTAAATTCATTCTTTCAAAGTCAAAATTTGTTCCTACCTGTCACTAATTAAATGCTTGATTACGAAATAAAATAAATCGGAATGTGTTACTTCTCTGCCTTCATGATGTAATCTAATCGTAAAGTTTACAAAATTAATATTACGTGTGAGGGAATTTTCGAGATCTAGCGAACTCTGTTTCCTCAACATAAAGTTAATCCCCCTTGTGTAAATATTACGTGTGTGGGAATTTTTGAGATCTAGCGAACTCTGCATGTTTACTCAACATAAAGTTTAAATCCCCCTCGTGTAAATATTACGTGTGGGGGAAATTTTTGAGATCTAGCGAACTCTGTTTACTTAACATAAAGTTAATCCTCCTCGTGTAAATATTACGTGTGGGGGAATTTTTGAGATCTAGCGAACTCTGTTTCCTCAACACAAGAGGCCCAGAGGGCCTGTATCGCTCACCTGGTTTTTTGTTAGTAATTATCACAAGACTCTGACAATTAGAAAAATAAGCAAAATTGACAACCAAAGTTTAATTTTGAATCACAACCATACAATGATGCTATTGATACCATACAAATATGCTATCCAATACATAGGTTCAGAGACAAAGTCATTTATATGGAAATAGCCAAAATGCCCCCTTTTGACCCCGCCCCTCAGGCCCCCGGGGGGTCAGCCCTATCATTTGCACAATTTTGAATCCCCACACTATAAGGATGCTACCATTGCATTATGGGTGCTATACCATGCTTAGTTTCAGAGAAGAAGTCGTTTATATGGAAATAGCCAAATTGACCCCTTTTGACCCCGCCCCTCAGGCCCCCGGGGGGTCAGCCCTATCATTTGCACAATTTTGAATCCCCACCCTATAAGGATGCTACCATTGCATAATGGGTGCTATACCATGCTTAGTTGCAGAGAAGTCATTTCGTTTATATGGAAATAGCCAAATTGACCCCCTTTGACCCCGCCCCTCAGGCCCCCCGGAGGTCAGCCCCATCATTTGTACCATTTTGAATCCCCACCCTATAACGATACTACAATTGCATTATGAGTGCTATCTCATGCTTAGTTTCAGAGAAGAAGTTGTTTATATGGAAATAGCCAAATTGACCCCATTTGACCCCGCCCCTCAGGCCCCCGGGGGGTCAGCCCCATCATTTGTACAATTTTGAATCCCCACCCTATAAGGATGCTACCATTGCATTATGGGTGCTATCCCATGCTTAGTTTCAGAGAAGAAGTCGTTTATATGGAAATAGCCAAATTGACCCCATTTGACCCCGCCCCTCAGGCCCCCGGGGGGTCAGCCCCATCATTTGTACAATTTTCAGTTAGTAGCCCATAAGGATGCTACCAGTCAAATTTTGTTGAAATCCGACCAGCGGTTATGGAGAAGAAGTCGATTGTTGACGGACGCCGGACGCCAGACGCCGGACGCCGGACGACGGACGACAGACGACAGACGACAGACGACGGACGCTGCGGTATCCCATAACTAATAAAGTTAATCCCCCTTGTGTAAATATTACGTGTGGGGGAATTTTTGAGATCTAGCGAACTCTGTTTCCTCAACATAAAGTTAATCCCCTTGTGTAAATATTACGTGTGGGGGAATTTTTGAGATCTAGCGAACTCTGCATGTGTACTAAACATAAAGTTTAAATCCCCCTCGTGTAAATATTACGTGTGGGGGAAATTTTTGAGATCTAGCGAACTCTGTTTACTCAACATAAAGTTAATCCCCCTTGTGTAAATATTACGTGTGGGGGAATTTTTGAGATCTAGTGAACTCTGTTTACTCAACATAAAGTTTAAATCCCCCTTGTGTAAATATTACGTGTGGGGGAAATATATGAGATCTAGCGAACTCTGTTTACTCAACATAAAGTTAATCCCCCTCGTGTAAATATTACGTGTGGGGAAATTTTTGAGATCTAGTGAACTCTGTTTACTCAACATAAAGTTAATCCCCCTCGTGTAAATTTCCACATTTACAGTAATTGCTCAATGAAACTCACCACAATACTGCCAATATAGCTGTTTAAAATAATTTCATCACGTCATTATTTTCAAATTGGAATGTTGTCACATGAAGTAGCCAGAACTTCTAATTATTTGATTGCAAGTGGGTTCTTATGTTTTCAATGTAAAAAATTTGGTCTACTGTTGTGGCAATACCCGGGTAAATGCATTACAATCACTATGTACAAAAGTCGGTCGTGAATTTTTTTTTAATTTTTAGGAGTGGTGGGGGAGGAGTTGAGTTGCTTTATTACTACATTACGAAGTAATATCGTCTTTCAGGCTTTAGGCTGGCTAGAAGCCTTTTATTTCTTATTACCATAATTGAACTTTATCTGGATAAACTTAAAGCAAACGTAAAAATCTAAGTTGAAAACTTCACACACTACATTTTAGTTTTGAAAAAGTGTGATAAAATAGCTAAGGTCGGAAGTAAAAACTATCCTACAGTTTTAACACATTAAAATTGTATTGAAAAAACATAATTTGAAAATGACAAATGATTTCCATTTGTTTGTATAAATTATTAGAGAGTCTTCAGGTATTTCTGGTCGTCTGCTATTTTTGGCCCCTAAATATAACAAGAGCTGTTGGAGAACAGCAAAGCTCGCCTATTGAGAAGAAGTTGATGTTCAAGTATTTACTATTTAAAAATATCAAGCAGTGCCCTCAATCTATATTAAACAGACTCAAAAACCCCCTAAAGGACCCCAAATTGGTTGTATTATCACGTTCAGCATCCATACACATTAGGAAAATAAAATCATAAACATTTATGATGACTTAAGCTTAAACAATAGACAAAATAGAAACTTGCTCAAAAACTTTAACATGGAAATATGACAAATTAACAGACTCAAAAAAAAACCCTAAAGGGCCCCAAATTGGTTGTATTATCACATTCAGCATCCATACACATTAGGAAAATAAAATCATAAACATTTATGATGACTTAAGCTTAAAGTGAATAGCCGGGCAAAGAAAACCAGTCTAAATGCGTTCATTGGCCTTCCAAAAGTTCTCACATATTAATACGACGGTCAAGTTCTGCTTAGTTTCCCAGTTCTGACCATAAAAGTAAAGAAACCCTGAAAGCATTGAAAGCGATGCTGTGTGGAAATGTAACCACGGACATAGTGAGCAGGGAGGACGTTTTAAAAATTTCCATACTTTAAATTAATTTCTTCGTACGCAGACGGATTTTGACGAGAGATTTTATTTTTCCATTTCATAGAAATTACACTGGATACATTCACACCATTTTACCGACTTTAGCCATCCTTGCCCGACTGTTCACTTTAAACAATAGACAAAATAGAAACTTGCTCAAAAACTTTAACATGGAAATATGACAAATTAACAGACTCAAAAAAAACCTAAAGGGCCCCAAATTGGTTAAATTGTAACGTTCAGCATCCATACACATTAGGAAAATAAAATCATAAACATTTATGATGACTTAAGCTTAAACAATTGACGAAACAGAAACTTGCTCAAAAACTTTAACGCGAAATGGGACGCCAATGCTGACGCCGACGCCAGGGTGACAACATTAGCTCCCCCTATTCTTCGAATAGGTGAGCTAAAAATGAACTTTTTTGATCCAATAATTGGGTGTCAATAAATAATTGATGGTAAGATTTACCAACAGATCTCATGTTATCATTTTATCTGACCAATGGTAGTGAATTTAAACTTCTAATTTACTACACACTAAAATAAATTATTTCTTTTACCTGGTCAGATTTAGCAATTATTATGCAATACACAATATTTGATGAGGTTGTCCACAAAGTTATATGTTTCTCATATCAATGAAAATTGCTAAAATAAGTGTTTTTCGGCGATGCTTGGTGGAAAACCTCTGAATGAAAATGTTTCCAGGTGGCAACAATTTAGCTGCAAATGGGACAATGAGGGGCGAATTTTATCGACAACTTTGTTAATTTTTTGGCCTCCTGATAAGTATTTTCCTGTATTTTTGACAATAAAAGCCTAAATCAGGTACTTGTTTTTTTTCTTCGAGATAGTTCACATAGTTTGGGGAATTTCCAATCAAAATGGTAATTTTCAAAAATCAGTGTCACCAACTTTATACAGAAGAATATATATAAATATACATATACCAGTTACGATGACCAGCAAAATTACAATATATATACTGTATGATAACTGATTTTGCAAAATGTAGGATGTCTTATATTCTAACGCCTGATAAAACACAAAAAATAAAAAGGTGTTGTTTTTCCTTCGTTGTTAGCAATCAATAATTATACTTGTAAACATTATTTCATTAGCTGTTACTATTTACACCAGTACTTATATTGATATTTCGTTTCATATTTGATTTACGTATAGTACAAGTATATGATACTGGTACACTGGTGTCTGTTCCAGATTATTGTCACATTTATTCAATATATAAGTATAATTCTTTAATGAATAATCCCTTGTTAATTTTTTTCCATTTCATTATTGGCAACATATATTCCCCACTTCCCCCCACTTCTTAACCTCCAACCCATCCCTTTCCTATCTCCTTTTCCCCTCCCACCCATTCCGTTTCTGACTGTTCTTTCCTTTCCTAACTTCTCTCCTGTAAATGTAACATCTTGTCTCCCCCCTGAATAAAAGTGTGTGTGGAAGGAATGAAAATAAAAACAAAAAGACAAATATTATATGTAATAATATAAAGTATGTATGTATCAGGGTATGTGAGTTGTATGTGTGTATGTGTGAGTGTGTGTGTGTTTGTGTGTATAGTGTGATGTGTGGGTGTTGTTTCGTTGTTAATGTTATATACATGTACAAAATTTGAAAAATAAAACAAGAGGCCCAGAGGGCCTGTATCGCTCACCTGGTTTGTAATGTCAAGTCATGTTCTGAATACAGGTTCATTGTTTCTTTTCTGAAGGAATTTGAATATTTACCTCTTATTTCCCTATTGGGCCCCGCCCCTCCTGCCCCCGGGGGGTCAGAGCCAAAATTTATACAAGTTCTGTTCCCCTTCCCCAAGGATATTTGTGGCCAAATTTGGTTACAATCCATGCAGAACTCTAGGACAAGTAGCGTTTTATAGGATTTACCTCTATTTCTCCTATTGGGCCCCGCCCCTCCTGCCCACGGGGGGTCAGAGCCAAAATTTATACAAGTTCTGTTCCCCTTCCCCCAAGGATGTTTGTGGCCAAATTTGGTTACAATCCATGCAGAACTCTAGGACAAGTAGCGTTTTATAGGATTTACCTTTATTTTCCCTATTGGGCCCCGCCCCTCCTGCCCCTGGGGGGTCAGAGCAAAAATTTATACAAGTTCTGTTCCCCTTCCCCCAAAGATGTTTGTGGCCAAATTTGGTTACAATCCATGCAGAACTCTATGACTAGTAGCGATTTAAAGGAAATGTTGACGGACGGACGACGGACGACGGACGCCGCGCCATGACATAAGCTCACCGGCCCTTCGGGCCAGGTGAGCTAAAAATTATAAAAAAAAAAAATAAAAATGGACTGATATGAAAAAAAAAAAAAAGGTGTTGTTTACAAATATAAAATATTTCCGTTAATGTGCCTAAATGAGATAAGATGATTTTTTCACTAGCAATAATTTGAAATATTTTTCCAAATATTGAAGTTGGCCGAAAACTTCAGACTTCATGGCAATAAATTCCAGAAGGGGGCCGAATTCAGCAGACAGCATCACTTGATAAAAGTTTGAAATCATCTACAGCATGAGTGGCCTTGACCTTCAGTTTCTTTGTAAACAAACGCACTTGAGCGTATCAATATTCTGTTTTCACATGGTTTCTTGAATTGGGATAAAAAAAGTCTGAGAAAACGATATTTCTGTAATGAAGAGGGCAAATATACCCAAAGGCGTTCTAACATTCTGAAACAAAATAAAATATTTAAGATATTTGAATGGTACAAATTCAGTCTGCGACTTTCTAGTCTGATGCCCATGACTATAATTTTAAAGCCAGACTACTCACTAGTGCCAATTATAATTAAATAGTCAAATTCCCACACAATTAAAATCTGTAAATACTATATTTACAAATGTAGTGGCCAATTGCATTTTGCAACACATTTTGAGTGCATAATAATGTATGCAATTATTTCAGTCCAGATACATCACGTTGTGAGAATTTGCATTTGTAATGTAATGGAGTCAAAAATCGTAAACTGATCATGACAGGAGTGCTGAAGCAAAATGACTGTATGTTTAATTTGGACTACTGGTTGGCGACATATTATCGTGATTTTGATTGGTGTGGTACACTGAATGCGATTTTTAAATGGTTTGTGTTTAGAAAGATGACACCTACCAAAATTACCAACAATATTTTCAAATTTAGAAGAAAATTTAATTTTTAACATAAAAATACCAAATTTCAGTAAATCTTACCTCACAAGTACAACATTAGCCAGGGGGAAGGCATGATATCGGCTTTATTCTAAGATGATAGTCCCGATTTATATATCGTCTGCTTCCTCTGATGACAGACAACAGCGTTCAAAAAACGAAAGTTGTAAGGGAGGTAATTCAATCTTAAAAACGAACTCTGATCGGGGCCACTCAAGCGTTTTTGACCAGACGACAAAATACAAGGCTAGTAAACAATGCCGATTTGATTTGTTATTTTATAGTTTACAGAATTAATCACCGCCAGAAATAATTCAAATATCTTTAATATTTATTCAAAATACTAATAATTTATACAGACATGTGATAAATATTTGTCATTTTGCCAGAAATAGATCGGTAAATGGCAACCTTTTCATTTCCCCTGTCAGCGTAATCTAACGATTTGACATGTCATAAACAATACACATTTTCTTTCTTTTGCAACGCAGTTATTACATCAATTTTTTTTTTTTACAAATAGTTAAAATGTTTATCTTTATGTTGATACCAAATTTAATTTATTCCATCACACGTAACTATTTTTAAGAAAAAAATCACCATAATATGTTCAGTAAAATGACACGAAAACCTATTTGACCGACTTTATTCAAAGGGCTGTGTTTATTGTAAAATATCATAAAAATATACTTAAAGCTTATTTATTTAAAGACCCACTACCTTTCCGAAACGGCTTTTAATTTTTAAAATGGGAATGTAAAACAAGATCGATAATTTTGTAGAGTCCTAAAAATTATTAACTTACCGTTAAAACTACATTTATCATCACCTTCTGAACGATTTGATTAAAATAAATAAAATGTTTATTTTCAAAACGCGGGTCGTATTATTTTTCCCGTCGTCGTCCTAAATACCGAGCGGTAGTTGACTATCACTGTGCCAGACGGCAAAACAGGGAATTGACTCTCTACGGTTTTCATATATTACGCAGGCAATCTTGCATATGTTTGGTGTCGTAACCTTATTTTAGATCATCGGTATGCATTTTCTGGTGTTATTAATGTTTTTTAAGAAACCTTTACATTTTGCTCCGGAAAGGTAATGGGCCTTTAAATGTTGTGGACTAAAGCTTATTTACAACTCTAAAAATCTAAATTTAAATACAACGTTTAGAAAAAATCGATAAAAATCGCTATTTTTTCACGATAACATGTCGCCAGCCAGTAGTGATTAAATAGTCAGACTACATGCCTAGGGCAGATTCAGTAGTCAAATCACAATTTCTCAGAATTAGGAAGAGTCAAAACAAGAAAACATATGACAAATATACACATGCTTTAAAATCAAGAGTCAAATATGATTTTTGGGAGTCAAGAACATACTCTCAATGGTCTATTGGATGTCCTGGGACTAGAAGAATTTTGGGGTTTACAAGCCAAATGACTATCAGCGAAAAAAAATTAACGTCACTGTGTGCAAATTATGGCCATCCCGTACCCATTCATATAAAGATTGCATATTATTTCATTTCATTTGATACCCAATGAACTGATCCGTCAGAGATTTAGAAATATATATCTCGCAAGTCCTGTAATACAACATATATACCCCCCCCTCTCCCCGGCGTGTGACAAAGCAAATTTTGAAGTTATAATTAAGGAGTAAGAATAAATACATGAAATTTACTTCAGCATATCAATTAAAGATTACTTATGTATTTACCTTTGCTAATTTTTCACATTTCGGAAGTTTTTCATCTACAGTTGAACTGTAGTCAACTTCCATTTTCTGAGGAGCTGTTTCTGTGTCAGCCATGGTTGCTTCTTGTCGTCTTTCTGGGCGCGTTCGACTGGAATGAAAGACAACATCTGCGCATGAAAGAATGTTTACAAATGATACTGTATATATTCAACCAAGAAACACACACATAAATGTGTTATTTATTAAAAACAATATAATGAAATTCCAAAAATATATTTATCTTTTTTATAAAAGAAAGAAACACGGTAGTTACAGTTTAGATCAATTCCGGGAAACGCTATACCGATTTGACTTTGAATTTATAAATTCGGAATGCCGATTAAAGATAACGTCCGAAAAGATCCGAAAAGAACATTAGTTGTGTTTTTTTTTTCTGTTTTGCGTCCGCGTGTTGGTAAGTTTTAGGTCTCTTGAGTGAAAAAAAAAACCACAAACATTTTTTTCCGAACTGGGCAATAAAAGAGGTGTTTAACAGGATTAGTAATGTTTCCTACAATTTCTGTAAATGTACAATATATAAAAAGAAAACACTTTTCTAAATTTGATCAGTTGAAATGGATTAACTTATTTTTGTAGAAAAATGTACAAAATCAGTATCAATTTGAACCCCATAAAACTTGAATTCTATAGCAAAATATCGTGTTTATTTTCTTGTTTTTTTTTCTTCCCCGCCTTGCTGGCTGGTAGGTTTAAGAAAATCTAAATTACGCAAAACAGAAAAAAACCACAACTATGGACTAGTAGTCAAGAGTTCTGCATGGAATGTAACTAAATTGGCCTGAAACATCCTTGGGGGAAGAGAACAGAGTTTGTATAAGTTTTCGCTCACCCCCCCCCCCCCCGGGGTAGGAGGGGCGGGCCCAATTAATAGCGGAAATAGAGGTAAATCCTTTAAATCGTTACTAGTCATAGAGTTCTGCATGGAATGTAACCAAATTAGTCCAAAAACATTATTGGGGGAAGGGAAAAGGAGTTTGTATAACTTTTGGCTCTGACCCCCGGAGGCAGGAGGAACGGGGCCCAATAAGGGAAATAAAGTTATTAAATCCTTTAAATCGCTAATAGTCATAGAGTTCTGCATGGAATGTTACCAAATTTGACCAGAAACATCCTTGGGGGAAGGGGAACGGAGTTTGTATCAATTTTGGCTCTGACCCCCCGGGGACAGGAGGGATGGGGCACAAATATCGCTAGTAGTCTGCATACCCTTCTAACAAGTCCGTTGTTCAAATGACCTTATACCACATGTACTTTAAATCAAATGCATTTCTGTAACTTGATACATAGATTCCAAACGCTATTTCGTCCCATTATACATTCAACGCACAGTTAGCTTTGTTAAGATCTTTGGGCGAGATGACTACTCGTACATACACGAAAAAACAATTATGACAGCTTTTCCAAACAGTTTCGTCTCCAGTCAAGATTCTGGCAGCAGCAATGCATTGGGCCATTTCCAAAGGTCACCTGGATGTGACCCCTAACGGGCTGTTGTCAGATCCTATTACAAAACGTTGTGATGATAAAGGATCTGCATTTTAATCGGATTGATTAGTATATATATCACAGTTTGATTTCTTTGGGTTCCAGAACAGTTCTTGAATTGAATTCTGGAGTTAATTCTTTCCCCAAACTTTTGAGTGATTTGCGTCACACGATTCTATTGTATTGCCTAGACAAAACTTTTTCATCTACATTGTATATGTTGATGTGAAGAGGGAGAGAACTATTATTTGCAAAATGCAATTTGCAGTTTGGTGAAAGGATTACAAAGACTTTGACTCAGTCCTATTGGCATACATGAAATAAAACTGAATTGAAAATATACAGCCAATTTGCCCTTTAATGCGACAAATGGTTTAGCAGTAAATGCTGGATAAATCAATCATTAATATGGCAATTTTAGCGGCATCTTGTAAAATAGTAGTCAATGCCTTCATATTAAATATCCCTGAAGTACTTTTGTCAAAATAATTATTTGAAATGTATTCAATTACTCGTTAAATGTTAAAACATCATTTGAGAAAGAAATAAGTTCGATAGACTTCAAAGAAAAAATGGAAAACGGTCAGTACTTTGGGCGGCCATCTTAGGAAAAGGCAGCAATGACGTCATATAGCATTCCCTAGTACATGTGCTGATATTACAAACATCAATTTTTTTCAGTAAATGTCATCAGCGGCCATCTTGGAAATTGACGCCCAATGACGACAATTTATAAAATATTTCTTTAATTATTTTTTCATTTTTTTAAAAATTAGTATCGGAAATATTTCATTTTCACTGATACATCAATGTGGATTGAAGAAAAAAAAAAGTAAAAAAAAAAAATCAAAAACATTGCTTACTAATGAGCTTTAATGAAGTTTTTGTAAAAAAATGTGGCGGCCATCTTGGAAAAGGACGCCCAATTACGCCACATTGATATAAAATTTCTCTAAATTCTATCAATTCTAAAAAAAATGGTGTCGCAAATGTTTTATATTTCATACATGAAATTGGAATTAAAGATGCTCCACCGCTGACAAATGGTGTTTTTTCACTATCTAAAACAGGAGCAGACGATTTAGTAATTTTCTTCGGTTACAAAAAATACTTACTTTACACCATTATCACCATTGAAAAGGTCGAGCTTCTAATTTTACTTCAAGTTAAACATATGAAAAATAATTATTTGCATCCCGAAAAAAATCTGTGGCACTATATCCTATATGGAACGAAGTACTGATTGCGCATGCACCAAAGGCAAAATAAATTATTTTATATTATTTTCTGTGTTAATTAGACATATATACACAAGATTAAACACCAATTATTGTTCAAATGATGAATATCATTTATGCTCTGTCGGCGGTGGAGCATCTTTAATAAAATGAAAATATCAGAAAAATTGCTTAGCATTGATCTATAATGAGGTTTTTGAAAAAAATGGCGGCCATCTTGGAAAATGGCGCCGAATGACGTCAAATTGATATATAATTTCTTTCTATCAATTTTAAAAATTAATGTCGCAAATGTTTTATTTTTCATTCATACATCAATTATATATAAACATTGCTTATTGTGATCTATGAGTTTTATTGGATAATTCGGCCGCCCATTGACTGCGGCCATTTTCCAAGAGGCCAAAAAGTTTTCTTTTGGCCAAAACTTCATTTGTACCAAGTTTCATGCTTTTATCATAATGTGTACAATTTGGCCATATTTCTGCATTTATCTGCAAATCGTCACGATTTGAAAATAGTCACTATTTACTTACAAATGATCCGCAAAAGAATCCAATATTGTTTGGTATCATGTCAGAACTGACAGTCGTTTACATGAAAATGATACGAAAGAAAACTTACAATATGTATTAAAGAATTTATTATGCGTCCGATATACATTTTTCATTAGTAAGGGCTTCGGGCACGAAGTGCGAAGCACTTCTAAAGTAACACATACATGAACATATAAGAAAAAAATCAATCTTCAAAATTCAATCCTTCACACTGACAGCTAGCCCGAGATACTCTGGCCCTGACACCAGACTTATTATTACATTATGACAGATACATTTTTTAGATGTCTGGTTTAGGGCCAGAGCGCAGTTGTACTCGTAAACCTGCAATAAGCCGACACCGTTTGTTATCGGACCAGGTCAACAGTGTCACACAGCATATTACCACCGAGAACCGCCACTTAGCTTGGTCTTTTCAACAAATGAATAATTTATCTAATCATAGCCATCCATTTCATCACGAATGCACCTTCTACTGTATCAACACAGTAGTTTCTTTTCCGCAACTTTAAATTTCCCTCATCGTCGTCGCCATTTTCTCGTAGTTTGCAAATCATCTTTAATCTCGACGGATTGCTATATTTGGGTAGATATGATATTCATTTATTGTATAGACTAAGGTTAGTGGTGCTTCTCGGTGGTCAGTCTGAATCGGAGAGTACCTGACCGATACCAAACGGTGTCGGCTTATTCCAGGTTTTCGAGTACTTCTGCGCTCTGCCCCTAAACCAGACATCTATCTGTCATAATGTCTAGGTCTGGTGTCAGGGCCAGAGTATCTCGGGCTAACTGACAGCTTCAGTTTGCGGCCGCCATTTTTTTTACTCGCTGTAAAAAATCCCATCAGCGTGAATGCGATGCTTTGAAGTCAGCTCATTTAGTAATCAGGCGGTTCAAACGCTTTAATGATCCGACGAACGTTATCTTCATCCGGCAGAAGCTCAGTGCTATTGCTCTTTATTTGCAAGCGTTCAAGTGATAGATAATCAGTTGACCAAAAACCAAAAAATAAAAAAAATCTTCCTTCTCTTATGTGGATTTCCTTCTCAAATGGGGATTTTGGCAACAGTGTCATACAGCTGAGCTGGCGCTCACCAGGACCGGAGCTGACTGGGCCCGGAGCTAGCTAGGACCGTAATATTACCAATATTTTTATAGTGCTTCCAACTATTATTTTAATGTAATAACCAACTTTCGAATATTTTTCCCGCCAATCTATTACGACTATTTTATGTTAAGTAATTTTTATCGTGATAATATGTAAATATTTATATTTTTGATAGAATCAGTTTTATGCTTAAAAATGTATCTTAAGTCTTATAAGGCTGGATGTTGATATTAGTTTTATTATGTATTTGTATATTATATGCTTGATCGTTTTATGTACATGTATTAACATGTGACACATAAATAAAATATTATATTATTGATTGATTGATTGATTGTATTTCGCTTATAACAATTTTCCTCAACATTATGTCTTAACCTTGTAGCAATATTTGCCTGAGATATATGCCGTGATAGATGGTTTACCTAATTATAAACCAAAATAACTGAGAATTTTGATATATTTTTATTACAATGTACAATTTTTGACAGCATTTGCCTCCCTTTAATCGTTCATATATATCTCAGACATACATGTGTACGCTTGTAACAAGAAGAAGAAAACAAATAAAAGTGGAAAATCAATGTACAAGAAACGTAAACAAAAAAGAAGGATATATCTTCAAGAAAAACACCTTCATGACAAAGGCGAAATACCTTTGTCATGAAGGTTTTTTTTCTTGAAGAAATATATGATATATGTACAAAGAACTTTTTTTGAACTTCATATATATATATATACCTGTATAAGCAATTTAACATTTTTTTTTACATTTACAAAACTTACAGATAATTGGCACAAGCTTTGAAAAAAGAAATATCATTTTAGAGTACTTTAACATTTCAAATGTTATATATACCATATCAAAAAAAATACTTATTGAAATGTTAGAGCTAAGACTTTGTCAGCATGTATTTAAAAGTGTTTAAAATATTTTCATAAGTTTAAAATGATTTCTTTATTTAAAAACAATTTTGCCACGGTTTTAAAAAACATTTTTTTCTTTTTCTCTTTAGCGTTAAAAACAACAAGAACACAAAAGGACGGAGTCAATTGTTAATTCATTTGAAAACATACATTGGTATATCAGTCAGCGGGAACATTGATGAAAATGCAAGAAAATAGAAACAACTATCAGTAATATTCAGATAAAGCTACAAAATATAAAATACATAATATCAATATACACTAAATCATTTATTTTAAAAATCAGGTTAACCTCGATATATTTTAACATGTGTGTATAATATCTGTATACAGCACTAACAGAGATTTAAATAGTATACTATTTAAATCTCTGGCACTAATATACAGCAGACATATAGACATAAAGTATTGCTCTAAGCATAGACGAGTTATCTATCTTTATGGGCCCCACCAGCGCCGATAGTCAGCCCCGGTCCCAGTGAGGGACAGCTCAGCTGCTTGATTCCACTCGGTTTTGGGACAAGGATAGAGTGTGAATATATGAATAAAAAATAAACAGAAAATTCGGCTCGGTTCTTTTTTCTCCATAATTTGAACTTTTTTACAATGCAGGTTACTGAAAAAAGGGCGATTGAACAGCCAGGGCCGTTTTCGATTATGCGGTTTGACTGGTCGGACCTAGTTGGATTAAAGACGGACCTGGTGATTTTATATCGTATTAAGACGAGCTTTGACAAAACCATCACAGGCCTGTATCAGAAACTGCAGGTCCGTCAGGATTTATACCTGAAATAATGACTTTTACAAACTGTCGAACCGGTTGTTCCGAATAAACGTTTTAGTTTAGGTGCGTTCGAACGAAAAAAGAAAGAGGTAAACCGATAATATTAATTTCGTTATATCTAAGATCAAATATTGTTCGATCGATTAATCTAATAATATAAAAAAATGAATTTATTTTCTCATTGTTTCTTTTCGGTTTAATACATGACTAAATCTTGATAACGATTATTAATTCCGCAATGTTCGGAAATGGTATTTAGTTTGGAGTTTTCATATCCCTGTTTTATTCGGAATATTTGTGCAATTATGTAAAAACCCGAGTTATTCCGAGTGTATTAAGAGGTAGAGGTTGGAGGATGACAGAGTGCAAGTGAAGTGCTGTAGGTTTATTCTAGGCAGCTGTTTGAATCGACATATTGTTCAGGATAATGCTATAGACTACGAAAACAATTTTCTGTAACCATGTACTTGAAGGAATATCGCGTGTGTATGCCATTAAGCGTAAAGGAGGTGAGTAGGCAATCAAAACATGGATATTGATTTGTCAGTTTGTTGACAGTGCCTGTGTAACCGAGATTGGTGGTCGTTTGTACAGGTGGACAACCGGACCTGGTGTCGATTGTCGTGTGACAGATCCGGGGTGTACAAGTACATGTAGCCATGCAGTCTATATGGTCATCTATTCGGGGAAATGGTCGAATTTATTAAAACTCTAAAAGTACAAACAAACGACTATTTTTTTCAATGGCTGTTGTACGTCCAGTACATGCCAAACATGGAATAGAAATTTATACCAGACTGGACAAGAATTTACCAGACATTACTTATTCTTGTAGATAAAAGTCCAAATTACAAAAGATCCCTTAGTTAATAAATCATATTTTATTCAACAATATTAAATAATGCAATAAAATTTCAAAATTCAATGATATGTAACATCTCTTGTTTTCCATAAAGAGAACTCAGAGGTTAGATGTTCATTTGGTGTTCAACCGTTTATTAAACAGCCCTGTAAAAAGTACACAAAACACAGTTAAAATAGTACGCTCACACCGACACGCACGCGCCTGAGACATATATATATACCTGAATAATACTTACAATATACAGTAATAAATGTACAGAAATGAAATGTTATTCGACTGCACTTTTATCTTACAATGAGTTATAATAGTTAATATAGCGACTTCATATAAAGCTATAGATGAATAAGCTATAACTGTACGGACTATCAGTGCTATATGCTAATTATAATATATAGAATAATAAGGACTAAGCTACTTATAGAATGAACAGCTATTGGAAAAATATAATAAACTTACCTCGCAGCCATGGTGCAAAGGCTTTGGTAAATATGAAATATATGGACCTGCCCCTCGTCCGTCCCTAGTAAGTCTGGCACGTGTATACCTGGGTATACAGGTGTACCCAGTCCTTGTCGTTGGCGTCCATTCAATGGTCAGTCTCAGGTCACGTGTCATGACATGCATACATAATAAGCTAATATGTAAAACGCACACCACATAACGCACACATAATAGACATAGAGAGACACATTCACATGACGCTACTATTATATCATTACAGGACAATTTGACCAACGGACATATGTGTACATGTATCACAGGACAACTTATACTCACTGTTACAGATACAATAAAGTTTCAAAGTTTAGAGTTTCATACTAACTTTCCAGTGTGCTTAGCAAAAGCAAGGATTTATAATTCATTGGCAAAAGCTGAGAAAGTGATTTTTTTTGATGCTGTGAAACAGCATTCTTAGGTACGCTCAGAGAGCCTGTGCACATCAAAACAATGAAACCACTCCGCGATGAAAATTAAAAGTTGTTTTGTTCATTTCACGTAATACGTGATGGTATGAAAAAATAAAACCCCAATATTCAAAACCACAGACATAGAATTTGTACATACGTATACACCATGGATGGAGTGTTTTAAGTGTTCAGTTGGGACTCTATGATATTTGTATTACTCCGAGAACACTGGTCTCCTGAAAATCACGAACAACGCCTTCTTCGCTTTCATCCTCCGCAACAGACTTTCGATGGATTTTGGATTGTGTATGTTTATTTAAATTTAACGTAATTCATGCTTCTGATCGGTTATTGTAATCAAATGTTAGGAAGGTAACTGCAAAAGAAAGTTCTTATAACGCTTATAAAGTTTTTTGTGTTGGTTGTATTGACGAACTATAGCTGAGATATTATTGCGCAGTAAAAGTTAATAGTTTTGAGTATGTGCCTCCTCGATCCCTTGATCTGTCACTGGGAGTTCTGTCTTTTGATTATCGACAACTGCGGTAAATGAACTTATATTGCCGTGTAATGTACGGTAGCCTTATGAAAACTTGCTAAAGTCTGATGTATTTCAGGAAGTTTTTTTGATGATAGCGTTCTTATGAATTCAAAAGAAATTTGACTGTTATAAGTAACCAAATAATGTACCCTTTACGAGACAAACGTATATGGCATGTTTTATTATAAGTCAAAAGTCGGCAAAGCAAAACTCACGATAAATGTTCTGCACGATAATATCTCGCCAACCAGTTACTGTTAGGCTTACAAAGACTTGCTAAAGTCCGATTCATGACATGAAGTTTTCTTGATGTTAACGGCTAGCGTTCTTGTGAATTTAAAAGAAATCCGAGTGATATACGTAATGAAATAATGTACCTTTTTTTGGCAAAAGTATCTGGCCATGATTTATTAATCAAAAGTCGTCAAAGCAACCCATGTTAGTTTTCTAAAAAGGAAACCAAAACATATCCGGAAATTTTAATATTTCTAATGTTATATTTTTCCGAAAATTTTCTTCAATGTTAAAGGCCCACTACCTTTCCGGAGCAAAATTTAAAGGTTTCTTAAAAAACATTAATAACAAAAGAAAATATATATCGAAGGCTTAAGATGAGGTTACAACACCAAACATATGCAAAATTTCCTGTCTAATGTACGATAACAGTGGAGATTCTTTTCGCTGTTTTGCCGTCTGGCGCAGTGAAAGTCAACTACCGCGCGGCATTTAGGACGACGGCGGGAAACATAAAACGACCCGCGTTATGAAAATTAACATTTTATTTATTCTAATTAAACAGTTCTAATGATGATGATAAGTGTGCTAGTAAACGTATAGCTAATAACTTCTGCGACTCTACAAAATTATTGATCTCGTTTTACATTCCTATTTCAAAAATTAAAAGCCGTTTCGGAAAGGTAGTGGCCCTTTAAGTGGATATTAAGATACGAAAATGTTTACTTATTATTTTTTTGTCTTTGAAGAGACATTGATGAAATTGATAATTTAGCAATTAATAAAGAATTATAATAAAAATGATACTCAGATTCTGAACGGTTTCATTGGTGTTGAAATCGTTATTTCAAAAATAATTAAGAAATAAAATTCATTACAGTTATTTCAGGATAATAAGTTATTCAACTTATTGTTCTTGAAAAAGTTATTCAACTTATTGTTCTTGAAAAACTTCAAATATCATAAAATAGATACGGTATATCGTAAATATTTTTTATTAGACTCCGAAATTCAACACTGCACACTTATGTATAGTTTACTAAATTCTATATTTAAATGAAAAACCAATTTCTTTATTCCTTTGTTTGAGTCCATCATTCACAGCATCTATGAGTGGCCTTGGCACTTTGTTTCTTTTTAGCAAATGATATTTTCATTTAGCAAATAGGGCGTTGCACGCGTCATTTTTCGCGCACCACTGGATATGCTAGAACACCCAATATATGTTACACACCAATGCATATCAAAAATATGACAATCAGTGCTTAAATAGCGGCCTTTACGATTGCAAAGTTTATGACTTTCAGCAAACACTTTACGCCTATTTTACATTCAAAACATGAGTAAATCATTTCAATTATAAGTAGTGTTTGTAAAATAAATTTTATTAGTTATACTGAAATATTAAAAGAAATGTGTAAAATATAAAAATGACTATTTTTGCACCATGACATGTCTATAAAAGTATGTGTGGCTTGATCGATAGATATCAGTTGGAGACAGTCGTCCAAACAGACTAACTCTAAATTCAGTATTATATATCACTAAGAATTTTTTGTGCCTCACTGTCCTTGTTTCAAATAGGAGATGAGAAAATGTAGCTGCCATTAGCGAGGCTTGAACCCAGCACATTAAAAATTTTCCATACGTATATACACTCTGTATGAAAAATTATTCCGAATGGCTCTATATGAAAAATTATTCTGAATGGGAAAATATAATTTCAAAATTATTTATACTACTATTGAAGTTGACATATATATACAATGTACCATAATTAGATATATAACCTTTTATCCCCTAAATTAAGTGTTAAGAAATTGTTTTGCATTTATAATTAATGATAGTGAAGGTAACTTGGTCAAAAGAGACAGAATAAAAATGTAGTAAGCTGAGCATGATTGTGAATTTTGTGTTATAGATACTGATGGATATATATACCAGAAGAGTTCAAATCAGGGTCACAATCAATAGGTTTTTTTCTGTAGGGTATATAACCTTGCTGTAGTGAATACTTATTGTATCCTTAATTATCACCACCATATAGTAACTACTGGTACCAAATCTTACCGTGAAATCATTTGATACCACTGGGCTTGTCTCTTCTTTATTTTGTAGATCCTTTAATCCATTACTAAGCTAAATTGAAACATGGAACATCCACAAATATATAAATTAATGCATAGATATGTGCCAGAACTTGTAGTAATTTGAAGTAAATTCAGTTAAACTATGAGACATTTGCGGTTATCTTTGACTACTTTAGCTTGTGACCTCGTCTGCTGGCCATATCACAGAACCATTGGTTAACTGTGGTTATCTTTGACTACTTTACCTTGTGACCTCGTCTGCTGGCCATCACAGAACCATGAGTTATCTGTGGTTATCTTTGACTACTTTACCTTGTGACCTCGTCTGCTGGCCATCACAGAACCATGAGTTAACTGTGGTTATCTTTGACTACTTTACCTTGTGACCTCGTGTGCTGGCCATCACAGAACCATGAGTTAACTGTGGTTATCTTTGACTACTTTACCTTGTGACCTCGTCTGCTGGCCATCACAGAACCATGAGTTAACTGTGGTTATCTTTGACTACTTTACCTTGTGACCTCGATCGTCTGCTGGCCATCACAGAACCATGAGTTAACTGTGGTTATCTTTGACTACTTTACCTTGTGACCTCGTCTGTGGCCATCACATAGAACCATGAGTTAACTGTGGTTATCTTTGACTACTTTACCTTGTGACCTCGTCTGCTGGCCATCATAGAACCATGAGTTAACTGTGGTTATCTTTGACTACTTTACCTTGTGACCTTGATCGTCTGCTGGCCATCATAGAACCATGAGTTAACTGTGGTTATCTTTGACTACTTTACCTTGTGACCTCGTCTGCTGGCCATCACAGAACCATGAGTTAACTGTGGTTATCTTTGACTACTTTACCTTGTGACCTCGTCTGCTGGCCATCACAGAACCATGAGTTAACTGTAGTTATCTTTGACTACTTTACCTTGTGACCTCGATCGTCTGCTGGCCATCATAGAACCATGAGTTAACTGTAGTTATCTTTGACTACTTTACCTTGTGACCTCGTCTGCTGGCCATCATAGAACCATGAGTTAACTGTGGTTATCTTTGACTACTTTACCTTGTGACCTCGTCTGCTGGCCATCACAGAACCATGAGTTAACTGTGGTTATCTTTGACTACTTTACCTTGTGACCTCGTCTGCTGGCCATCACAGAACCATGAGTTATCTGTGGTTATCTTTGACTACTTTACCTTGTGACCTCGTCTGCTGGCCATCACAGAACCATGAGTTAACTGTAGTTATCTTTGACTACTTTACCTTGTGACCTCGATCGTCTGCTGGCCATCATAGAACCATGAGTTAACTGTAGTTATCTTTGACTACTTTACCTTGTGACCTCGTCTGCTGGCCATCACAGAACCATGAGTTAACTGTGGTTATCTTTGACTACTTTACCTTGTGACCTCGTCTGCTGGCCATCACAGAACCATGAGTTAACTGTGGTTATCTTTGACTACTTTACCTTGTGACCTCGTCTGCTGGCCATCACAGAACCATGAGTTAACTGTGGTTATCTTTGACTACTTTTACCTTGTGACCTCGTCTGCTGGCCATCACAGAACCATGAGTTAACTGTGGTTATCTTTGACTACTTTACCTTGTGACCTCGATCGTCTGCTGGCCATCACAGAACCATGAGTTAACTGTGGTTATCTTTGACTACTTTACCTTGTGACCTCGTCTGCTGGCCATCACAGAACCATGAGTTAACTGTGGTTATCTTTGACTACTTTACCTTGTGACCTCGTCTGCTGGCCATCACACAACCATGAGTTATCTGTAGTTATCTTTGACTACTTTTACCTTGTGACCTCGTCTGCTGGCCATCACAGAACCATGAGTTAACTGTGGTTATCTTTGACTACTTTACCTTGTGACCTCGTCTGCTGGCCATCACAGAACCATGAGTTAACTGTGGTTATCTTTGACTACTTTACCTTGTGACCTCGTCTGCTGGCCATCACAGAACCATGAGTTAACTGTGGTTATCTTTGACTACTTTACCTTGTGACCTCGATCGTCTGTTGGCCATCACAGAACCATGAGTTAACTGTGGTTATCTTTGACTACTTTACCTTGTGACCTCGTCTGCTGGCCATCACAGAACCATGAGTTAACTGTGGTTATCTTTGACTACTTTACCTTGTGACCTCGTCTGCTGGCCATCATAGAACCATGAGTTAACTGTGGTTATCTTTGACTACTTTACCTTGTGACCTCGTCTGCTGGCCATCACAGAACCATGAGTTAACTGTGGTTATCTTTGACTACTTTACCTTGTGACCTCGATCTGCTGGCCATCATAGAACCATGAGTTAACTGTGGTTATCTTTGACTACTTTACCTTGTGACCTCGTCTGCTGGCCATCACAGAACCATGAGTTAACTGTGGTTATCTTTGACTACTTTACCTTGTGACCTCGATCGTCTGCTGGCCATCATAGAACCATGAGTTAACTGTGGTTATCTTTGACTACTTTACCTTGTGACCTCGTCTGCTGGCCATCACAGAACCATGAGTTTATCTTTGACTACTTTACCTTGTGACCTATCGTTGCTGGCCATCACAGAACCATGAGTTAACTGTGGTTATCTTTGACTTTACCTTGTGACCTGTCGTCTGCTGGCCATCACAGAACCATGAGTTAAACTGTGGTTATCTTTGACTACTTTACCTTGTGACCTCGTCTGCTGGCCATCACAGAACCATGAGTTAACTGTGTTATCTTTGACTACTTTACCTTGTGACCTCGTCTGCTGGCCATCACAGAACCATGAGTTAACTGTAGTTATCTTTGACACTTTACCTTGTGACCTCGTCTGCTGGCCATCACAGAACCATGAGAACTGTGTTATCTTGACACTTAACTGACTGTTATCTTTGACTTTGACTTTACCTTGTGACCTCGTCTGCTGGCCATCACAGAACCATGAGTTAACTGTAGTTATCTTTGACTACTTTACCTTGTGACCTCGTCTGCTGGCCATCACAGAACCATGAGTTAACTGTGGTTATCTTTGACTACTTTACCTTGTGACCTCGTCTCTGCTGGCCATCACAGAACCATGAGTTAACTGTGTTTATCTTTGACTACTTTACCTTGTGACCTCGATCGTCTGCTGGCCATCACAGAACCATGAGTTAACTGTGGTTATCTTTGACTACTTTACCTTGTGACCTCGTCTGCTGGCCATCACAGAACCATGAGTTAACTGTGGTTATCTTTGACTACTTTACCTTGTGACCTCGATCGTCTGCTGGCCATCACAGAACCATGAGTTAACTGTGGTTATCTTTGACTACTTTACCTTGTGACCTCGTCTGCTGGCCATCACAGAACCATGAGTTAACTGTGGTTATCTTTGACTACTTTACCTTGTGACCTCGTCTGCTGGCCATCACAGAACCATGAGTTAACTGTGGTTATCTTTGACTACTTTACCTTGTGACCTCGTCTGCTGGCCATCACAGAACCATGAGTTAACTGTGGTTATCTTTGACTACTTTGAACCTTGTGACCTCGATCGTCTGCTGGCCATCATAGAACCATGAGTTAACTGTGGTTATCTTTGACTACTTTACCTTGTGACCTCGTCTGCTGGCCATCACAGAACCATGAGTTAACTGTAGTTATCTTTGACTACTTTACCTTGTGACCTCGTCTGCTGGCCATCACAGAACCATGAGTTAACTGTAGTTATCTTTGACTACTTTACCTTGTGACCTCGTCTGCTGGCCATCACAGAACCATGAGTTAACTGTGGTTATCTTTGACTACTTTACCTTGTGACCTCGTCTGCTGGCCATCACAGAACCATGAGTTAACTGTGGTTATCTTTGACTACTTTACCTTGTGACCTCGTCTGCTGGCCATCACAGAACCATGAGTTAACTGTGGTTATCTTTGACTACTTTACCTTGTGACCTCGATCGTCTGCTGGCCATCACAGAACCATGAGTTAACTGTGGTTATCTTTGACTACTTTACCTTGTGACCTCGTCTGCTGGCCATCACAGAACCATGAGTTAACTGTGGTTATCTTTGACTACTTTACCTTGTGACCTTGTCTGTGGCCATCACAGAACCATGAGTTAACTGTAGTTATCTTTGACTACTTTACGTCTGCTGGCCATCACAGAACCATGAGTTAACTGTGGTTATCTTTGACTACTTTACCTTGTGACCTCGTCTGCTGGCCATCACAGAACCATGAGTTAACTGTGGTTATCTTTGACTACTTTACCTTGTGACCTCGTCTGCTGGCCATCACAGAACCATGAGTTAACTGTAGTTATCTTTGACTACTTTACCTTGTGACCTTGATCGTCTGCTGGCCATCATAGAACCATGAGTTAACTGTAGTTATCTTTGACTACTTTACCTTGTGACCTCGTCTGTTGGCCATCATAGAACCATGAGTTAACTGTGTGTTATCTTTGACTACTTTACCTTGTGACCTCGTCTGCTGGCCATCACAGAACCATGAGTTAACTGTGGTTATCTTTGACTACTTTACCTTGTGACCTCGATCGTCTGTTGGCCATCATAGAACCATGAGTTAACTGTGGTTATCTTTGACTACTTTACCTTGTGACCTCGTCTGCTGGCCATCACAGAACCATGAGTTAACTGTGGTTATCTTTGACTACTTTACCTTGTGACCTCGTCTGCTGGCCATCACAGAACCATGAGTTAACTGTAGTTATCTTTGACTACTTTACCTTGTGACCTCGTCTGCTGGCCATCACAGAACCATGAGTTAACTGTGGTTATCTTTGACTACTTTACCTTGTGACCTCGTCTCGTCTGTGGCCATCACAGAACCATGAGTTAACTGTAGTTATCTTTGACTACTTTACCTTGTGACCTCGTCTGCTGGCCATCACAGAACCATGAGTTGTGTTACTTGACTACTTACCTTGTGACCTGTCTGCTGGCCATCACAGAACCATGAGTTAACTGTGGTTATCTTTGACTACTTTACCTTGTGACCTCGTCTGCTGGCCATCACAGAACCATGAGTTAACTGTAGTTATCTTTGACTACTTTACTTGTGACCTCGTCTGCTGGCCATCACAGAACCATGAGTTAACTGTAGTTATCTTTGACTACTTTACCTTGTGACCTCGTCTGTCTGCTGGCCATCATAGAACCATGAGTTAACTGTAGGTTATCTTTGACTACTTTACCTTGTGACCTCGTCTGCTGGCCATCACAGAACCATGAGTTAACTGTAGTTATCTTTGACTACTTTACCTTGTGACCTCGTCTGCTGGCCATCACAGAACCATGAGTTAACTGTAGTTATCTTTGACTACTTTACCTTGTGACCTCGTCTGCTGGCCATCATAGAACCATGAGTTAACTGTAGTTATCTTTGACTACTTTGACCTTGTACCTTGTGACCTCGTCTGCTGGCCATCACAGAACCATGAGTTAACTGTGGTTATCTTTGACTACTTTACCTTGTGACCTCGTCTGCTGGCCATATCACAGAACCATGAGTTATCTGTGGTTATCTTTGACTACTTTACCTTGTGACCTCGATCGTGCTGGCCATCACAGAACCATGAGTTAACTGTGGTTATCTTTGACTACTTTTACCTTGTGACCTCGATCGTCTGCTGGCCATCATAGAACCATGAGTTAACTGTAGTTATCTTTGACTACTTTACCTTGTGACATCGATCGTCTGCTGGCCATCATAGAACCATGAGTTAACTGTAGTTATCTTTGACTACTTTACCTTGTGACCTCGTGTCTGCTGGCCATCATAGAACCATGAGTTAACTGTAGTTATCTTTGACTACTTTACCTTGTGACCTGTCTGCTGGCCATCATAGAACCATGAGTAACTGTAGTTATCTTGACTACTTTACCTTGTGACCTTGTCTGCTGGCCATCACAGAACCATGAGTAAACTGTAGTTATCTTTGACTACTTTACCTTGTGACCTCGTCTGCTGGCCATCACAGAACCATGAGTTAACTGTGTTCTTTGACGACTTTGCCTTGTGACCTCGTCTGCTGGCCATCATAGAACCATGAGTTAACTGTAGTTATCTTTGACTACTTTACCTTGTGACATCGATCGTCTGCTGGCCATCATAGAACCATGAGTTAACTGTAGTTATCTTTGACTACTTTACCTTGTGACCTCGATCGTCTGCTGGCCATCACAGAACCATGTATTACCAAAGGCTTACTTGGATATCTCAAAATTATCATGAAACTATTTTTTTTTGCCAAAAAATGTATATCCCCAGAAAATGAACCCCTAACAAAATCAAGCTTTAACTGTAAGTAATATTTTGTGTTGGTTTCTGTTCACAGTACCGGATCGGTCAGCTTTACATGATAGCCAAACACAGCCATGAACAAAGTGAGAACGGTGAAGGTGTAGAGGTTGTCACCAACGAACCATGTGAAGATGAAAAACACGGAAAAGGACAGTTTGTTTACGGAAAAAAGAATACATTTATCAAAGTTGGTAACTTCTAAAACAATTCTTAATGTCTGTATTTGTGCATGATGGATTGTAAATCCTAGCTTCTAATGCATGGTGGGTGATGTATGTTCATGCATAAATTAAGTGTATAATCTTCTGAAGAATTTTAATTATCTTTCCTTTTGTATTCTTAAGCTATGGATGAAGCATAAATGTATGTATGCCGCCAAATTATATAAAATTAAGTGCATAGGACAAAGAAGTAATTCTAACAGTGTGGACAAAATAGATATTGTCAAATTTCCGAGACGATCTGCTCCTTTGTCTCAAGACACAAAAAGAATAAACACACATAGAATATACAGATAAACTACTTCATTACTTTATAAATACTTAAATGTAAAAGGCATGATCAATTGGCTCAGTTTTATTGGTTTAATGCCTTATTTACAGCCAGGATAATTTAATTAGGACATGCTAGGGTTATAGTGGGTGGAGGAAAGCTGGTGTATATACCACCAAACCACAGTCAGCACCTGACAATTAATATTCCCTAACATGGGATTCAAACTCACGACCCAGAGGTGGAGGGCATGTGGCAATATGTATGTTGGGATATTATAATTATCACTTGGCAATTGTTGCCCCTGGTTATAAATAACTATGATTCAAGGTTACCTAGTTATCTACCAGTCAATATTAAACTTCTTCTACATAACTGTATGGGTCAGGGTCATGATGTTAAGTAACGTGTTGTCACATTTCTTCCTGAATAAGAAGCCCTGCAGGGGTACAATCTGTAGTTGTGTTAACCTAGACTGAATACCTATAACCAGAGTTATAAATAGAATCTGTTTAGTGTTTGTCCTGATCAAGATCTATATATATAGAGTGGTCTGATCATTACATTGTTTCTTGATCACCTAACACATTATACCACTTTATACCTTAATATATCTTAAATCAATGGTCCAACTGTCTATCATTTCTATTGTTTTTGTATTGCCGGTGACGATAGTTTGCGAAGGCGATACAATGGTGTTACTTTTCCGTCGGTGGCGGCGGTGGCATTGTGGTCAACATTTCATGTTAAAGTTTTGTATTTAGCTCAGTTTCTCAAAAAGTTTAGTCTAAACCTAACCAAACTTTAAACATAGATAAAGGACATTATTATCACCTTAACACACCTAATTATTGCAGGATTAATTTCAGGCCATGCACGTGGGATTCAAGGGCTGTGAAACTTAGGGATGCTAAACTATATACTTAGCTCTTTTTCTCAAAAAGTATAAGTCTAATTCTTAACAATCTTGGAACATAGCTGAAGGCCATCATTATCATATCAACATACCTAATTGTTGCAGGAAAAGCGATTATAGTTATGTAATAAATAAACAAAGCAGTACGGGCGATACTTACACCCGTAATTACGCGTAATTCTCTATAGTGATCAAATAACGCTTTGATCATCACCAACAGCAAAATCAATACCATATTATTTGACCAATGAAAGACACCAATAAAGGAAAGCTTAGATATTTAAAGACTTGAGTGACAGTGTCAATCCATTCAGGACTTATAGCACCCAACCTACCCTGCCCTCGCCCCAACGATTTAGGACCACCTGAGTGTGGTGGTCATATCTATACTATCCTCTTGTTATATTATAAGTAAAGGACATTAGTATGTAAAGCCAGCATCAACAAACAAGTATACAGCTTATAGCTTTCAGACCATTTACCAAATTATATACAGAGTTCTGATCACAAGTGTGTGTTACAAAGCTTTAGTTCTTGGGGACAATGGAGCAAAAGAATCTACATGTCCAGAGTGAAATCTAACAAGCACTAACCCATGTCTCGACAGAAGTAACTACATGTCTAGATTGAAATCTATAATTCTACAGTGTCTCTTCACTGTAATAACATTAGAGCACATTCTCTTGTTGTATCGAAATAAAGGATAGCATGCAGCTAAACAATCTTTTACACACATTTGAAAATAAGGTTTGTTTTGTTTTGACAAGGTTTGTTGATTTAGATCACACTTTATACAATGTTCTTTTAAGATATTTTATAACATGTATATGGCTGGTAATGGATGTGTATTGGGTTTCATCACAAATTATGTTGATTTTCTTTTTCTATATCCATTTATTGTACACCATTTTGTACAGATTATTTATCTTTTACATTTCTAAAATATAAGTTTTGGGATTATACTGTCATAAAAGTTTAGCTAAGTAAAGTGACATTGTACAAGAAAAGTCATTTTGACTTACATTTTGATCTCTAGTCTATTTCCTAACAGAATATCAATAATACTTCAAATATAGGTAATGAGGGTCTATAACTTGGTGAAGCAGTGAGTTACCATGGTTACTGTGGCAATGACATCCTTTAAGTAAATAAGTTCCTCTTGATTGACCCACATGACTTGTTGCAGTAACTTTGTATTTGGGTCAGAAGGTCACCTTGTTGTCATGGGTATATTGTCCTACAGTGTTATACTGGTAATAGGCTCCTAGAAATAAATGGTGGGATTTTAATGGGAGGGGTCTTATTACTGAATAAGGGCCTAAGTTTTTTAATGCCTTATACTTATAAGTATCTTTCTGTCTACACGTGAAAAGCTATGTATGGGTTACAAGGACTCTGTTTGACACTTTAATGATCAATAACACTGTTCTCATGTATATATATGTGTAGGCCATATGTTATTGTACACATGCATCAATATTTCCTATTGCATATTTATATATAGCTTCATTTGTATTCTGTTAATGATCTACATCAGTTCATTTAATGTGAAACTCCAGTGATATTTGAATATCTGATGTACAATGCAATAAGACTTTAAATCTTGAGGATAAAAGTTTCTATATATAAATGCTCATCAGTCTAATGAATATTTGAGTTTTTTTAGGTAGCTAGGATATACCTCTAATATATCTGCACCTGTAATTATACACTGTGCATAGTTATATGTTTGCTAGGAACTTTTTGTCTGTTCCCCTGTTTGTCCAGGCCAAAAATGAAATATTGATTGACTGACTTTTAGAAAATTTTCCAATTTAAAATGTTTTAAAACTGAAAATTAAATGAGTTAAACGAGTATGTCCAGTTTCTGCAACTTCCATTGTACTTATTTGTTCTTCCAAGGAAGTTATCTTATACTGTTTATTTAAAAGTTTTGTCACAAATAAACTGTAAAGATCTCAAAAGTTCCTGAATAGAACACATGTATCTTAGTACAATAATTCTCCTATAGACAAGCAATGCTTTGTATTCAGTTAAGATGATTAAGCATTCATTTAAAGGGGATTAACCAGAATGATGAGTTCGCACGGTGGTACATATAGGACAGGATGTTGTCAGGAAGTAGTATATATTTTTGATCTCCGTAACGTCTGTATCAAAACAGTACTAATGCTGTAGAAGGAATTTGTTTGTATTTAGTGATGTTCACTCACGCTTTGTTAACCCCAAGTCAACTGTGATAAAATTTGAGATATTTGTGTATTAAAGTCTAGCCTCTTCAATTATTACAAGTTAAAAGTTCACAAAGTTCATATATGTACTAGTGGATATGTATATATAGGATCTTACATGAGTGTTCATTTCATATGAGATTTTATGAAACAAGTCTTAAGACGTTTTTATTTTTGCGAGCCTTGACTTCGAGACGAGTTTCGAGTCTTAAGACGTTTTTATTTTTGCGAGAAGAGTTTCATAAAATCTCATATGAAATGAACACAAATTTAAGATACTTTTTATCACATAACTACAAATACCTACATAACAAAGAATTTCACATCAAAATGTATTAAAAAAAATCCACCAAAGGCCGCCATTTTGTCCCGCCGTCCTCGTAATTCTAACGTCATTTTATTGTTTCTGTCTGACGTCACAATGAATTTCCAGCCAAGAAAATCGCTACAGGTCATAATGCACTAGTGACATATGCAAAAAAAATTGCACGAGCGAAATCACTGGATATCAGGCGGATTGTGTGATAAAAGCAATTCTCATATATACTATTTTTTTAGTAGTTAAAAAAAAAAAAAAAAAAAAAGACATTTCTTACCAAAACATTCTTTCTTTCTTTCAGTCGCTTGCCAACCTGGATCCGATCTCTTATTCCAAGGATTTTCTACATTACAGAGAAGGCTTGGAACTATTACCCCTATACAATAACAGGTGAGTAGGTATATTACCCCTATACAATAACAGGTTAGTAGATCTATTACCCCTATACAATAACAGGTTAGTAGGTCTATTATCCCTATACAATAACAGGTTAGTAGGTATATTACCCCTATACAATAACAGGTTAGTAGGTCTATTACCCCTATACAATAACAGGTTAGTAGGTATATTACCCCTATACAATAACAGGTTAGTAGATCTATTACCCCTATACAATAACAGGTTAGTAGGTCTATTACCCCTATACAATAACAGGTTAGTAGGTATATTACCCCTATACAATAACAGGTTAGTAGGTCTATTACCCCTATACAATAACAGGTTAGTAGGTCTATTATCCCTATACAATAACAGGTTAGTAGGTCTATTACCCCTATACAATAACAGGTTAGTAGGTCTATTACCCCTATACAATAACAGGTGAGTAGGTATATTACCCCTATACAATAACAAGTTAGTAGATCTATTACCCCTATACAATAACAGGTTAGTAGATCTATTACCCCTATACAATAACAGGTAGTAGATCTATTATCCCTATACAATAACAGGTTAGTAGATCTATTACCCCTATACAATAACAGGTTAGTACAATAACAGAGTAGTATTATTACCCTATACAATAACAGGTTAGTAGGTATATTACCCTATACAATAACAGGTTAGTAGATCTATTACCCCTATACAATAACAGGTTAGTAGATCTATTACCCCTATACAATAACAGGTTAGTAGGTATATTACCCCTATACAATAACAGGTTAGTAGATCTATTAACTCTATACAATAACAGGTTAGTAGATCTATTACCTCTATACAATAACAGGTTAGTAGGTATATTACCCCTATACAATAACAGGTTAGTAGGTATATTACCCCTATACAATAACAGGTTAGTAGATCTATTACCTCTATACAATAACAGGTTAGTAGGTATATTACCCCTATACAATAACAGGTTAGTAGGTCTATTACCCCTATACAATAACAGGTTAGTAGGTATATTACCCCTATACAATAACAGGTTAGTAGGTCTATTACCCCTATACAATAACAGGTTAGTAGGTCTATTACCCCTATACAATAACAGGTTAGTAGATCTATTACCCTCTATACAATAACAGGTTAGTAGGTCTATTACCCCTATACAATAACAGGTTAGTAGATTATATACAAAACGTTAGTAGTCTATTACCCCTATACAATAACAGGTTAGTAGGTCTATTACCCCTATACAATAACAGGTTAGTAGGTCTATTACCCCTATACAATAACAGGTTAGTAGGTCTATTACCCCTATACAATAACAGGTTAGTAGGTATATTACCCCTATACAATAACAGGTTAGTAGGTCTATTACCTCTATACAATAACAGGTTAGTAGATCTATTACCCCTATACAATAACAGGTTAGTAGGTCTATTTACCCTATACAATAACAGGTTAGTAGATCTATTACCCATAACAATAACAGGTTAGTAGATCTATTACCTCTATACAATAACAGGTTAGTAGGTCTATTACCCCTATACAATAACAGGTTAGTAGGTCTATTACCCCTATACAATAACAGGTTAGTAGGTCTATTACCCCTATACAATAACAGGTTAGTAGGTCTATTACCCTATACAATAACAGGTTAGTAGGTCTATTACCCCTATACAATAACAGGTTAGTAGGTCTATTACCCCTATACAATAACAGGTTAGTAGATCTATTACCCCTATACAATAACAGGTTAGTAGGTCTATTATCCCTATACAATAACAGGTTAGTAGGTCTATTACCCCTATACAATAACAGGTTAGTAGGTCTATTACCCCTATACAATAACAGGTTAGTAGGTCTATTACCCTATACAATAACAGGTTAGTAGGTCTATTACCCCTATACAATAACAGGTTAGTAGGTATATTACCCCTATACAATAACAGGTTAGTAGGTCTATTACCCTATACAATAACAGGTTAGTAGGTCTATTACCCCTATACAATAACAGGTTAGTAGGTATCTATTAACCCCTATACAATAACAGGTTAGTAGGTCTATTACCCTATACAATAACAGGTTAGTAGGTCTATTATCCCTATACAATAACAGGTTAGTAGGTCTATTACCCCTATACAATAACAGGTTAGTAGGTCTATTACCCCTATACAATAACAGGTTAGTAGGTCTATTATCCCTATACAATAACAGGTTAGTAGGTCTATTACCCCTATACAATAACAGGTTAGTAGGTCTATTACCCCTATACAATAACAGGTTAGTAGGTCTATTACCCTATACAATAACAGGTTAGTAGGTCTATTACCCCTATACAATAACAGGTTAGTAGGTCTATTACCCCTATACAATAACAGGTTAGTAGGTCTATTACCCTATACAATAACAGGTTAGTAGGTCTATTACCCCTATACAATAACAGGTTAGTAGGTATCTATTACCCCTATACAATAACAGGTTAGTAGGTCTATTATCCCTATACAATAACAGGTTAGTAGGTCTATTACCTCTATACAATAACAGGTTAGTAGATCTATTACCCCTATACAATAACAGGTTAGTAGATCTATTACCCCTATACAATAACAGGTTAGTAGGTCTATTACCCCAATACATAACAGTTATTAGGTCTATTACCCTATACAATAACAGTTAGTAGGTCTATTACCCTATACAATAACAGGTTAGTAGGTCTATTACCCTATACAATAACAGGTTAGTAGTCTATTACCCCTATACAATAACAGGTTAGTAGGTCTATTACCCTATACAATAACAGGTTAGTAGGTCTATTACCCTATACAATAACGGTTAGTAGTCCCCTATACAATAACAGGTTAGTAGGTCTATTACCCCTATACAATAACAGGTTAGTAGGTCTATTACCCCTATACAATAACAGTTAGTAGTCTATTACCCTATACAATAACAGGTTAGTAGGTCTATTACCCTATACAATAACAGTAGTAGTCTATTACCCCTATACAATAACAGGTTAGTAGGTATATTACCCCTATACAATAACAGGTTAGTAGGTCTATTACCCTATACAATAACAGGTTAGTAGATCTATTACCTCTATACAATAACAGGTTAGTAGATCTATTACCCCTATACAATAACAGGTCAGTAGGTATATTATCCCTATACAATAACAGGTTAGTAGGTCTATTACCCCTATACAATAACAGGTTAGTAGGTCTATTACCCCAAACATATACAATAACAGGTAGTAGGTCTACTATCCCTATACAATAACAGGTTAGTAGGTCTATTACCCCTATACAATAACAGTTTAGTAGGTCTATTACCCCTATACAATAACAGGTTAGTAGGTCTATTACCTCTATACAATAACAGGTGAGTAGGTATATTACCCCTATACAATAACAGGTTAGTAGGTATATTGCCCCTATACAATAACAGGTTAGTAGGTCTATTATCCCTATACAATAACAGGTTAGTAGGTCTATTATCCCTATACAATAACAGGTTAGTTGGTCTATTACCCCTATACAATAACAGGTTAGTAGATCTATTACCTCTATACAATAACAGGTTAGTAGATCTATTACCTCTATACAATAACAGGTTAGTAGGTATATTACCCCTATACAATAACAGGTTAGTAAGGGCAGACTGCATCATCATTGTTTATTTGTTTTATGTATTGTATATATGAATATTTGTTTTGTGTGTTTGACCTATGGTCTTTTTTAATTGGCTATGGCAAACTGTATATATACAGTAAAACATGCCTATATCTAATACACTTACAGTGAGTTCGTGGTTATAACGTAGTTCATGTTAATGTTACTATAATATGTTTCTAATATGTGTATTATGAACTATGCTTATAATAAAGGGATTTTGTTGGTCCCCAGAGGTTCGTTATAACCATGTTTTACTGTATAGCAAATATGAACAGGTATGGGTTTTAGAAGATTTCCATCAAGATGAAATTAAGATTTTGAGGAATTTAAACATTTACACATGTATTCAGATCTGCCAAAGGTATTTTGGATTTTAAAAGGTTTTAAGTGGTACATCATGAAGTGGGCGGGTCTGTAATTCATATTCTAAATAATAATTAAGAGTAATGGGAAAAATATCTACCTTTTTTGCTCTTTGTTACACATCTTAGGTACATCAAAGAGATAAAAATTCAATTTTTTACAATTCCATCTTCTATGAATGGGAAAAAATCTACAATAAAATGCAGGCATAGATTGTATAGGTGCTTTTCCAAATTGATCCAGCTAATAACGTAAAAAGTTATTTGCTTGGAAAAAGAAAGTTATTTATAGATATTGGGAGATTCCGTGATGTGGAGTTTCACATCTCTCGGGATCCTTAGTGGGATTACATGAATGTGTTGTGTTAAGGATTTAGCTATTTTATTGGAACCTTAGGGAATGTCACAGTGCCGTCTATTTCTGTTTTCTTCAAATATGTCAGATTAACGGAGATAACCTCAGCAAAGTTAGGTGAAGGTTGCACTAAAGAAAACAAACATCATGGCAATCACTGGTGTTTTCTGAAGATTCTTCATTGGAAATATGGCATGTCCCACTTAGCACTGGTGATAAATCTCTTGAGTCTTACTTTTAGTGTGGGGAATTCACTCAGAGCTGTAATGAAGACAAACACTTAGTAAACCAACAATTACACACACAAAAATATGGAAACAATTAACATACAAATACTGCTGACTTATTTTTGTCAAGAAATATGCATGGTATGTTGTTTTTATTCTGTCAACAAATCTAGCCAAATAATAACAAGCCTTTTGCATTCTTCATTACAGTGTTACTGCTGCTACTGTATATGTTTCAGATAATTATACATGTATTACTCCTAAGCTTATGTCAGGTGAGCAGACTAGTATCAGCCAATGTTCCAGTGTTCAACTTCTGGCACAGGCATTGAAAATACCAAATTATTCAGATAGATGAATATGGTACAGAAAAATGTGGTTTTTTCATAATCTGTCACTTGAATAGTTCAATATTAAGATGAACATAGTTTTTCATGTACTGAAATATGATCAGGTGTGACATATATTGACCTTGTTTCATTTATAATTGATATCTGCAAAGTGGATACGAGCACTAGATATAGTTCCCTTGTGTATGGACATAAACATATCTAATGAAGCATGTAAAAACACATTTCAGACAGTAGTACCTTATCCTCAGTTGTATTACTATAGAGACAGACAAATTGTTAGGTTCAAAGTTTTCCTGGCTTCAGAGGTAAACATTTTGTATTGGGTATAACTTTATATCTATGTATGATGTATGTAATATGTATTTTACGTAAAAACAGATGGTGGTTTTGTTCCAAAATTCTTTTCTATCTCCACCTCAACACCTGGTTTATAAAGGTTTGCTCCTATTCTTTGTAGCCTTGTAATCATGTTTATGAATTAGATAGCTCAGTGACCTATGGAGATGGGAAAAGTTACAGGAAACATCATCAATCTTTTCAATTGTTCATTAACATATTTGAAATTCTATTAGTGCATGATGTATGATTTTATGAGAATAACAGGTTCTATTCCGAATACAATATTCTCTGTATATATTGATATGTGAGATGTTGTTGACCTAAAACTGAGCACCTAGGGAGCCATTACAATAATGTCTATGTAGTGTAGAAATGTCACACACTGCAGCCGCAGGGATGGGAATCAATATGTAGATCACTAGAGATGTTTTATTGGTCACATGACCAGCCACTTTACCACCGCAGTAACTCTGCCCTGGCTGTAAAAGGGTGATATAGAATTAGGATCTGTTATCAGATCATGTGTTTGAGGTATATCATGGCTTTTGTTTGGTCTGAGGCGATTGACGTCAGTGTCGTGTTAGTACCTTGTAGATTAGTATCTTGTTTCTAAATAGATTAAAAATATCACGCTGTACTTTATTATCTGTATCTTAATTAAAATATATATTGAATTTCATCCAAATATGCGATGAGAATATTAATTTTGTCCCATTGTCTAATTTTCAGTTTTCTACTTATACCATATCTATAAACCTGACACCTAGGGCTCTAAAATATAACAAATGTGCTTGCATTGGGCTTAAAGGGACACCTACATGTACATATTCTAATAATAAAATGGACAATCATTTCTTTCATCTTGCATTGCATATTTTATTGGATGTTTATTGAAAATAACATATACTTTTATCAAGTAATGGACATGAGGACTTTTTTAGGTCACCTGGGACGAAGTCTCAAGTGACCTTTTCTAATCGCCTTTTGTCCGTTGTCGTCCGTCGTCTGTCATATGTCCGTAAACAATTTACATTTTTGACTTCTTCTCCAAAACTTTTGAAGCAATTTATAAGGAAAATACATTTTTGAGTATTATTTGGTCATTTTTAATAGGAAATGAGTCAAATGTTGTCAGAATTATCAGTATGAGATGACTGACCCCAAGGGGCCTTAGGGGCTGGGTCAAAAGGGGTCAAATAGGCTAAAACTTCAAAAACCTTCTTCTGAAATTCTAGAAATGGTAGAATCAAATACACTTTATTGATGAAAAATTCTTAAAGTATTTTATAAAAAGTGTGAATTGTATGACCCTGGGGTCCCACGTTTCCCCTTGGGAGGGGATCAAGTTTGCTATAGTTTATATAGGAAAAACACATTTATGAGCATTTTTTGCTCAATTTTCATAGGAAATGAGTCAAACTTGGTTAGAATTATTAGCCTGATATAGCATTTTAACATCATATCCATAATGGTCCGGATGGACCCCCTGGGGGCAGAGGGGCAGGGCCAAAAAAGGTCATATAGGCTAAAGCTTCAAAACTCTTCTAAAGTTCTGGAATTGGTAGAATCAAATAATTATAGATGGAAAGGTCTTAAGGTGTTTTATAAAAATTGTGAATTATATGACCCTGGGGTCTCACGTTACCTTCTAGGGAGGGGTTCAAGTTTGCTTTAGTTTATATATGAAAAACATTCATGAACATTATTTGCTCAATTTTCATAGGAAATGGGTCAAACTTGATTAGAATTATTAGCCTGAGATATAGCATTTTAACATCCATATAAGTCCTCCATAACCCCCTGGGGGACCAGAGGGGCATGACCTAACAGGGTCAAAATGATTAAAATTAAAAAAATACTTCTAAGTTCACAGGTTTGATGGAAGCAAATACTCTTCATAGACTAAAAAGTCAAATTTATAAATCACTGACCAACTTCAAGGCCCAGCATATAGTGTTTATGTGTCTTTAATTTGTTTCATTATTTGTTTCATTATATATTCTAACTCAGGTGACCGTTAAGGCCCATGGGCCTCTTGTTTCACATCAATATGTTAATTGTTATATTGAACTGCTATATTTAAAATTGGACTGGCTTATTACTTGCCTTAGTATTATAGTTCTATAATCTAGTTATTTATATAATAATGTTATCATGTACATGATTTTTGAAAATTTTAATCGCTGTATACATGGATATAGTTTTTATCTATCCTGGTAAGATAGTCACATGATATTATAAAACTTTTAGATGACGTCGTATCCCTGTTCTGTGAGATTTATGACAAAGATTGTGACATGATGTTATAATAGTAAAACTTTTAATGGCGTTGTGTATCACTGTTCTGTGAGATTTTTTACTAAGATTGTGACATGATGTTATAATAGTAAAACTTTTACATGACGTCGTGTATCACTGTTCTGTGAGATTTTTTACTAAGATTGTGACATGATGTTATAATAGTAAAACTTTTACATGACGTTGTGTATCACTGTTCTGTGAGATTTTTGACTAAGATTGTGACATGATGTTATAATAGTAAAACTTTAACATGACGTCGTGTATCACTATTCTGTGAGATTTTTGACTAAGATTGTGACATGATGTTATAATAATAAAACTTTTACATGACGTTGTGTATCACTGGTCTGTGAGATTTTTGACTAAGATTGTGACATGATGTTATAATAGTAAAACTTTTACATGACGTTGTGTATCACTGTTCTGTGAGATTTTTGACTAAGATTGTGACATGATGTTATAATAGTAAAACTTTTACATGACGTCGTGTATCACTGTTCTGTGAGATTTTTGACTAAGATTGTGACATGATGTTATAATAATAAAACTTTTACATGACGTTGTGTATCGCTGTTCTGTGAGATTTTTGACTAAGATTGTGACATGATGTTATAATAGTAAAACTTTTACATGACGTCGTGTATCCCTGTTCTGTGAGATTTTTGACTAAGATTGTGACATGATGTTATAATAGTAAAACTTTTACATGACATTGTATCAGTATTCTGTGAGATTTATGCGTATGTGGATCTCTTTGATGTCATACAGTTATGTATTAAACAACTAATACTTTTATTGTTCTATTTCCATGTTTGTGCTGTTCCTGCTGTCTATCAGAATATACTGTGAGTATACGCTGCTATCTTTACGTGTTTACGGTGAACTTACCAATACGGGTACTTAACACAGGCCCTTTGTATAGGGCTATTAATAAGTAGGCTACAACAAGCCCTCCACCTTTGGGTTGAGAGTTTGAATCCCATCTGGGACAGTTGCCAGATACTGACCCCTGGTTTTTCTCCACCACTTTAACCTGACATGTCCTTAAATGACCCTGGCTATTAATGGAACATCACTTAACCAAGCCAAATCAACACTGTTCCTTGTATTGGCAGCTTTAAATCCATTTATATATCCAAACCCTTTAAACATTTTGATTGGTTTATTGAAACTGATTATGAAATAAAGAAAAATCAATAATTTCAGAATATGTTTTGTGATTTATTAGTTTAGATTTTGTGAGATAAATCTGCTCTAGTTTATACGTGTATATAGTACCTGTACATTAAGTCCTGCGTACTTAACGGCTGTACCCATTCTTTATGTTTGAACTGTCATTGTGATGAATGACTAAGGTACTATTTAAACACCGTTAAAATCAATTGAGCTGTCAATACGTTTACCTTGTCCAAGTGCTATCTAATATGAAGTTAATTTATTTATAAATATGATGGAGTGCCTGACTTCTCCAGATTGGCTGTATTATAAACCATCTGGGCGGTGAAATCAGCTTTAGTCATGCTTCCATTATTTTGTTTCGACTTAGAAAGTGAGATCAAAGAAGGGCGATGTCCTTCTTGTTCATGTTTACTTCAGAAAATAGGTCAAGGTAATTTGTTGTCAAATCTACCAGTGTGTTCTTACGTCATAAATTGTATCTGAAAACTCTCATAATGTGTATAAAACTCTCCTAACACGCCTATATTTGTGTTCCCTGAACACGAGAGGCCATCAGGGGTCAGCGATTCCCACTGTTAATGTTGTCCCTGAGGCAGTGTGTGTTATTGGTGCTGCATTAACTAGTGTAGGAAATGGTCCATCACATGTATAGGTGAGAAAATCACAGGTATATCTAAACTACAATTCACATTTGTCCTCCATGGTTAAATACACATGAATATCTCGTATAATTATTTTATTTCCATCTGTAACCCTAATAACTTACTGGGTTGGTTATTGACACCCAGGGAAGTTTATAATACCTTTGGTTATACCATAAATCTTCTATTTTAGCTGATCATGACGTCGACATTGCATTTTTAGCTCACCTGGCCCGAAGGGCTGGTGAGCTTATGTCATGGCGCAGCGTCCGTCGTCCGTCGTCCGTCGTCCGTCCGTCCGTCCGTCCGTCCGTCCGTCAACATTTCCTTTAAATCGCTACTAGTCATAGAGTTCTGCATGGATTGTAACCAAATTTGGCTACAAACATCCTTGGGGGAAGGGGAACAGAACTTGTATAAATTTTAGCTCTGACCCCCAGGGGGCAGGAGGGGCGGGGCCCAATAGGGGAAATAGAGGTAAATCCTATAAATCGCTACTTGTCCTAGAGTTCTGCATGGATTGTAACCAAATTTGGCCACAAACATCCTTGGAGGAAGGGGAACAGAACTTGTATAAATTTTAGCTCTGACCCCCAGGGGCAGGAGGGGCGGGGTCCAGTAGGGGAAATAGAGGTAAATCCTATAAATCGCTACTTGTCCTAGAGTTCTGCATGGATTGTAACCAAATTTGGCCACAAACATCCTTGGAGGAAGGGGAACAGAACTTGTATAAATTTTAGTTCTGACCCCCAGGGGGCAGGAGGGGCGGGGCCCAATAGGGGAAATAGACGTAAATCCTATAAATTGCTCCTTGTCCTAGAGTTCTGCATGGATTGTAACCAAATTTGGCCACAAACATACTTGGGGGAAGGGGAACAGAACTTGTATAAATTTCGGCTCTGACCCCCCTCAGGGGCAGGAGGGGCGGGGCCCAATAGGGGAAATAGAGGTAAATCCTATAAATCGCTACTTGTCATAGAGTTTAGGATGGATTGTAACCAAATTTAGCCAGAAACATCCTTGGGGGAAGGGGAATAGAAATTGTATAAATTTTGGCTCTGACCCCCCGGGGGCAGGAGGGGCGGGGCCCAATAGGGAAAATAGAGGTTAATTCTTTAAATCGCTACTTGTCCTAGAGTTCTGCATGGATTGTAACCAAATTTGGCCACAAACATCCTTGGAGGAAGGGGAACAGAACTTGTATAAATTTTAGCTCTGACCCCCAGGGGGCAGGAGGGGCGGGGCCCAATAGGGGAAATAGACGTAAATCCTATAAATTGCTACTTGTCCTAGAGTTCTGCATGGATTGTAACCAAATTTGGCCACAAACATACTTGGGGGAAGGGGAACAGAACTTGTATAAATTTTGGCTCTGACCCCCCTCGGGGGCAGGAGGGGCGGGGCCCAATAGGGGAAATAGAGGTAAATCCTATAAATTGCTACTTGTCATAGAGTTCAGGATGGATTGTAACCAAATTTGGCCAGAAACATCCTTGGGGGAAGGGGAATAGAAATTGTATAAATTTTGGCTCTGACCCCCCGGGGGCAGGAGGGGCGGGGCCCAATAGGGAAAATAGAGGTTAATTCTTTAAATCACTACTCGTCCTAGAGTTCTGCATGGATTGTAACCAAATTTGGCCACAAACATCCTTGGGGGAAGGGGAACAGAACTTGTATAAATTTTGGCTCTGACCCCCCCGGGGCAGAAGGGGCGGGGCCCAATAGGGGTAATAGAGGTAAATCCTATAAATCGCTACTTGTCCTAAAGTTCTGCATGGATTGTAACCAAATTTGGCCACAAACATCCTTGGAGGAAGGGGAACAGAACTTGTATAAATTTTAGCTCTGACCCCCAGGGGGCAGGAGGGGCGGGCCCAATAGGGGAAATAGAGGTAAATCCTATAAATCGCTACTTGTCCTAGAGTTCTGCATGGATTGTAACCAAATTTGGCCAGAAACATCCTTGTGGGAAGGGGAACAGAACTTGTATAAATTTTGGCTTTGACCCCCTGGAGCAGAAAAAGTGGGGCCCAATAGGGGAATTAGAGGTTAATATTCAAATTCCTTCAGAAAATAAACAATGAACTTGTATTCAGAACATTACTTGTCATTACAAACCAGGTGAGCGGTACAGGCCCTCTGGGCCTCTTGTTAGCCTATCACCATCAGATGGTACTTAAATCACCTTTTTTCGGTGGTCTGTCCAATTGTCCCTCCTTTTGTCCATCTGAAGGAATTGTTCTCAAATTTGTATGTTCTCCATAGTGCCAAGTTATGTATACTGAGAAATCATTATATTTTGTGAGGGATTCTTTTCGTGATTTTTATTTTCTGACTTTAAGCAATGAAAACACACAAAAAATTAACAGTTTAAGGGGACATATATGAATGTACACTACAAAAGTCTGGTGACAGGATTAGGCCATATTTTAATGTCGACGCGGGATTACTTAGAAAGGCACAGGTGTAGTACTAACTTTGTATGTAGACTAATATTGGAAAGATCTCACACAAGTTCGAAAAACAACGTGATTCGACAGTAAATTATGGAGTTATTGCCCTTAGCACTAATTATTATTATTGGACCTTGTGAACAGGATAACTTGAGTAAATATGAAATGAGCTTATTAGAACTTTGTACCAAGGTATATAGACTAATATTGGAAAGATCAAAATCAGCGCGATTCAACAGTAATTTACAGAGTTATTGCCCTTTAAATTTGCACTAATAATTATTGGACCTTGTGAACGCAATAACTTGAGTAAATATGAACTGAGCTTGATGAATCTTTGTATGAAGACTAACATTGGAAAGATCTCGGACAAGTTAGAAAATCATTGTAATTCGACAGTTATTTACGGAGAGTAAATATGAAATGAGCTTAATGAAACTTTGTATTTAGACTAACATTGGACAGATCTTGCATGAGCTCTAAAATCAACGTGATTTGACTCTAATTTAATTACTAATATTTGTAATTGGACCTTGTGAATATGATAACTTGAATAAATATGCACTCAGCTTCATGAAACTTTGTATTTAAGAAATTGGAAAGATCTCGGACAAGGTCGAAAATCAACCTGATAAGATCGTAACTTATGAAGTTATAGCCCTTTGCAATAATAATTATTGAATCCGTAAACATGATTATGTTAGTTAATATGCACCAAGCTTAATGAAATTTGTATGTAGACCTATTAGATCTATGTTCCTATTTTATGAACAAAAGACATCAGATGGCTAGTAGATGATATAACTAATTTGTATAAAATATCAGGTGACTGTTAAGGCCCATGGGCCTCTTGTAAAATTATTGCTCAAAGTAAGCCATTGTGTATAAGTGCATTGATTTTGCACAAGAAATTGATAAAAGAAACCTACACATTTTTCAATTTTAGCTCACCTGGCCTGAAGGGCCGGTGAGCGTATTTCAATTGTGGCATCCGTTGTTCGTCGTCTGTCCGTCAACTGTCCACCAACATTTCCTTTAAATCACTACTAGTCATAGAGTTGTGCATGGACTGTAACCAAATTTGGCCAGAAACATGCTTGAGGGAAGGGGAAAAGAGTTTGTATAAATTTTGGCTTTGACCCCATGGAGCAAAAAGAGTGGGGCCAAATAGGGGAATAGAGGTAAATATTCACATTCCTTTAGAAAAGAAACAATGAACCCGTATTCAGAACATTACTTGGTATTACAAACCAGGTGAGCGATACAGGGCCTCTGGGCCTCTTGTTTGTGATTGTATTTAGTTCAAGGTAAGTGAAGTTAAGGCTTAAAAAGATGGATGGGGGCACTTATTGGGTCGAATATAGTAGGTCCCCCTTGGAGTTGTTGTTTAGTTTTATGCCAATCAATAGCCAGGGAATTTTAAGGATGTGCCAGGTTTTGATGGTGGAGAAAAACCATAGTACATGGAGAAAAACCACAGACAAGCAGTCAGTACCTGGCAATTGCCCCACATGGGATTCAAACTGGCATCCCAGAAGTGGGAGGTTTGTGGTGATATGTTGGGACATCTTAACCACTTGGCCATCACTATCCCATGCATGTTTGTTTCATCTCTCTCTATAACAATAATATAAATGATCCACCACCACGACATATGACTATATATTATAACTGTGGACTTTTTTGTTGCAGTGCTCATTTATTCCCCACTTTTCAATTTACATCGAGACTAAGTACAAAGATGACAAGGGTTGTACAGAAAATGTAAGTACAGATTTTCAATGTTAGTAGGATTACCTATCTGTTAGTAAGCATAGGATTTGTCATGGTTTTCAATGATTGTAATGGTAACCATGGTTATCTTGTTTATTATACTTTGATCATCATGATTACCTTTGATTACCAATACTACCATGGTTACCTTTGATTACCATATTTATACTTTTGGTTACCATGGTTAAATTTGATTACCATGATTACCTTTGATTACCATGGTTATATGGTTTAATTAGATTACCATTTTTACATTTGATTACCATGGTTATATGGTTAAATTAGATTACCATGATTACCTTTGATTACCATGGTTACCTTTGATTACCATATCTATACTTTTGATTACAATGGTTACTTTTGATCACCATGGTTAAATTAGATAACCATGGTTACCTTTGATAACCATGGTTATATGGTTAAATTAGATTACCATGATTACCTTTGATTACCATGGTTATCTTTGATAATAATAATTATACCTTTGATTACCATGGTTAAAACAGATTACCATGATTACCTTTGATTACCATGGTTAAATTAGATTACCATGATTGCCTTTGATTACCATGGTTATATGGTTAAATTAGATTACCATGATTGCCTTATAGCATTTTACATATTTTTCAAATTTACCATGTTTGGAAAGCTACATGTCCATAAGGTCTGATGCCAAAATGGGAGTTTGCTCTCTGCATGGGTTGGTCTGGTACTACAAGCTATGTACTTGTATCGACGATGGGAATTCCTGTAAGAAAAATTATGAGAATTGAAACAGTTTAGAAATAAAAGTTTAAATATTTCAATGAAATTTGAACCTAGACTTTTGACTTTTACTTATAACTATAGTATAGTTAGTGTACTACAGGATTATATGAACAACTGAATTAAACTTGAAGATCAGGGGGAGATAACTCATATTCTTTACCCCTACCCCCCATTTTTGGAATATCTAGCAAAAAATATCCAGAACTGAAAATTTAAGCAAAACAAAGGTCCAAAACTGGCCCAATACTATAGATATATAACTTAGTAATCAAAACAATATCATAAAGAAATGATTATAACATATTATGTCATAATCTATCTGATATAACACAGAGAAATGATGGTGCAGCTTATAAAATATGGATACAAAACAGCCCCAAAAATTTCAAATTTGCCCTGATTTTCTTAATGAGATGATTCTAAAATTACAAATGTATACCAATTGATGTGAAAAAGGGAATTATTAACCTCTGAATGATTCCAAGGACAGATAAAATCAAATCTAGAGCAACGTTTGAACCCGAAAGACTGGTCAGAACTTAAGAATCGTGGCTATTAGAAAGAAAATAATTTTGAAAAATAGAATAAAGCTTATCCTTCACTCACATTTTGATGTAAACTAGTCAGTTACAAGATCTGGAAGTGAAAGAATTACACAATTCACCTCTAAAATTGCACCAGGCTGACTGCTTATGCCTCCGTTTACCAGAGACCTACAGACAATGGAAGGGAGATAACTCGAATTTCACTCGACTATCCATCTCGAAGAAATTAAGAACACTGATAATTGAACCAAAGAGGTATATAAGAGAAATATATAGAGAAAAAAGACAAATTATACTCACAAATAAATACTCAGGTCATTTATGGAAAGGTAAATCTGTCTAGTATTTTCGTGAAATGACTTAACTCCCCTTGGCGCTGTCTTCAAGTCAGGAATAAGCTGTTAAACTTGTCCGCCCAAAAGGTATCATGTTCAAAGCTCGGCTGAAACAGAAGAAATGAATAAATGAATAAATAAATGAAAAATAACTAAAATGAATGAGTGAAAGTAGCTGATTAATGAACACAAAAACAGAAAGTGTTTTATATAGATCGATTAGGTTTCATGGCCATTTAAGGATGTGTCAATTGTACTTGGAGGAACCCAGAGTACCCAAATGAAAACCACCGACCTACAGCCTGAATCTATTACCTATTCCTGACCAGTCTTAAACACTTAATAGTGAAAAAGAAGACTATACTGTATATTTTACAGAACCAAACAACACTATATATCCATATGATGAATAAATACATAAGATATTTGAGTTACATGTACAGATAAATAGATTAGTGATTATGATAAATAGATAAATAGAGGGAAAGAGATAATGCCTAAAGCCTAATATTATGCCTGAATATCTCCTAATCACAGTGTATCACGTGGATTCATAGAAGTTTACTAAATATCATTGAAATACACATCATATTCTAAGTCAGCTGACTTCTTACATTCACCCCCCCCAGCCAGGACCCTAGACCCTGTGTCATACTGTCCCAAACCCCTGTGTCATAATCGTGACATAAACATCTTCTGTATAATCACTTTCTAAGATATTGGTTCATGTGCTAAGCTATATTAACAACATATGTGTAATGTGATTTTTTTAACAAAATCCTCCAATTTACAGTGTTGTTATCAAGACAGGAAGGCCTCCGTATTAAAAATAACTACCAAATATGTATAAAGTACAAGCAAAATACCTTCAACATTCGATTTCCAGTCAAAAACATGCAGATTGGGTTCAGTCAAATGGTGTCCAGGGACGCTGAATGATGAAAACGTCATATCCGGTTGTCATCCTATAGAGACCGCAGAACCAAATGATTTCGCTATATACGATATATTAACGTTTGCCACTGTCCAGGTTAAATGGAGTTTTCAAGTCTGGTCACCTGTCACTAATTTTGAAGAATGGCATCTGGCATACCTGTGAATAAAAAGAAATAAAGATCTACCATCAAGCTAAATTTTTATGTGGGGGGTTCCATCTTATGTTGAATTCCGCACCAAAAATTGACCAAAATATTCATGAAATTCCAATATTGATTACCTCCCCCTGTCAGACACACACTTGACAGAATTTTAAAATTTCTTTACATATTTTACATCTACATGTATTGCCCAACCCACACATTAAACATTTGAAACTGATGTGCCCTGAATACCCAATCAGCAGGCTCCGAAACATTCACCTCTCTATGAAATCTTGTGCCCAAAAGGGGATTGCCCAAAAGGGGATTTCCAGGAATCTATTTTTGGTTTGATTCTGCGGTCCCATGAATACCATGGTTATATGGTTAACTTAGATTACCATGATTGCCTTTTAATACCATGGTTATATGGTTAAATTAGATTACCATGATTGCCTTTTAATACCATGGTTATCTTTGATAACAATAATTATACCTTTGATTACCATGGTTATTACCATGGTTAAATTAGATTACCATGATTTGCCTTTCAATACCATGGTTATCTTTGATAACAATAATTATACCTTTGATTACCATGGTTAAATTAGATTACCATGATTGCCTTTTAATACCATGGTTATATGGTTAAATTAGATTACCATGATTGCCTTTTAATACCATGGTTATCTTTGATAACAATAATTATACCTTTGATTACCATGGTTACTTTTGATCACCATGGCTAACTTTGATTACTGTGGTTATTTTTGATTACTGGTTATTTTTTATAACTATGGTTATCTTTCATTATCATGATTACCTTTGTTGCCATGGTTTGATTACCATGGTTATCTGTGATTACCAAAATTCTATTTGATTCCTGATGTTTAAAATTAAATTGTGTAACGTTTTTTAGATCATTGTTTACATGCAGCATTGATATGATACTACAATGTATTGTTTTGTCAGCCTCTATACTGGATTTGGGCGTGACTTAAATATTATATTGTTTGACAGGTTCTTGGTCTCAGTGATGAGGACATGGAAGTACGTGAGATAGAACATATAGACATTGCCTACGATGATATGGCTGACAAACATTACAAAGAAGCAGAGGTTTGTACAACGTTGAGGAATTTTCTTTTTAATTTACTTTGCCATTCCATATACAACATTGAGGTTCCATCTTTACCAAAGATTTCTAGAACATAATTTTGTATATCAAAAGTAAAAAGCTGAATAACAAGAGATTGTACTGAAAAAAATTGTCGTTCTGGTGTTAAATGTCTGGACCATCTGAAAATTACATCTCTTATCATAGTAATGCTATCACGCAATTGATTTTTAACTCTTCAGGTTCATTTATTGATCCATATTCAGTGTTGAACATGCCCACTAGGCAATCTGATTTTATCTGGTGTTAAAACACAATTGGCTCACATGAGATAATATATTTCTGTCAAGTTTTTGTGTCACCTGCAACGCAAAGGCGACAACACATAGGTATCATTATGTCAGCTTCTTTGACGGCATCCGGGAAAAGATTTCCGTGCGATAACTTAAGTATTTATTTTCCGATTTCAACCAAATTTGGTCTATTGCTTAATATCATTAGGATTTGGGATGGGTTTGATACTGGTCAAAATCTGACTTATTTGCAAGAGTTACGAGACTTTAAAATCTTCAAAACAGATAATTTCTTGGTTTCCGCTCAGTAACTTTTGTATTCATTATCCAATTGTCAAAACAGATGATTTCTTGGTTTCCACTCAATAACTTTTGTATTCATTATCTGATTTCAACCAAATTATGTATATTGCTTTGTATCAATGGGATCTCAAATGGGTTTAATATTGGTCAAAATTTGTCAATATTTGCAAGAGTTACGGGACTTGATAACTTCATCTAATTATTTACAATATTTTCAACTGTAAATAACTATTTTTCGTGATATTTTAAACTGCTGTGCAGGTGACACATCCATTTCCGTGGAATTCTTGTTTTCTTCTTTCTTTTAAAAACTATTTTTCTTTTTCAGGACCCAACATTATTTTTATCAAAAAAGACAGGAAGAGGAAAACTAAAGAAGGAATGGAAGGTAAATTGAAAGAAAACTATTTGTTGTGTTATACAGTATTTACTTAGGTTTATGCAAGAGGGATAAACATGCAGTAGAGCTGCTACTATTTGCTAAATTTGTGGATTTCACCGAAGTCATCAAATTTAATGCCTCACAGAGAAAAGTCATAGATTTACATAGTATATGCTTTCACCTAGATGATAATTTGAATGGCTACAGTGTGATTTGACAATAAGATTTTTGGAGAAAAAAGCATGTAACCTGTTTAATTTTGTGTTTATTTTTCCTTGCTTGCTCATGTAGGTTTCGGAAAATAAGAAAAAGGAGACAAAACTGAAATCACCTGTCCATTCTAATCATTGATTTCTTGCTTTGGTCCTAGGACAGTGATGAACCAATGATGTGTTCGTACAAAGCTGTGAAGGTGAAGTTTGAGGTGTGGGGACTACAAACCAAAGTAGAAGCCTTCACTCACAGGGTAATTATCATACCTCAGGGACTCATAGTAGTTAGAGCGTGAAAAATACAGAAAGAAGCCTTCACTCACAGGTTAATTATCATACCTCAGGGACTCATAGTAGTTAGAGCGTGAAAAATACAGAAAGAAGCCTTCACTCACAGGTTAATTATCATACCTCAGGGACTCATAGTAGTTAGAGCGTGAAAAATACAGAAAGAAGCCTTCACTCACAGGTTAATTATCATACCTCAGGGACTCATAGTAGTTAGAGCGTGAAAAATACAGAAAGCCTTCACTCACAGGTTAATTATCATACCTCAGGGACTCATAGTAGTTAGAGCGTGAAAAATACAGAAAGCCTTCACTCACAGGGTAATTATCATACCTCAGGGACTCATAGTAGTTAGAGCGTGAAAAATACAGAAAGCCTTCACTCACAGGGTAATTATCATACCTCAGGGACTCATAGTAGTTAGAGCGTAAAAATACAGAAAGAAGCCTTCACTCACAGGTAAATTATCATACCTCAGGGACTCATAGTAGTTAGAGCGTGAAAAATACAGAAAGCCTTCACTCACAGGGTAATTATCATACCTCAGGGACTCATAGTAGTTAGAGCGTGAAAAATACAGAAAGCCTTCACTCACAGGGTAATTATCATACCTCAGGGACTCATAGTAGTTAGAGCGGAAAAATACAGAAAGCTTTACTCACAGGGTAATTATCATACCTCAGGGACTCATAGTAGTTAGAGCGTGAAAAATACAGAAAGAAGCCTTCACTCACAGGGTAATTATCATACCTCAGGGACTCATAGTAGTTAGAGCGTAAAATACAGAAAGCTTCACTCACAGGGTAATTATCATACCTCAGGGACTCATAGTAGTTAGAGCGTGAAAAATACAGAAAGAAGCCTTCACTCACAGGGTAATTATCATACCTCAGGGACTCATAGTAGTTAGAGCGTAAAGATACAGAAAGAAGCCTTCACTCACAGGGTAATTATCATACCTCAGGGACTCATAGTAGTTAGAGCGTGAAAAATACAGAAAGCCTTCACTCACAGGGTAATTATCATACCTCAGGGACTCATAGTAGTTAGAGCGTGAAAAATACAGAAAGCCTTCACTCACAGGGTAATTATCATACCTCAGGGACTCATAGTAGTTAGAGCGTGAAAAATACAGAAAGAAGCCTTCACTCACAGGGTAATTATCATACCTCAGGGACTCATAGTAGTTAGAGCGTAAAGATACAGAAAGCCTTCACTCACAGGGTAATTATCATACCTCAGGGACTCATAGTAGTTAGAGCGTGAAAAATACAGAAAGAAGCCTTCACTCACAGGGTAATTATCATACCTCAGGGACTCATAGTAGTTAGAGCGTGAAAAATACAGAAAGAAGCCTTCACTCACAGGGTAATTATCATACCTCAGGGACTCATAGTAGTTAGAGCGTGAAAAATACAGAAAGCCTTCACTCACAGGGTAATTATCATACCTCAGGGACTCATAGTAGTTAGAGCGTGAAAAATACAGAAAGAAGCCTTCACTCACAGGTTAATTATCATACCTCAGGGACTCATAGTAGTTAGAGCGTGAAAAATACAGAAAGCCTTCACTCACAGGGTAATTATCATACCTCAGGGACTCATAGTAGTTAGAGCGTGAAAAATACAGAAAGCCTTCACTCACAGGGTAATTATCATACCTCAGGGACTCATAGTAGTTAGAGCGTAAAAATACAGAAAGCCTTCACTCACAGGGTAATTATCATACCTCAGGGACTCATAGTAGTTAGAGCGTGAAAAATACAGAAAGAAGCCTTCACTCACAGGGTAATTATCATACCTCAGGGACTCATAGTAGTTAGAGCGTGAAAAATACAGAAAGCCTTCACTCACAGGGTAATTATCATACCTCAGGGACTCATAGTAGTTAGAGCGTGAAAAATACAGAAAGAAGCCTTCACTCACAGGGTAATTATCATACCTCAGGGACTCATAGTAGTTAGAGCGTAAAAATACAGAAAGCCTTCACTCACAGGGTAATTATCATACCTCAGGGACTCATAGTAGTTTAGAGCGTGTGAAAAATACAGAAAGCCTTCACTCACAGGGTAATTATCATACCTCAGGGACTCATAGTAGTTAGAGCGTGAAAAATACAGAAAGAAGCCTTCACTCACAGGGTAATTATCATACCTCAGGGACTCATAGTAGTTAGAGCGTGAAAAATACAGAAAGAAGCCTTCACTCACAGGTTAATTATCATACCTCAGGGACTCATAGTAGTTAGAGCGTGAAAAATACAGAAAGCCTTCACTCACAGGGTAATTATCATACCTCAGGGACTCATAGTAGTTAGAGCGTGAAAAATACAGAAAGAAGCCTTCACTCACAGGTTAATTATCATACCTCAGGGACTCATAGTAGTTAGAGCGTGAAAAATACAGAAAGCCTTCACTCACAGGGTAATTATCATACCTCAGGGACTCATAGTAGTTAGAGCGTGAAAAATACAGAAAGCCTTCACTCACAGGGTAATTATCATACCTCAGGGACTCATAGTAGTTAGAGCGTGAAAAATACAGAAAGAAGCCTTCACTCACAGGGTAATTATCATACCTCAGGGACTCATAGTAGTTAGAGCGTGAAAAATACAGAAGCATACAGAAATATAGCCTTCACTCACAGGGTAATTATCATACCTCAGGGACTCATAGTAGTTAGAGCGTGAAAAATACAGAAAGCCTTCACTCACAGGGTAATTATCATACCTCAGGGACTCATAGTAGTTAGAGCGTGAAAAATACAGAAAGCCTTCACTCACAGGTAATTATCATACCTCAGGGACTCATAGTAGTTAGAGCGTGAAAAATACAGAAAGCCTTCACTCACAGGGTAATTATCATACCTCAGGGACTCATAGTTTAGAGCGTGAAAATACAGAAAGCCTTCACTCACAGGTAATTATCATACCTCAGGGACTCATAGTAGTTAGAGAGCGTAAAAATACAGAAAGCCTTCACTCACAGGGTAATTATCATACCTCAGGGACTCATAGTAGTTAGAGCGTGAAAAATACAGAAAGAAGCCTTCACTCACAGGGTAATTATCATACCTCAGGGACTCATAGTAGTTAGAGCGTAAAGATACAGAAAGCCTTCACTCACAGGGTAATTATCATACCTCAGGGACTCATAGTAGTTAGAGCGTAAAGATACAGAAAGCCTTCACTCACAGGGTAATTATCATACCTCAGGGACTCATAGTAGTTAGAGCGTAAAGATACAGAAAGCCTTCACTCACAGGGTAATTATCATACCTCAGGGACTCATAGTAGTTAGAGCGTAAAGATACAGAAAGCCTTCACTCACAGGGTAATTATCATACCTCAGGGACTCATAGTAGTTAGAGCGTGAAAAATACAGAAAGAAGCCTTTACTCACAGGGTAATTATCATACCTCAGGGACTCATAGTAGTAGAGCGTCAGGAAAGCCTTCACTCACAGGGTAATTATCATACCTCAGGGACTCATAGTGTTAGAGCGTGAAAAATACGGAAAGCCTTCACTCACAGGGTAATTATCATACCTCAGGGACTCATAGTAGTTAGAGCGTGAAAAATACAGAAAGGCTTTACTCACAGGGTAATTATCATACCTCAGGGACTCATAGTAGTTTGAGCGTAAAAATACAGAAAGCCTTCACTCACAGGGTAACTATCATACCTCAGGGACTCATAGTAGTTTGAGCGTAAAGATACAGAAAGCCTTCACTCACAGGGTAATTATCATACCTCAGGGACTCATAGTAGTTAGAGCGTGAAAAATACAGAAAGAAGCCTTCACTCACAGGGTAATTATCATACCTCAGGGACTCATAGTAGTTAGAGCGTGAAAATACAGAAAGAAGCCTTCACTCACAGGGTAATTATCATACCTCAGGGACTCATAGTAGTTAGAGCGGGAAAAATACAGAAAGAAGCCTTCACTCAGAGGGTAATTATCATACCTCAGAGACTCATAGTAGTTAGAGTGTGAAAAATACAGAAAGGCTTTACTCACAGGGTAATTATCATACCTCAGGGACTCATAGTAGTTAGAGCGTGAAAAATACAGAGAGTCTTTACTCACAGGGTAATTATCATACCTCAGGGACTCATAGTAGTTAGAGCGTGAAAAATACAGAAAGAAGCCTTCACTCACAGGGTAATTATCATACCTCAGGGACTCATAGTAGTTAGAGCGTGAAAAATACAGAAAGGCTTTACTCACAGGGTAATTATCATACCTCAGGGACTCATAGTAGTTAGAGCGTGAAAAATACAGAAAGAAGCCTTCACTCAGAGGGTAATTATCATACCTCAGAGACTCATAGTAGTTAGAGCGTGAAAAATACAGAAAGGCTTTACTCACAGGGTAATTATCATACCTCAGGGACTCATAGTAGTTAGAGCGTGAAAAATACAGAGTCTTTACTCACAGGGTAATTATCATACCTCAGGGACTCATAGTAGTTAGAGCGTGAAAAATACAGAAAGAAGCCTTCACTCAGAGGGTAATTATCATACCTCAGAGACTCATAGTAGTTAGAGCGTGAAAAATACAGAAAGCCTTCACTCACAGGGTAATTATCATACCTCAGGGACTCATAGTAGTTAGAGCGTGATAAATACAGAAAGCCTTCACTCACAGGGTAATTATCATACCTCAGGGACTCATAGTAGTTAGAGCATAAAAATACAGAAAGCCTTCACTCACAGGGTAATTATCATACCTCAGGGACTCATAGTAGTTAGAGCGTGAAAAATACAGAGAGTCTTTACTCACAGGGTAATTATCATACCTCAGGGACTCATAGTAGTTAGAGCATGAAAAATACAGAAAGGCTTTACTCACAGGGTAATTATCATACCTCAGGGACTCATAGTAGTTAGAGCGTGAAAAATACAGAGAGTCTTTACTCACAGGGTAATTATCATACCTCAGGGACTCATAGTAGTTAGAGCATGAAAAATACAGAAAGGCTTTACTCACAGGGTAATTATCATACCTCAGGGACTCATAGTAGTTAGAGCGTGAAAAATACAGAAAGCCTTCATTCACAGGGTAACTATCATACCTCAGGGACTCATAGTAGTTAGAGCGTGAAAAATACAGAAAGCCTTCACTCACAGGTTAATTATCATACCTCAGGGACTCATAGTAGTTAGAGCGTGAAAAATACAGAAAGCCTTCACTCACAGGGTAATTATCTTACCTCAGGGACTCATAGTAGTTAGAGCGTGAAAAATACAGAAAGAAGCCTTCACTTACAATATTTTTGTGGGTTTCATTACATAAAATAAATGAGATATGACAAGATGATAACAGTCAGTGAGCAGTTGGATGGAGTTTAATCAAAACAACATAATGTGCTCTGGAATGCTTTCAGCTCTTTATAAATATTTAATTAAACTGAAATATCTGGTATAGTAATGTAACTTTGTTTGAAGATTTAAAAAGAGAACATTTTTTTTTTTTTTTTTCAGTCTGTGCGGGACATTTTGTTACTAGGCCACCGACAAGCTTTCTGTTGGATTGATGAATGGATAGGTGAGTGTGTGACATAACAATGCTGATATAACGAGATATAACCAGATATATCTCAACCTGTTTAACCTATGGACTGTGAGACTAACTAGTTAGGACAAATCATATAAATGCCAATTGGTTTGAAGGTTATATACACCTGTAACTTTACACTATATATATAAAACTGTTTATTATAGATATGACAGTTGAGGACATCAGGGAGTACGAAAAGTCAATCAACAAAGAGACCAACAAAAAAGTTCTACAGAACAGCTGAGAGGGGGGAGTACGAAAGTCAATTAACAAAGAGACCAACAAAAAAGTTCTACAGAACAGCTGAGAGGTGGGAGTACGAAAGTCAATTAACAAAGAGACCAACAAAAGAGTTCTACAGAACAGCTGAGAGAGGCAATCACGAAAGTCAATTAACAAAGAGACCAACAAAAAAGTTCTACAGAACAGCTGAGAGGTGGGAGTACGAAAGTCAATTAACAAAGAGACCAACAAAAGAGTTCTACAGAACAGCTGAGAGAGGCAATCAACTATACAACCATCAACATGGAAAAAGGGGCATCATATAGGCTAAAAAGTACACTGACATTGTATCAGGCTGCTAAGGAAGGCCATGACAACAATGTGTTAGGTCATTGTTATTAGTACATTATGAGTGTTTTAGTAGGAGTACAATTTGTTGTTGCTCTCGGTATGTATTTATTTGGCGAATCATCATGCAGATTTTATTTATGTCGTTACATTTTACAGGATGTTTTGTTATTTGAGGTAAATATGATTTTACAAGTCTGTTTGTCAAAAGACATGTTGTTACTCTCCAAGTAAGTCCATCGGTGAGGAGAGGTATTTTGTTGTATGTGTACCGGGGGCGGTATTACATCATTTGTTGCCCTTTGTGGTAATTACATCATATAAGTTCGTTGGTAGGGTGACATAGTGTATCCCCTTTAGTGTATAATGACATTGTGTAATTTTACATATTATACAAGGTCATCAGTAGGGAGACTTGTTATCTTCTCCATGTGTATCTATCAATGGCAGAGACATGTTGTGTCTGCCTCTTTGTAATCGATAAGATTTGAGTCCATTTGTTGGGGACCTTGTTGTTTTTAGCTCACTTGGCCCGAAGGGTCGGTGAGCTTATGTCATGGCGCAGCGACTGTCATCCGTCCGCCCGTTGTCTGTCCGTCAACATTTCTTTTAAATCACTACTTGTCATAGAGTTCTTCATGGATTCTGACCAAATTTGGCCAGAAGCATCCTTGGGGGAAGGGGAACAGAACCTGTATAAATTTGGCTCTGACACCCCGGGGGCAGGAGGGACGGGGCCCAATAGGGGAATTAGAGGTAAATCCTATAAATCGCTACTTGTCCTAGAGTTCTGCATGGATTGTGACCAAATTTGGCCACAAATATCCTTTGGGGAAGGGGAACAGAACTTGTATAAATTTTGGCTTTGACCCCCTGGGGGCACGAGGGGTGGGGCCCAATATGGGAATTAGAGGTAGATATTCAAATTCCTTCAGAAAAGAAACAATGAACTTGTATTCAGAACATTATTTGACATTACAAACCAGGTGAGTGATACAGGCCCTCTGGGGCTCTTGTTCAGATAAGTTTTATAAATAGACAATATTGAGTATGATGATGATCGTTAATGGTTTCCAGGTGCTAGTAGAAAACATTAAAGAGGTTTTAATGGTTGATCTCAACATCCATATTTGTTTGTGTAGTGTAGGCAGATACCCATTACCTCGTACCACACCCATTAATGAACATAGAAAGTCCTGTACATAAACTTACTATTATGTTACTCAATTACAAAATTTTACAGATTGTTAACACTTTTTGATTTTATCCATAATCTTATACTAAAGTGTGACACAAACATGTTATTTTTGTTAAAAAATAATTTCTTGCTTTTGTTATGTTGATGCCTTTGCATTGTGTTCCCAGTGCTCAAGATTATTTAATGTTTAGTAAAGACAAAATTATCTCAACCCTGTATAACAGCTGTATAGGACAGTACTTAATGAAATTTGATCTTCACGGCTAATTGGTGAGGTATATGTACAAATTGTCAGCATGCTGTCATTACCAGCTGATGATTGACTAAAATAGATATGTTACTCATCCAGTATCAGTATGTTACACAGTTGTCTGCCCTTGCAGGTTGGTATTTATTGTGTTGTCAAGTGTTTGTGAGCTTGCAGGTTGGTATTTATTGTGTTGTCATGTGTTTTATGAGCTTAGCTAAAGGTAACAGAAAATGATGCAAGTTTGCACACAAAATTGACACTAACTGCAAGAGCAGACAACTCTGTATAATATGTAAAATATATAAAGACAGAATTACATATTCTGCATGAATTACAGATATCTTTTCCAAAATCCTTCTTAATTATGAAATATTTCAGGCAGATACATACATTGGGCCTTTACTTTATGTAAATTTTCAAAAAAAAAAGAGTATATTTTTAGAGGCTTATGATTTCATAAGTTAGTTTGATAAGGATTTGATTTGAACTGTTAAATTACATATGAGATGACAGTCTTACTTTTTAACCAATGTATTTCCAGTCTACTAGCTGCCATCTTGTTTGTGGAAAGATGTCTGACTTATTGAAGATCCTCATCTAGATTAGTTATATAGGCTGATTAAATCATTATTATACATAAAAAATCTTGATTTCGCATTCCATTTTGCCTTTTTGAGTTTGATTTTTATATATCATTTCTTGTGTATTATTTAAATGTAAATATTATGTTTATTAAATGAAAACAAAATTATGTGCACCAATGGATTAACATGGAAGTTTAGTTGATGTTTCACAACGACATTAAGTTGCCACAGACTTGTATGAGTTGGTGGCAGTGATTGAGTGTTTACTAATTAGTAGTACTGTTTCACTGTAGATAATCAACGTTATTAAAACCAAGTGATCAACGATGTTACAACCATGTGATCAATGGTGTTACAACCATGTGGTCAGTGATGTTACAACCATGTGGTCAGTGATATTAGAACCATGTGGTCAGTGATATTAGAACCATGTGGTCAATGATGTAAAAACCATGTGATCAATGATGTTACAACCATGTGGTCAGTGATATTAGAACCATGTGGTCAATGATGTAAAAACCATGTGGTCAGTGATGTTACAACCATGTGGTCAATGATGTTACAACCATGTGGTTAGTGATGTTAGAACCATGTGGTCAGTGATGTTACAACCATGTGGTCTATGATGTATTAACCATGTGGTCAGTGATGTTACAACCATGTGATCAATGATGTTATAACCATGTGGTCAGTGATGTTACAACCATGTGGTCAGTGATGTTACAACCATGTGGTCAATGATGTAAAAAACATGTGGTCAGTGATGTTACAACCATGTGATCAATGATGTTACAACCATGTGGTCAGTGATGTTACAACCATGTGGTCAGTGATGTTACAACCATGTGGTGAGTGATATTAGAACCATGTGGTCAATGATGTAAAAAACCATGTGGTCAGTGATGTTACAACCATGTGGTCAATGATGTAAAAACCATGTGGTCAGTGATGTTACAACCATGTGATCAATGATGTTACAACCATGTGGTCAGTGATGTTACAACCATGTGATCAATGATGTTACAATCATGTGTCAGTGATGTTACAACCATGTGGTCAATGATGTTACAACCATGTGGTCAGTGATATTAGAACCATGTGGTCAATGATGTAAAAACCATGTGGTCAGTGATATTAGAACCATGTGGTCAATGATGTAAAAACCATGTGGTCAGTGATGTTACAACCGTGTGGTCAATGATGTTACAACCATGTGATTGATGTTAGAACCATGTGGTCACTGATGTTACAACCATGTGGTCAGTGATGTTAGAACAACCGTGTGGTCAATGATGTTAGAACCATGTGGTCAATGATGTAAAATTCATGTGGTCAGTGATGTTACAACCATGTGGTCAATGATGTTACAACCATGTGATTGATGTTAGAACCATGTGGTCAGTGATGTTACAACCATGTGGTCAGTGATGTTACAACCATGTGGTCAGTGATGTTACAACCTTGTGGTCAAAAATGTTAAAACCATGTGGTCAATGATGTTACAACCATGTGGTCAGTAATGTTAGAACCATGTGGTCAATGATGTTAGAACTATGTGGTCAGTGATGTTACAACCATGTGGTCAGTGATATTACAACCATGTGGTCAGTGATGTTACAACCATGTGGTCAGTGATGTTACAACCATGTGGTCAATGATGTTACAACCATGTGGTCAGTGATGTTACAACCATGTGGTCAGTGATGTTACAACCATGTGGTCAGTGATGTTACAACCATGTTGTTGATGATGTTACAACCATGTGGTCAGTGATGTTACAACCATGTTGTTGATGATGTTACAACCATGTGGTCAGTGATGTTAGAACCATGTGGTCAGTGATGTTACAACCATGTTGTTGATGATGTTACAACCATGTGGTTAGTGCTGTTACAACCGTGTGGTCAACGATTTTACAACCATGTGGTCAATGATGTTACAATTATATGTTCAATAATGTTACAGTTATATGGATGATGATGTTAGAAATATGTATTGATAATGTTGGTTGACCAATAATGGTTTTGTTTGTATGTTCTTATGTCTGTGATTGTTTGTCATTTCGTTCTTGTTTTGTTGTTGTGCAAGTTCTTTGCTATAATTTTCCTTAATCATATCTTAAACAAATGTACAAGAAGTTTTTTGCCATAGACTCAGCTTTCCATTACAAAAAAAGCATTTTATGCTACCGACTAAAGCTGAAGACTGAATATGTAGTAATTTTAGAAATTTTATGCTATAGACTAAAGCTTTAGACAGAGTAATTTAGTTATTTTAAAGAAATTTTTTTCAATATTTAGATATTGTTCCATTCCAATGAAAATTGTTTTTGTTGGGGTTTCGAGAAATGATACCGATGGTGTGAGTGGGGGAAAGAAGGGCATTTTTTGGTATTTTGGAGATATTTCCTCATTACATGTAGTATTTGTTAGTGTTAACGTATGAATTCAAAATCTATTTGAGGATTTTATGTGTCTGCTTTTGTTAAATTTTGTTTTGTGACTTTAAACTTTCCTCATTACATTTAGTATGTGTCAGCGTTTACGTATGAATTCAAAATATATTTGAGGATTTTATGTGTCTGCTTTTGTTCAATTTTGTTTTGTGACTTTAAACTTTCCTCATTACATTTAGTATGTGTTAGCGTTTACATATAAATTCAAAATATATTTGAGGATTTTATGTGTCTGCTTTTGTTAAAAAAAATTGTGACTTTGAACTTGGTTTGGTTTTGAAATTGTTATCGATTTCATGATTTTAAATTTTTGATTGATTTGCTTTGGTATTTCTGTTTGAACATGTATATGAGGAAATGTTTAAGTTAAGATTTAAGAACTTATAATGATTTTAGTATGTAAACTACCTTCTCAGGTTTTAACACATTGGAACAGCTTGATGCCAGGGTTTAATATCAATGTTTTTTACACATATATGTATATCTTACATTAATACTGTATACATGTATGTCAACATCTAATGGTCGTCTAAAGATTTTGTTGTATCATGTAGTGGGGGCCGCGGTGGCCGAGTGGTTAAGATGTCCCGACATATTACCACAAGCCCTCCACCTCTGGGATGCGGGTTCGAATCCCATGTGGGGCAGTTGCCAGGTACTGACCGCTGGTCGGTGGTTTTTCTCCGGGTACTCCGGCTTTCCTCCACCAACAAACCTGGCACGTCCTTACATGACCCTGGCTGTTAATAGGACGTAAAAATAAACAAACCAAACCAAACCAAAGTATACATGTAGTGATGTAAGTTGAAATTGATAAATGAAATCAATCATCAAGATAGAATCTCAGTATGATATATTGACATCAAAGTTGATTCTATTGTGATTATTGTGTTTGTCTAGGATAAAGATAAAAACATTTGTTAGGGCTAATTTCAAGTGTTAATATTTTATTAACATTTTAAATTTTTAATGTGAATTTGAATCTAAAATGTATCAGAAATGAAAAAATTTGCTTTGATGAATTAATTTTTATAATTCTTAAGTGATTTTACCACCTGCTCAGTTTTTTCTTGGTATTGATTTCCTTCTCTGTGTAGCACACCTGGATAGTGTTCCGAGGTCCCTCACTCATATTGCAGTCTCACCACTACTATTTCTCCTGTTACAAGTTTAAATTAGGATTTTTTTAGAGATCTAACTCTCACAGTGAATAGTTTATATGCATTTTAATATATGTTGAAATCAAAAGTGGAACTAAAGATTTCATGATTTTTTGTAGAACCAATATTTAGTTCTTAATTTCATGTGGTGCTCAGTGTGTTGTTTGTCTGATATTAAAGATAATAAATCATTTAATACAACAAGTAAACAGAACTATTGTGTATGAACAACTTTACTACAAATGCTTGGCGTGATGTTGAAAGCATTGTTCATTTTAGATGTTTGTAATCCTGTAATTTGTTTTGTATGTATAACAATATATGTCTGTGTTGGTGTGTGTTAAATCATCGTTATATATTGTATTGCTAGCATTTTCTACAAAGAGTATGAACAATGGGGAAAATTTAACAACTTGAATGAGTAGACCAGTCTTTCTTTTGAACAAATATTCTCTCATTCCTAGAATCTGATGGATTGAATGGTGTTGATAACTATTGTTGTCAGCAGTGAATAATGTTATGTACTTTTAACCATCAGTTACTTAAAAAGGCAATGAACAAAATCACTGATGGAAAGTTTTATGAATGTAAACCTTGATGAATAAGCCACCTGGAACCTGGAGCTGGTGGCTGTCTGATAACAACAGTATGAAGACTGTTCGGTTTATTTTACATTACAGTCAGGCCAAGTTTGTAAGCATGAATGTTATGTACGCCAAAGTTTATTATGTAGTAGCCGGCTACCTCACCAAAAAAAAGTACCCTGTACTAAAGACCACTGTATAAAGTCTAACTGAAGAGCTAAGGTTGAAGAGAGTGTATACTGGACCTCAATAGGATGAAGAACATCAAGTTTGCTATTATCATTTCAACGGCTACAGGAACTCTGCTTGTGTCCCCAGTGCAGGCTTTGAGATCAAATTCTATGGCTGCTAGCAATAATCTTGTATACAATGTAACAACAACTCATTATCACAAATTGTTATTCCTAGGCAAATGATATTTAGAATTTTATGGCCAGCAAATATGATTTCTTATGAACAAATTATTATTTTATGATATCATGTATAGATTGAGCTGGAACTTTGAAAACCTACCTAAAGTACTTGTTATTAGTACCACACCAACATATGTCATACAGGTGTGTCCATACATCTTATATACTTCTGTGTTTATTGTATTGTCTGTGCACAAAACTATGGTCAATTGGATTATATGTTAATGTACTTAATATTATCATACACAACATGTTTTAATCAAAGGACAAAATTTTCAATCATGTTTTTATCGGACACTTTTAAGTCTCGTGTTATAAAGTATTTTTATCCTAACTAAGCAAACTTCCAATCTTGCCATGTACACAATCTCTTTTTGTTAGATATTTTTAACAGAGAGTTTTACACATTGTTAGTTTTCACAATAATGCACAAATTTGTACTTAGCAGATCATAAGTTGTATGTCCATATGTCATTAACGTTTTTGAATTCTTACGATTGCATCAAAAACATAGATATTGAGATTAAAACACATTCTATGTTAATGTGAAGTGAATAAAAAATCCATCCAAAGATATACAGTATATAGTGAGATTGATTAAAAACACTTTGAGAAGAGTATTTTGTAACACAGGGAGTAAATTATAGATTGATCATGAAGTAATATTAGAATGATGTTTATTACCAGAGATATACAATCAAAATGGCCAGTGTTGCCTGACAACAGGCTAAGTCAGTGGTTAAATAGAGATTGTTTAATGATGTAGGGACTTCCCTGGTAATCTAGATTTTATCTAAAATGGGACAATTCTTGACTGGCATGGACTTTTTTTATACCACATTTGCCCTTTTTGTAAATACAGGTACAAATTGAAAGGAAAAATTAATCCAAGAAAGAGAGTGTTTCCTTTGGAACAGATTCATATGTTTATATAAATTTAGGCTTTTTTTGGCCAGGCCTTCTCTCTCTATGTCATATTTAATAATCAAGATACTCATTTTGCTTGTTTTATTACCAATGATGAACATTCAAATGGAAGGAAAAATCAATCCATGAAATAGATGTTGTTTCTGAAGGTTTAACACACTTAGTACAAAATGTCTGTGTTGTTTCTGTTCATTACTGAGTGAAGCTTGCGAAGAACTGCAGTCATTTGGAGAATTTGTTGAATGTTGTTAATCCAACTAATAGAAATTGTTACATTAAAGGAAACAAAAAGGACAAGATGTATTTGTTTTCATTTTTACAAATTCCCATATTATTTATTTGTCACTCTGTTCGGCTGCAGTACATGACAAATATGTTATAGAACTTAAAACTTTGAGAAAGTCTCTATTGGTTAATGGTCAAAGGTTAAAAATATAAACCGTTGTGTGCAATTTTGACCATCTACATTTATAAAACCTCGACTAGATTATGAAAAGACATTACAAGTGCTGTTGGAGATGGGCCTCAGAACAAGTTTCTTTTGACCAAGGTCACAGTGACCTATTTATCATATCATCAGTCTATAGGTGAGCCCACAGATGAAGTTTCACATGAAAGAATTGTAGGAACAGATTTAGAGCTCAAACATTTTATGCAGATTGAGGGATGACCATACACTATACACAAGACCAAGGTTCTGGTGGTTTTACAGTTCAGATCCCTGAGTTGTATGAACTTAAATAAGTGTTACCCTCGACCTGCAAGTGTGATGAGAAATTGTAGGATTTTACACAACCTTTTGACCTTTCTTTCACGGATATTGAAATAATTTCTCTGAGAAACTTCAAAATCAATGCATGATTTAAATCAAACATAGAATCAGGTAATAATTTACAGTAAAATTACTTTTAACTCAAGTCAGCATGACTAATACATTTCAAGATATCCATGAGTTCAAGTGAATATGTAGTGACAATTGAAGTTGGGACCAACAAATTACTTCGAATGAAAAGTTACACAAGTTTGATTTTACACAATTAAGCTGTACATTACAGTCAAACCTTTGAACTGTTAACTTGGAATCAACAGGTCGGTTGTAAATGAGTAATGAAGTTTAATTTAAATTACTTGAATACATATGGGTAGTGAAAACTTTTAACTACAAGCCATGAACAGACAAGCCATGAACAAACAAGCCATGAACAGACAAGCCATGAACAGACAAGCCATGAACAGACAAGCCATGAACAAACAAGCCATGAACAAACAAGCCATGAACAGACAAGCCATGAACAGACAAGCCATGAACAGACAAGCCATGAACAAACAAGCCATGAACAGACAAGCTTACAGTAAGTGTTACAAACAACACATGTCCCCTGCCGACAAATAGATCTTCGATTCTTAAGCATTAAACTATCTTCCTATGGCATCCATGGTCTATATAGATGATAGAGAATATTTATCTATGGCAAGTTATTATTGCTTAGTTATGCTATCATTGTATGATTATGTTTACGTGTTGTAATGTTAATGTCCGGAAACTAAAATTTGTGACCTCAAATTCAATCCCAAGCTGTATTTTCCGAAATGCTACCAATTTGTGAAGTTTGATCAATATCCATCAATTTGTTCTCAAGTTCTCATCTGGAAACCAAATCCGGACAGACAGACAGACAGACCGACGGGAACAAACACTATAGTCCTCTCTGGTTTCAACACTAGAGTCCCCCCTGGTTTCACCGGCAGGGGACTAATAATTTAATCAGATTTTTTGAATTTAACATCTATAAGGGCTATGCAGTAACATGAGTTTGATTTAACAATGTTCAACTGTACATGTATAGCTTTGATATTCAGTGCTGAATATTTTAAGTATAAAATGAATCGTAAAAATTGACTACAATATATGTCTTATAAGACAAAAATAATAAACAGCTTATGAACACTCAAAACATGATTTATTTAAATATATGTATATTATACATCAATCTATGTATAATTCAATGGCCTCTACAGAAGTTATATATGATTTATACCCCCTCCCAAATCAATGTCAACAATTGTATAAAATTTCAACAGTTGTACTAAAATCAAACAGAATCACAAGCACAGATCAAGTCATAAAATCAAACAGAATCACAAGCACAGATCAAGTCATAAAATCAAACAGAATCACAAGCACAGATCAAGTCATTGCACTAATAACCATGTATATAATAATAACTATAAATAGGATTTGGTTACATCAGTCCTTAACAGATTTACAAAGAGGTAGAAAAGGAAAACATATTGTAGCATCTTTCTAGGTAAAATTTACACTCACAGTAGCGTCTATCTAGATAAAATTTGCACCCACAGTAGCGTCTATCTAGGTAAAATTTACACCCACAGTAGCGTCTATCTAGATAAAATTTGCACCCACAGTAGCATCTATCTAGGTAAAATTTACACTCACAGTAGCGTCTATCTAGATAAAATCTGCAGCCACAGTGGCGTCTATCTAGGTAAAATTTACACCCACAGTAGCGTCTATCTCGGTAAAATTTACATTCACAGTAGTGTCTATCTAGGTAAAATTTACACCCACAGTAGCGTCTATCTAGGTAAAATTTACACCCACAGTAGCGTCTATCCAGGTAAAATTTACACCCACAGTAGCGTCTATCCAGGTAAAATTTACACCCACAGTAGCGTCTATCCAGGTAAAATTTACACCCACAGTAGCGTCTATCCAGGTAAAATTTACACCCACAGTAGTGTCTATCTAGGTAAAATTTACACCCACAGTAGCGTCTATCCAGGTAAAATTTACACCCACAGTAGCGTCTATCCAGGTAAAATTTACACCCACAGTAGTGTCTATCTAGGTAAAATTTACACCCACAGTAGCGTCTATCTAGGTAAAATTTGCACCCACAGTAGCGTCTATCTAGGTAAAATTTACCCTCACAGTAGCATCTATCTAGGTAAAATTTACACCCACAGTAGCGTCTATCCAGGTAAAATTTACACCCACAGTAGCGTCTATCCAGGTAAAATTTACACCCACAGTAGTGTCTATCTCGGTAAAATTTACACCCACAGTAGCGTCTATCTCGGTAAAATTTACATTCACAGTAGTGTCTATCTAGGTAAAATTTACACCCACAGTAGCGTCTATCTAGGTAAAATTTACACCCACAGTAGCGTCTACCCAGGTAAAATTTACACCCACAGTAGCGTCTATCCAGGTAAAATTTACACCCACAGTAGCGTCTATCCAGGTAAAATTTACACCCACAGTAGTGTCTATCTAGGTAAAATTTACACCCACAGTAGCGTCTATCTAGGTAAAATTTACACCCACAGTAGCGTCTATCCAGGTAAAATTTGCACCCACAGTAGCGTCTATCTAGGTAAAATTTACACTCACAGTAGCGTCTATCTAGGTAAAATTTACATTCACAGTAGCGTCTATCTAGGTAAAATTTACACCCACAGTAGCATCTATCTAGGTAAAATTTACACACATAGTAGCCTCTATCTAGGTAAAATTTACAGACACAGTGGCATCTATAACAAGAGGCCCATGGGCCTTAACGGTCACCTGAGTTAGAATATATAATGAAACAAATTAAAGACATATAAACACTATATGCTGGGCCTTGAAGTTGGTCAGTGATTTATAAATTTGACTCTTTAGACTATGAAGAGTATTTGCTTCCATCAAACCTGTGATCTAAGTAGAAGTATTTTTTGAAATTTTAATCATTTTGACCCTTTTTGGTCCTGCCCCTCTGGTCTCCGAAGGGGTCATCGAGGACAGATATGAATATTAAAATGCTATATCTTCGGCTAATAATTCTTATCAAGTTTGACTAATTTCCTACAAAGATTGAAAATAATGTTCACAAATATGTTTTTCCTATATAAACTAAAGTAAACTTGACCCCTCCCCAGGGGGTAACGTGAGACCCAAAGCTCATATAATTCACATTTTTCATAAAACACCTTAAGACCTTTCCATCTATAATTATTTGATTCTACTATATCCAGAATTTTAGAAGATTTTTGAAGTTTTAGCCTATTTGACCCTTTTTTTGCCCCGCCCTCTGCCCCCAGGGGGTCGGCCAGGACCAATGTGGATATGATATTAAAATGCTATCTCAGGCTAATAATTCTAACCAAGTTTGACTCATTTCCTATGAAAATTGAGCAAAAAATGCTCATTAATGTGTTTTTCCTAGATAAACTATAGTAAACTTGACCCCCTCCCCAAGGGGAAACATGAGACCCCAGGGTCATGTAATTTACAATTTTTATAAAAAAAACTTTAAGACCTTTTCATCTATAAAGTGTATTTGATTATACCATTTCCAGAATTTTAAAAGAATATTTTTGAAGTTTTAGCCTATTTGACCTTTTTTGGCCCCGCCCCTCTGCCCCCAGGGGGTCGGCCTGGACCAATATGGATATGATATTAAAATGCTATCTCAGGCTAATAATTCTAACCAAGTTTGACTCGTTTCCAATGAAAATTGAGCAAAAAATGCTCATAAATGTGTTTTTCCTATATAAACTATAGTAAACTTGACCCCCTCCCCAGGGGGAAACGTGAGACCCCAGGGTCATATAATTCACAATTTTTGTAAAGGACCTTAAGACCTTTTTATCTATGAAGAGTATTTGATTCTATCACATCTGTGAGTAGAGAAGAAGATTTTTGAAATTTTACTCAATTTTACCCCTTTTGGCCCCTCCCACAGCCCCCTGGAGGGTGGGGACCATATAATTCACAATTTTGATTGGCCTTATGCCTAAGAAGGTTTGTGCAAAATTTCATTGAAATTGCTTCAGCAGTTTTGGAGAAGAAGACGAAAATGTAAATTGTTTACGGACATACGACGCACGACGGACGACTCACGACGACGGACAAAAGGCGATTAGAATAGGTCACTTGAGACTTCGTAAAATTTACACCCACAGTAGCATCTATCCAGGTAAAATTTGCACCCACAGTAGCGTCTATCTAGGTAAAATTTACAACCACAGTAGCGTCTATCTAGATAAAATTTACACCCACAGTAGCGTCTATCTAATATATAGTATTAAACCATGATATGTATTTGTCGAACTGGTGTTCAGCCATTGAGACATTTTCAAAATATTCATTTTTAATGTAATTTTTTTTTTTTTTCAACTTGATATTGGTATCAAAAACCACTTTCATAAAAGTTCAAAATGCTAAAAATCTCCGTAATTAAAATGTCATTGACACGCATTGTTTGTCATAGTTAGAGACCAGATATTTTAACTGTGGATGATCGATCTCAATTCTAATTGATGAGTAGAATACCCTGTATTCCTCGAACTATTGATCTGGTCCCCAGCTGTTCGAGTTATGGGAGTTTTACTGTATATACACCTGGAAGGTCAAGTCAAGACTTTTCAAGTTGAGTCTTTTTTTTGGTTATAATTCAAAGTTAAAAAAAAAACATTAAAAAGGAAAAAACCAATCAATATACTGGGTATCAATTAGTTTCTAATTTTTCAAATTCCTACTTCTTACATTAAATAACAAAATAAAACTTCAAAGTTCCTCCTCTTGTTAAAACATGAAATATAAATAACATTTTTAATAAGGGTTTCCTACACTAGCTGGAGATGCTTAACAAAATGGCATTCAAGTCACAACGATGACATCAATCAAATCTCTTTAGGGTCTTCCTATGTATATACATACATTCATACAAAATTCATAATATTTCAATAAACATATACACTGTATCACAATTTCACAATAGATAGACAGTACTGTATGTAATAAAATTCAATAGACATTTTTGTGCTCAAAACAAAGAACCATAACCCCAAAAATAGACCAGACGTAAATTGCTATGTAATGTGACGCTTTGATTAAATATATTGTATTGTAAGTTTTTAAAGTTGTTAGAATTAGAAACAATTCTCGGAAATGAAATAATTACCGGTATATACTTTTATAATTAATGCAGTTGTTAGAATTGGAAACCATTATCGGAAGTGAAATAATTACATGTAACTATATTAAATGCTCAATTATCCAGCACTAATCAATATAAATTACAGTCATACATCAGCTGTATATGTTCAAGGGCCATGTAAGATATTGTTTCTATACAGTTTCCTTCAATGCTTAAATCAAGTTCAGCACAATCTATCTCCCTTATCTGTAGTTGATCTGCCTTGGTAAGTCATGGGAGTTATTTCTCCTTACAAGTGATAACTCTGATATCAATACTGCCTAGTTCAGTTCAAAAGATTGTTGTCATGTTAAAGCTGAAGTCCAAAGTCACGTACGAATAGCTGGTTCCATTTTTGTATCACTAAAATAAACAGACATTAATCAGACACACTTAATGTTCAACTTGAGCAAAATTGAAAAAAGAGAAACTCAAATCCCAACAAGACATCACAGAAAATATGTTGTGGTAGACCTGGTTATCATTAGTTATAAGTCTGTAGACCAGGTTATCATTAGTTATAAGTCTGTAGACCAGGTTATCACTAGTTATAAGTCTGTAGACCAGGTTATCATTAGTTATAAGTCTGTAGACCAGGTTATCACTAGTTATAAGTCTGTAGACCAGTTTATCACTAGTTATAAGTCTGTAGACCAGTTTATCACTAGTTATAAGTCTGTAGACCAGGTTATCACTAGTTATAAGTTTGTAGACCAGGTTATCACTAGTTATAAGTCTGTAGATCAGGTTATCACTAGTTATAAGTCTGTAGACCAGTTTATCACTAGTTATAAGTCTGTAGACCAGTTTATCACTAGTTATAAGTCTGTAGACCAGGTTATCACTAGTTATAAGTCTGTAGATCAGGTTATCACTAGTTATAAGTCTGTAGACCAGTTTATCACTAGTTATAAGTCTGTAGACCAGGTTATCACTAGTTATAAGTCTGTAGACCAGGTTATCACTAGTTATAAGTCTGTAGACCAGGTTATCACTAGTTATAAGTCTGTAGATCAGGTTATCACTAGTTATAAGTCTGTAGACCAGGTTATCACTAGTTATAAGTTTGTAGACCAGATTATCGCTGGTTATAAATCTGTAGACCAGGTTATCACTAGTTATAAGTCTGTAGACCAGTTTATCATTAGTTATAAGTCTGTAGACCAGGTTATCACTAGTCATAAGTATATTGACCAGGTTATCACTAGTTATTAGTCTGAAGACTAGGTTATCGCTGGTTATTAGTCTGTTGACCAGGTTATCACTAGTTATAAGTCTGAAGACTAGGTTAAAGCTGGTTATAAGTCTGTAGACCAGGTTATTACTAAATATAAGTCTGTAGATCAGGTTATCACTAGTTATAAGTCTGAAGACCAGGTTATCACTAGTTTTAAGTCTATTGACAATTATCACTGGTTATAAGTATGTAGACTAGGTTATCACTAGTCTGTAGACCAGGTTATCACTAGTTATAAGTCTGTAGACCAGGTTATCACTAGTTATAAGTCTGTAGACCAGGTTATCACTAGTTATAAGTCTGTAGACCAGGTTATCACTAGTTATAAGTCTGTAGACCAGGTTATCACTGGTTATAAGTATGTATACCAGATTTTCACTTGTTATAAGTATGTAGACCAGGTTATCACTAGTTATAAGTCTGTAGACCAGGTTACCACTAATTGTAAGTCTGTAGACCAGGTTATCACTAGTTATAAGTTTGTAGACCAGGTTACCACTAGTTATAAGTTTGTAGACCAGGTTACCACTAATTATAAGTCTGTAGACCAGTTTATCACTAGTTATAAGTCTGTAGACCAGGTTATCACTTGTTATAAGTCTGTAGACCAGGTTATCATAAGTTATAAGTCTGTTGACCAGGTTATCACTAGTTATAAGTCTGTAGACCAGTTTATCACTAGTTATAAGTCTGTAGACCAGGTCACCACTTATTATAAGTCTGTAGACCAGGTTATCACTAGTTATAAGTCTATAGACCAAGTTATCACTAGTCATAAGTCTGTTGACCAAGTTATCACTATTTATAAGTCTGTAGACCAGGTTACCACTAGTCTGTAGACCAGATTTTCACTAATTATAAGTCTGTAGACCAAGTTATCACTAGTTATAAGTTTGTAGACCAGGTTATCACTGGTTATAAGTCTGTAGACTAGGTTATCACTAGTTATAAGTCTGTAGACCAGCTTATCACTAGTTATAAGTCTGTAGACCAGGTTATCACTGGTTATAAGTCTGTTTACCAGGTTATCACTAGTTTCTCAATTTTCAATGAAAGGCACTGATCACAGTAAATATATCATGATAGTCATTATAGTTCATATGTATAAATGTAAATGTACAATCATAAAACTTACTCCTTGTAGTTAGAATAGATTTCTAGCACTTTATTTCTGTGATTTGTAAAAATTCTTTAAAAATGACAAACAAAGTAACAATGACTTTTTGGTGTCCACCAATAAAAACAAAACAGTTATCAAACTTAAAACAAATACACAAACATGCATTGTGTATTATTCATATTAGTAGTGCAAATTAAATGTAGCCACACAAGTATACTACAAAAGAGACAAAATCAAAAGTTTTTTATCCTGAACTTGTATCAGGAATATGAATAATTAATATAGAAAATTGTACTTTCATATAAATGAAATGAATTAAGAAATACATATATGTACTATAATGTCTAATACAATAATTCATTTAATGAATCGTTTGTTGAAATTTAGATGAATAACAGTAGCATCAACAGCTATCTTACTAACAAGAGGCCCAAGAGGCCTTGACGGTCACCTGAGTGCTGCTACAGAAAGAGCATTGCAAAGTTGGTTCAAATCTGTAAAAAGTATTTAAGAATCAGAATAACTTTTAAAGTTGAACCTTCGTATTAGAATTTTTATTTTTTGTTTTTTCATTTTGATAGTTAGTGTATTATGTTACCAAACCTTATGCTTAAAATTCCAATTTGCTTTGCTAACGTTAAACAACAAAACCAAACTAGAAGTCAGTCAGTGTCAGTGATTTTATAAATTTTACTTTTTAATCTATGAAGATTATTTGGTTACATAAAACCTGTGAAATCAGAAGATTTTTGAAATTTTAGCCATTTTGACCCATTTTGGCCCCGCCCCTCTGGTCCCTGGGGGTCAGCCAGGACCAATATGGATATGGTGTTAAAATGATATCTCAGGCTAATAATTCTAACCCAGATTAGCTAATTTCCTATGAAAACTAAGCAAATAATGTTCATAAATGTGTTTTCCCTATATAAACCATAGTAAATTTGACCCCCTCCCCAGGGGAAAATCGAAGATCCCTGGGCCATGAAATTCACAATTTTTGTAAACGGCCTTATGACCGTACAATCTATGAAGAGTATCTGGTTCCATCAAATCTGTGAATTCAGAAGAAGTTTTGAAGTTTTAGCCTATTTGACCCCTTTTGGCCCCGCCCCTAACGTCCCTGGGAGTTGGCCAGGACCAATATGGATATGACGATAAAATGCTATCTCAGGCTAAAAATTCTAACCCAGTTTGACTAATTTCCTATGAAAACTAAGCAAATAATGTTCATAAATGTGTTTTCCCTATATACACTATAGTAAACTTGACCCCCTCCCCAGGGGGAAACATGAAACCCCAGGGTCATATAATTCACACTTTTTGTAAAGGACCTTAAGACCTCTCCATCTATGAAGAGTATTTGATTCTAGCAGTTCCAGAATTCAGAAGAAGATTTTTGAAGTTTAAGCCTATTTGACTCCTTTTGGCCCCGCCCCTAAGGCCCATGGGAGTCAGTCATGGAAAATTTGTTAACATGATTCAATGGCCATTTCATGGGGATATGTCTGACAACATTTAACTAATTTTCTATAATAAATGACCAAAAAATGCTCCAAAATGACCCCAGGGTCATATAATTCTTAATTTCTGTAGAGGGCCTTGAGACCTTTCAATCTATGAAGAGTATTTGATTCTGCCATTTCTGGAATTTCAGAAGAAGATTTTTGAAGTTTTAGCCTATTTGACCCCTTTTGGACCTACCCCTCAGACCCCTGGGGGCTGGGACCATATAATTCACAATTTTGGTTGACATTTGGCTATGGAAGATTTCTGCAAAATTTCAACAAATTTGGTTCCGTAGTTTTGGAGAAGAAGGTGAAAAAGTAAATTGTTTATCGCCATATGACGGACAACGACGGACAAAAGGTGATTAGAATAGGTCACTTGAGACTTCGTCTCAGGTGACCTAATAAATGGTCCTAGAATAAGCAGTTGTATAAGGGACTATAGACAAGCTCTCCCACCAATCTAATGATGGTTCATATGATTTTGGATCCAGGGTTTGAGATGTAGATAGGGTGACTAAGGTTTTTCATATATATATTGAAGTCATGGAAGCATAGGATTAGCCATGGGATTAATACATCACAACGATAAAATACATACATTATACAAAAAGAGAACTTTACTGAACTGTGGTTGGATAAATCATTGAAGGACAGAGGTAACTACTTCTAGAATACAACTTCTACTCTCTACTTATAGCTCTCCTGTTTCTGGCAGCTCTTCCAAATAATTATAAGCTAGAAGATTTTCTAACAAGATTTCTTTTCTTAGAGGAGTGAAATCATAGTGCTGCAAAGAGAAACTGTGGGACGATATATCATGGTATAAACTACTTGGTTCGGTTCACACTATTTTTTTCCGAATATCACGGTACGCCCCACCAGTTTCCGGATCAGGCAAAATCAGGATTTTTATAGCGGTTAATAGTACTTTCTACCAAAGATATTCGCCATTGATGCACATCATTTCTGTAGTTGTAGATTCTAATTCAATATAATCACTAACTAAAGCATCTACGTAAGGCATTTACAGTTTCAAATATGTTTAATCAAGTTACCTAATGCTAAGACTACGGTAGAAAACACTATAGTTTGTATAGGGGAGATAACTTAGTTTAGGTAAGGGAGACAAATCTAGCCTATAATGAGGATCACTCACAAATAGACCCGTCTAGCTTTTATTGTATCAACATTAACATGAATTTGACATCAATTCACCTGGACGAAGCTAACGATCATTTGACTAATGGTAACTATATAACTTTTATATTATACTGCCAACAGCTGCTCCTCACTCAGAAAGCTTCATGCTGAACATCATATTGGATATCACTTTCTATCTGACAGACCCATGACTGACTCTATTAAGCTTGCCCTCACAAGAAGTGATGCTAGTTCAGTTCATGGCAAAAGAAAAGTGATTGTGTCATTGGATCACCAGATAGTCAGCTGGGAACACAGATATATGTTTAGCAGGACTGGATTGGTTCATCAAGCGAATTGCCATAAGCATGCAATTGATTTAAAGTCGTAAAGAAAAAAAATCCTTTCAAGTTTGAAATACATACATGTATATATGTATATATAAACAGTAGTCTACCACAAATTTTATAATCCATTGTCAGTCAAATTTCTATACAATTCTATAGTGTTGACAGATGAATTATAATGTTACCATTATTTTATGTAAATTAATGTAAAATGCAGTTTTGATTGTGTATATTAAAGCTGAAAGACACACACATGCCATCCATCCTCAGCTGAGAATGAGTTAACAAAGCTAATTAGCGTTAGATATGTGAACACAGCTCAGGTGTAAAGCGTGAATTAATTACAGGTATGTCATGTGGGAATTATTTGTATCCTGGACACTGGAGAGTCCTGCCACCGATACCTCCGGGACGAAGCCGTCGGAATTAGGTTCCTCAGACATGTTTTCATCCAACTGTTGTTTTGCAAATTGGAGGAACACCTAAGAGAACAAATATAACCTCCATTTAGGCTGTACTTTGGCACAATATATACACTGGTACTGTAAACCAACTTTCTTTTGCAAATTTTGTGATTCAAGTAAATTTATTAAATTCATCTTCGCAAATTAATTTCCAATATTTACAGTTTGCACTAACATGGGCTCAAAAACCATGAGTTCTAGTATTATCATTATCAGCGTATAATGATAGTATAAAACTGTAAATGTAAGGAATTTTTTTTATTTTGTTGATAATAACTCATGACCTCAACAAAACAAAAATCTATTTCTTAATTCAATTTTTAATCCGCGAATATATTTTGAAATGAAAATAACAAAAATATGTGGTATGATACCTGCTCTAATGTTGACTGACTAAAGCTGTATTCCTCCAGGCTGTGCTTGGATTTGGCTGTGAAAATATAATAATTATGTATTGTTTTCATTTTAGACTGAAACATATATATATCATCTGAGACTCCTAGTTTTTACATTGATATATATTCGTGTAGGAATAAATATTATCATGTTTTCAATTCAATGGATAATCCACATAGTCGTATTGCCCATGCGTTATCTGCTATAATTGTATCATAGTATAAGATGCCTTTCGAGCATATATTACACCTATACACAATTTGGAAAATTATCTTCACACAAATTGCAGGAAGGAACAGGGAGACGTTTAATGCTTAAATTCATAGGTACTCTGTAACTGCATATGACATGTTATTTTGAGTAAATCTGTATATTCCGACCTTGTTCTAAGGCAGTGAATGTTGAAGCTAGAGACCTTATACCATCCCTTGGTATGGTATAATTGGCCCGCTCAGCAAACTTCTCCTGGCATTTGGCCTGAGGGAAGAGTTCCATCACATCTCTCTCCAAGGCCTCCAACCTCTCCTCCAGGTCCTCTTGACCTCCCGACAGACTCAGTTTTAACTCTAACATGTAGCCACTCCCGTACTTGTTCTTCAGACGCTGTGTTTCACCCAAACACCTACATGAACAGCATGTGATCATGAATATATTTGTTTTTAACACTGCCTTGCCTTAAGGTGAAATTAAATTTCATGCATTTCTTTAAAACATTACAGATTTGTACATTAAATACTGATTCAAATGATAAAATATGGTAATGATAAGAGTTGATGGTAACATAAACATTCTGGACTTAACTTTTTAATGGATGATTTCACTAAATGTGTATAAAGTAAATGTTGTATTATCCAAAAAACACCAGTAAATGATCATCAAGTTTTGGTAAAATATCATACTTATTAAAACACTATAGTATATGAAAAATTCTTTTATCATAAAAAGCCCTATAACTTACTGTAATTTTCCATTGACCATTATAGCTACTCTGGAACACAGAGCATCAGCCTCTTCCATGTAATGTGTGGTGAGGATGGCACCACGCTCTGTTCCCTCAAAACAGCTACTGATCGTGTCCCTGTAACCATAATAGGTGTTTGTTACTAACATAAAGTCACATAAACAGTGTCCCAGTTACAACAGTCACGTACTTATCACTTAAACAGTGTCCCAGTTACAACAGTCACGTACTAATCCCATAAACAGTGTCCCAGTTACAACAGTCACGTACTTATCACATAAACAGTGTCCCAGTTACAACAGTCACGTACTTATCACAAAAACAGTGTCCCAGTTACAACAGTCACGTACTTATCACATAAACAGTGTCCCAGTTACAACAGTCACGTACTTATCCCATAAACAGTGTCCCAGTTACAACAGTCACGTAATTATCACATAAACAGTGTCCCAGTTACAACAGTCATGTACTTATCACATAAACAGTGTCCCAGTTACAACAGTCACGTAATTATCACATAAACAGTGTCCCAGTTACAACAGTCACGTACTTATCACATAAACAGTGTCCCAGTTACCAGAGTCACGTACTTATCCCATAAACAGTGTCCTAGTTACAAGAGTCACGTAATTACCCTTACATCATTAGTCACACAAAACTGTACTGACCATAGGAAGCGTTTGGACTGAGGATCCATTCCAGTGGAGGGTTCATCAAGGAGAACAATCTTTGGCCTGCCCAGGATACTCAGGATATAGCTCAGCTATTCAACATAAAAACAAAATCCAAATTATTTTACTTATTAATGATATTCTAAAACTGACAGTACCTCAGCTATTCAACATAAAAACACAATCCAAATTATTTTACTTATTAATGATATTCTAAAACTGACTGTAGCTCAGCTATTCAACATAAAAACACAATCCAAATTATTTTACTTATTAATGATATTCTAAAACTGACTGTAGCTCAGCTATTCAACATAAATTAATGATATTCTAAAACTGACTGTAGCTCAGCTATTCAACATAAAAACACAATCCAAATTATTTTACTTATTAATGATATTCTAAAACTGACGGTAGCTCAGCTATTCAACATAAAAACACAATCCAAATTATTTTACTTATTAATGATATTCTAAAACTGACTGTAGCTCAGCTATTCAAGATAAAAACACAGTCCACATTATTTTACTTATTAATGATATTCTAAAACTGACAGTAGCTCAGCTATTCAAGATAAAAACACAATCCACATTATTTTACTTATTAATGATATTCTAAAACTGACAGTAGCTCAGCTATTCCAGATAAAAACACAATCCAAATTATTTGACTTATTAATGATATTCTAAAACTGACTGTAGCTCAGCTATTCAAGATAAAAACACAATCCAAATTATTTTACTTTGAATGATATTCTAAAACTGACAGTAGCTCAGCTATTCAACATAAAAACACAATCCACATTATTTTACTTATTAATGATATTCTAAAACTGACAGTAGCTCAGCTATTCAACATAAAAACACAATCCACATTATTTTACTTATTAATGATATTCTAAAACTGACAGTAGCTCAGCTATTCAACATAAAAACACAATTCACATTATTTTACTTATTAATGATATTCTAAAACTGACGGTAGCTCAGCTATTCAACATAAAAACACAATTCACATTATTTTACTTATTAATGATATTCTAAAACTGACTGTAGCTCAGCTATTCAACATAAAAACACAATCCAAATTATTTTACTTATTAATGATATTCTAAAACTGACAGTAGCTCTGCTATTCAACATAAAAACACAATCCAAATTATTTTACTTATTAATGATATTCTAAAACTGACGGTAGCTCAGCTATTCAACATAAAAACACAATCCAAATTATTTTACTTATTAATGATATTCTAAAACTGACTGTAGCTCAGCTATTCAAGATAAAAACACAATTCACATTATTTTACTTATTAATGATATTCTAAAACTGACTGTAGCTCAGCTATTCAACATAAAAACACAATCCAAATTATTTTACTTATTAATAATATTCTAAAACTGACTGTAGCTCAGCTATTCAACATAAAAACACAATCCAAATTATTTTACTTATTAATGATATTCTAAAACTGACTGTAGCTCAGCTATTCAACATAAAAACACAATCCAAATTATTTTACTTATTAATGATATTCTAAAACTGACTGTAGCTCAGCTATTCAACATAAAAACACAATCCAAATTATTTTACTTATTAATGATATTCTAAAACTGACGGTAGCTCAGCTATTCAACATAAAAACACAATCCAAATTATTTTACTTATTAATGATATTCTAAAACTGACTGTAGCTCAGCTATTCAAGATAAAAACACAATTCACATTATTTTACTTATTAATGATATTCTAAAACTGACTGTAGCTCAGCTATTCAACATAAAAACACAATCCAAATTATTTTACTTATTAATGATATTCTAAAACTGACTGTAGCTCAGCTATTCAACATAAAAACACAATCCAAATTATTTTACTTATTAATGATATTCTAAAACTGACAGTAGCTCAGCTATTCAACATAAAAACACAATCCAAATTATTTTACTTATTAATGATATTCTAAAACTGACAGTAGCTCAGCTATTCAACATAAAAACACAATCCAAATTATTTTACTTATTAATGATATTCTAAAACTGACAGTAGCTCAGCTATTCAACATAAAAACACAATCCAAATTATTTTACTTATTAATGATATTCTAAAACTGACGGTAGCTCAGCTATTCAACATAAAAACACAATCCAAATTATTTTACTTATTAATGATATTCTAAAACTGACAGTAGCTCAGCTATTCAACATAAATTAATGATATTCTAAAACTGACTGTAGCTCAGCTATTCAAGATAAAAACACAATCCAAATTAATATTACAGATGTCTTACCTTCCTCTTGGTGCCTCCAGACAATGTCTTGGCCTGTTTGTTCTTGTGTTCATCTAACTTCATATTCTGTATAAAACTACCAAATCAAAGTAACATTCAATCCTCCGTTAACAAGACATATCAGTGGTACTCCAATGATTCAATCAAAGTACTCAAAGTACTGCAAATACAACACAACAGAAACAGAAAAATAGAATGAAATCAAATGAATTTCCAAAATATATAAACCATATTATAAAGACTTTAATATCAACTATTTCAAGAACATTCAACTGATCACAGAAAATACATATGTTTTGTTTAACATTTTTCTTGAATAAAGTTCCTACATGAAAATTACAAAGAGTTTTTATCCAATACTCCTGTTTCTTATGTTGCACATACACTTATTTTGGTAAAACTATGCACACATGAGGGCAGCCTTATAAGCTATTTTGCCTTTATCTTAGATCTGTTTTAGGTACACAGAAAGAACATCTGATAAGTTTACTTCATAACTCTTAGGCCTATAAGCCTTAGATAGTAAGTCCAATTTGAATTATCATTAACAGAGATTATGTAAGTTGGACAGAGGAGTCACCAGCAGGCACCAGTTGGGGAGGACTGGCATAAGGTATTATATAACACTCTGTGTATTCTATACACACTCTGTTTATTCTACCAATCAGAAGGCAGTCTTCCCATGACTACTGATTGGTCCAAAGTAATATTATTTAATGAATAGGGAATTTATGAATGGAAGTTTATGAATGAAATGGTTCAAGAGGTCACCACTAGATGTCATGGTAGGGCAAGTCCTACTCAGTCCAACACATCAATTGTAAACCGGATAGCAATAATACAAACGCTGGTCGCATTGTATTAAAAATCAGCAAACCAAATCCATTTTAAACATTAAAGAGTGAAGTGATTTAGTTTATAGTGTTTATTGATACTTAGCCAACAGATTTTATTTACTCAAAATACATGAAACTTTGAATTAAATAAGTTAAAAGACATAACTCTGCAGCAAAGATTGGATTCAGTTTCAGATACAATTTCATAAAAAGCATTATATTCTTTAATTCAATAAATCAAACTTAAATACAAAAGTTTTCTTACTAATTTGAGAGAACAGGAATTTTGTCCTTGGGAACTCCTCGGATATTTGCATAGCATTCAATGTGTTCCTTCAGCGTGACAACATCCCACAACGCATCATGTTGAGGACAGAATCCTAGGCCTTCAAATGCCTCCGACATACAGGAATGGATATCGTACCCTCCAATCACCACCTACAACATCATTTACAGGATTACAGAGGACTCCACATCATCAAATAACACTTATTTGAATATTTCGGTTATTTGCATAAAATTCTGCGATTTTTTCCTTCTTTATCTTTGTTTTTCAACTTCGTGTATTTGAATAGACTTTTACAGACCTCCGGTTATTAGAATAAAATATTTGGGAAATTCTAAAAATAAAATCGAATGTTTTTCAATTTTGCAATATATTTTTAGCGAAATTCGCCAATATATGTTTCAAGATACTTCGCTTTTTAAATATTTTCTTCTGGAAAATGACTTATTCAAATAAGCGGAATCCTCTGTATTTGTACAGTTCGAAGACAGACAGAAAGACTGTAGACGAACTGGTAGACGAACACGTTGAGTTAGTGTTATTTTGGACTGAAGAAGGCCCTATCGTGGCTGAATATATCTTCCATAGAAATGTTTTTTTTTTATTTTACTTTGAATTTATTTTGGCTTTTTATTTCGGATCATTAATATACTAGCTTTATACCGTTTTTACCTCATTAAGACAGAAAGACATTCAGCAAAGAAATTATAGAATCAATATCAGCTGAACTTGGTCAAAGCAAGTATAAAGTTACAGTGTATACCAGAATTGGACTGAGTCGATTATTAGTGACCAGTTAGCTCATTCAACAGAGTACCCAGCTAGTGTTCAGAGGTTCAAACTGTGGTCTGGCCAGTATATTTTCTCCTCTCCTCTTACAATATTGCTGAGCTTGCCAAACCCTATTTCAAGGATTGAAATATGCAAACTTGTGAGTTGTTGTGTCTCTGGGGGAGAAGACTTGGAGAAAGGAGTGTAGTAGACTGGGTCATTAGGTGACCAAGTATATTAATTACGTAGCTCAATCAGTAGACATGCGGCTAGTGCTCTGAGGTCCCAGGTTTGAACCCCAGTCTGTCTTCTCTTCTTCTGTTACAATAGTAAGACTCACCTGTCCTTTAGTAGGAGCGATCTCAGCAATCATCATGTTTAATGTTGTGGATTTGCCAGCACCGTTGGGTCCTAAGAGTCCAAATATCTCCCCTGTATTGACAGCATATGTTGTATTACGGACAACCACCTTGGTTTTTTCCTCTTTAGTTGTTTTTTTACAACATTGTCCAGCTCCATCCTTAATAAACTCCTTCCTTAAGTTCTCCACATAGGCTGCTACATTTCCCTATGTGATAAAAAACACAGAAAACTAATTTCGGTATTAAATTCAGGAACCTTTAACTTGAATTAGATTATAGTGAAGAAGTACTGTCGGTTACGAAGTCCTAATTTAAAAAAAAATACCTTTATATTTTGTAAGGCAAATGTCAAAATGTAGGTCAGGTCACTGTGACCTACTTTTATAACATAACATCATCTTACTGTATGGTTGCTTTTATTCACTAAATTCACAGTCAAGTTCATTTCTACAAAATGATATACCCACGAATAAAATAGCAAGAATGATAAGTAAGAATCTGTATAGCTTATTATTATTAGAAATCGACAAACGCAAGATCATTTCTCCACACGAAAATAAACAACTATACAGAATATAAAAGAACACGAGACTCAAGCAATAAATAATGTTTGAGAGCACAAAAACAAAGTCCTACATGTGAATATTTGTAGAGTAAGTGTGTTTTGAGATTGTTATATGATTATATATTCTCACAAGTCATAAATTGATACCTTGGAATTAACAAATAAGTATACTTCAAATTTTACTGCAATTATCTCATGGAATAACAATTTTGAAAATCAAGTAAGAAACTTAATTTGGTCCCTTTACTCTAATGTCACCTAGTAGAGAATTTTATATAAATACAATCACTGCCTCCACTAAAGATCAAACTCAGGGTTTCATGATTACAAGTCTCACGCTCAACCTCTCTAGCCAAGAGGTATATTGTAGCTAGTATTCACCTTGGTTACACAGCCAATATGTACACTAATTGCACCACAAAATACTGCTGTATTTTGTCAATTCTGAAGACATTAACTTTTACCTGGTTGGATTTGATGTGCAGCACTCTCTCCCTCTCACTTGTCACATCTTCATCTTCACCTTCAATGTCATCATCATTCTTGTGAGGAATCACCTGACTTATTCGATTTTTATTCAGACATGGAAACGTCTCTCTGACATCTCCACCAGTGTTTCTTATGTCAAGCATTCGTAGGACAAAGAAACCCACTGAAAAGTGGATCAAAGGCTGAAAATTAAACAAAATGAAACCTTAAACACTGAATTTCTTTCTGATTATAATACACTAAATATTTCCATCAAACTGAGCACTGTTTTTAGATATTGTCTTTCAGAATAACTTACCATCACAAATGACATGATAAACTCTGTTGAGAAGTAGTCACTGACCGGAATATCTGAGTCGGGGGCTCCCGAATACAAGTGGACACGGTAAACCTACAACAAGGTCAACAAGGGCTACATTCTTTAGAGACAAGAGACAAGGTCAATCACCTTGGAATTGTCTACCTGTATTATCAAATATGAACGCCACTCCAAGGTATAAGCTCACAGGCCTCCTAGGATGGGTGAGGTAAAATGCAAAATAACTTCAATAGATTTAGTTTGGCTTTACAAGTAGGCAATGGATTTTTAAAAAATAACTTGAAAAGTCTTACAATACTGACATAAAATGCCCCCTGTCTCCCCATAAAATTGAGACAGGACGGACATGAGTTACAATATAAGCCCATCACCCTCACTTCATGATGGAGGATAATGTTAGATGTACTTACTCTATCAATGTAGTAGAACCCTCCAAACACAGCATACGGAGGATCAAGGATCAGAAAGATGTAGTGAAGGATGGAGGCTACATTATTCCTTAACAGCATGTCCAACAACGATACCACAATGTAGGGGATAAACGATATCTGAAACACATGGACAGCATGTAAACAACGATACCATGATGTAGGGAATAAACAATAACTAAAACACATGGAGAACAGCATGTAAACAACGATACCACAATGTAGGGAACAAACAATATCTCAAACACATGGACAGCATGTAAACAACGATACCATGATGTAGGGAATAAACAATAACTAAAACACATGGAGGACAGCATGTAAACAACGATACCACAATGTAGGGAACAAACGATATCTCAAACACACGGAGGACAGCATGTAAACAACGATACCACAATGTAGGGAACAAACGATATCTCAAACACATGGAGGACAGCATGTAAACAACAATACCATGATGTAGGGAATAAACAATAACTAAAACACATGGAGGACAGCATGTAAACAACGATACCACAATGTAGGGAACAAACGATAACTAAAACACATGGAGGACAGCATGTAAACGACGATACCACAATGTAGGGAACAAACAATATCTCAAACATATGGACAGCATGTAAACAACGATACCATGATGTAGGGAATAAACAATAACTAAAACACATGGAGGACAGCATGTAAACAACGATACCACAATGTAGGGAACAAACGATAACTAAAACACATGGACAGTATGTAAACAACGATACCACAATGTAGGGAACAAACGATATCTCAAACACATGGACAGCATGTAAACAACAATACCACAATGTAGGGAATAAACAATATCTAAAACACATGGAGGACAGCATGTAAACAATGATACCACAATGTAGGGAATAAACAATAACTAAAACACATGGAGGACAGCATGTAAACAACGATACCACAATGTAGGGAACAAACGATAACTAAAACACATGGAGGACAGCATGTAAACAACGATACCACAATGTAGGGAACAAACAATATCTCAAACACATGGACAGCATGTAAACAACGATACCATGATGTAGGGAATAAACAATAACTAAAACACATGGAGGACAGCATGTAAACAACGATACCACAATGTAGGGAACAAACGAAAACTAAAACACATGGACAGCATGTAAACAACGATACCACAATGTAGGGAACAAACGATATCTCAAACACATGGACAGCATGTAAACAACGATACCACAATGTAGGGAACAAACAATATCTAAAACACATGGAGGACAGCATGTAAACAATGATACCACAATGTAGGGAACAAACGATATCTAAAACACATGGAGGACAGCATGTAAACAACGATACCATGATGTAGGGAACAAACGATATCTCAAACACATGGACAGCATGTAAACAACGATACCATGATGTAGGGAACAAACGATATCTCAAACACATGGACAGCATGTAAACAACGATACCATGATGTAGGGAACAAACGATATCTCAAACACATGGAGGACAGCATGTAAACAACGATACCACAATGTAGGGAACAAACGATAACTAAAACACATGGAGGACAGCATGTAAACAATGATACCACAATGTAGGGAACAAACGATATCTAAAACACATGGAGGACAGCATGTAAACAATAATACCACAATGTAGGGAACAAACGATAACTAAAACACATGGAGGACAGCATGTAAACAACGATACCACAATGTAGGGAACAAACGATATCTAAAACACATGGAGGACAGCATGTAAACAACGATACCACAATGTAGGGAACAAACGATATCTAAAACACATGGAGGACAGCATGTAAACAATGATACCACAATGTAGGGAACAAACGATATCTCAAACACATGGAGGACAGCATGTAAACAACGATACCACAATGTAGGGAACAAACAATATCTGAAACACATGGAGGACAGCATGTAAACAACGATACCACAATGTAGGGAACAAACGATATCTCAAACACATGGACAGCATGTAAACAACGATACCATGATGTAGGGAATAAACAATAACTAAAACACATGGAGGACAGCATGTAAACAACGATACCACAATGTAGGGAACAAACGATATCTCAAACACATGGAGGACAGCATGTAAACAACGATACCACAATGTAGGGAACAAACGATAACTAAAACACATGGAGGACAGCATGTAAACAACGATACCACAATGTAGGGAACAAACAATATCTCAAACACATGGACAGCATGTAAACAACGATACCATGATGTAGGGAATAAACAATAACTAAAACACATGGAGGACAGCATGTAAACAACGATACCACAATGTAGGGAACAAACGATATCTCAAACACATGGAGGACAGCATGTAAACAACGATACCACAATGTAGGGAACAAACGATAACTAAAACACATGGAGGACAGCACGTAAACGATACCAAAATGTAGGGAACAAACGATATCTAAAACACATGGAGGACAGCATGTAAACAACGATACCACAATGTAGGGAACAAACGATATCTCAAACACATGGAGGACAGCATGTAAACAATGATACCACAATGTAGGGAACAAACGATATCTAAAACACATGGAGGACAGCATGTAAACAATGATACCACAATGTAGGGAACAAACGATAACTAAAACACATGGAGGACAGCATGTAAACAACGATACCACAATGTAGGGAACAAACGATATCTCAAACACATGGAGGACAGCATGTAAACAACGATACCACAATGTAGGGAACAAACGATATCTCAAACACATGGAGGACAGCATGTAAACAATGATACCACAATGTAGGGAACAAACGATAACTAAAACACATGGAGGACAGCATGTAAACAACGATACCACAATGTAGGGAACAAACGATATCTCAAACACATGGAGGACAGCATGTAAACAACGATACCACAATGTAGGGAACAAACGATAACTAAAACACATGGAGGACAGCATGTAAACAACGATACCACAATGTAGGGAACAAACAATATCTCAAACACATGGACAGCATGTAAACAACGATACCATGATGTAGGGAACAAACGATATCTCAAACACATGGAGGACAGCATGAAAACAACGATACCACAATGTAGGGAACAAACGATATCTGAAACACATGGACAGCATGTAAACAACGATACCACAATGTAGGGAACAAACAATATCTGAAACACATGGAGGACAGCATGTAAACAACGATACCATAATGTAGGGAACAAACAATATCTAAAACACATGGAGGACAGCATGTAAACAACGATACCACAATGTAGGGAACAAACGATATCTCAAACACATGGAGGACAGCATGTAAACAATAATACCACAATGTAGGGAACAAACGATAACTAAAACACATGGAGGACAGCATGTAAACAACGATACCACAATGTAGGGAACAAACAATATCTAAAACACATGGAGGACAGCATGTAAACAACGATACCATAATGTAGGGAACAAACAATATCTCAAACACATGGAGGACAGCATGTAAACAATGATACCACAATGTAGGGAACAAACGATTACTAAAACACATGGAGGACAGCATGTAAACAATGATACCACAATGTAGGGAACAAACGATATCTAAAACACATGGAGGACAGCATGTAAACAATAATACCACAATGTAGGGAACAAACGATAACTAAAACACATGGAGGACAGCATGTTAACAACAACGATACCACAATGTAGGGAACAAACGATATCTAAAACACATGGAGGACAGCATGTAAACAACGATACCACAATGTAGGGAACAAACGATATCTAAAACACATGGAGGACAGCATGTAAACAACGATACCACAATGTAGGGAACAAACGATATCTCAAACACATGGAGGACAGCATGTAAACAACGATACCACAATGTAGGGAACAAACGATATCTGAAACACATGGAGGACAGCATGTAAACAACGATACCACAATGTAGGGAACAAACGATATCTAAAACACATGGAGGACAGCATGTAAACAACGTTACCACAATGTAGGGAACAAACGATATCTAAAACACATGGAGGACAGCATGTAAACAATAATACCACAATGTAGGGAACAAACGATAACTAAAACACATGGAGGACAGCATGTAAACAACGATACCACAATGTAGGGAACAAACGATATCTAAAACACATGGAGGACAGCATGTAAACAACGATACCACAATGTAGGGAACAAACGATATCTAAAACACATGGAGGACAGCATGTAAACAATGATACCACAATGTAGGGAACAAACGATATCTCAAACACATGGAGGACAGCATGTAAACAACGATACCACAATGTAGGGAACAAACAATATCTGAAACACATGGAGGACAGCATGTAAACAACGATACCACAATGTAGGGAACAAACGATATCTCAAACACATGGACAGCATGTAAACAACGATACCATGATGTAGGGAATAAACAATAACTAAAACACATGGAGGACAGCATGTAAACAACGATACCACAATGTAGGGAACAAACGATATCTCAAACACATGGAGGACAGCATGTAAACAACGATACCACAATGTAGGGAACAAACGATAACTAAAACACATGGAGGACAGCATGTAAACAAGGATACCACAATGTAGGGAACAAACAATATCTCAAACACATGGACAGCATGTAAACAACGATACCATGATGTAGGGAATAAACAATAACTAAAACACATGGAGGACAGCATGTAAACAACGATACCACAATGTAGGGAACAAACGATATCTCAAACACACTGTAGGACAGCATGTAAACAACGATACCACAATGTAGGGAACAAACGATAACTAAAACACATGGAGGACAGCACGTAAACGATACCAAAATGTAGGGAACAAACGATATCTAAAACACATGGAGGACAGCATGTAAACAACGATACCACAATGTAGGGAACAAACGATATCTCAAACACATGGAGGACAGCATGTAAACAACGATACCACAATGTAGGGAACAAACGATAACTAAAACACATGGAGGACAGCATGTAAACAACGATACCACAATGTAGGGAACAAACAATATCTCAAACACATGGACAGCATGTAAACAACGATACCACAATGTAGGGAACAAACGATATCTCAAACACATGGAGGACAGCATGTAAACAACGATACCACAATGTAGGGAACAAACGATATCTCAAACACATGGAGGACAGCATGTAAACAATGATACCACAATGTAGGGAACAAACGATAACTAAAACACATGGAGGACAGCATGTAAACAACGATACCACAATGTAGGGAACAAACGATATCTCAAACACATGGAGGACAGCATGTAAACAACGATACCACAATGTAGGGAACAAACGATAACTAAAACACATGGAGGACAGCATGTAAACAACGATACCACAATGTAGGGAACAAACGATATCTAAAACACATGGAGGACAGCATGTAAACAATGATACCACAATGTAGGGAACAAACGATATCTAAAACACATGGAGGACAGCATGTAAACAACGATACCACAATGTAGGGAATAAACGATATCTAAAACACATGGAGGACAGCATGTAAACAACGATACCACAATGTAGGGAACAAACGATATCTAAAACACATGGAGGACAGCATGTAAACAATGATACCACAATGTAGGGAACAAACGATAACTAAAACACATGGAGGACAGCATGTAAACAACGATACCACAATGTAGGGAACAAACGATATCTAAACACATGGAGGACAGCATGTAAACAACGATACCACAATGTAGGGAACAAACGATATTAAAACCATGAGGCATAAAAACACATGTGAGGACAGCATGTAAATGTACAACGATACCACAATGTAGGGAACAAACGATATCTCAAACACATGGAGGACAGCATGTAAACAACGATACCACAATGTAGGGAACAAACGATATCTAAAACACATGGAGGACAGCATGTAAACAACGATACCACAATGTAGGGAACAAACGATATCTCAAACACATGGAGGACAGCATGTAAACAACGATACCACAATGTAGGGAACAAACGATACTAAAACACATGGAGGACAGCATGTAAACAACGATACCACAATGTAGGGAACAAACGATATCTCAAACACATGGAGGACAGCATGTAAACAACGATACCACAATGTAGGGAACAAACGATATCTGAAACACATGGAGGACAGCATGTAAACAACGATACCACAATGTAGGGAACAAACGATATCTAAAACACATGGAGGACAGCATGTAAACAATGATACCACAATGTAGGGAACAAACGATATCTAAAACACATGGAGGACAGCATGTAAACAACGATACCACAATGTAGGGAACAAACGATATCTCAAACACATGGAGGACAGCATGTAAACAACGATACCACAATGTAGGGAACAAACGATATCTAAAACACATGGAGGACAGCATGTAAACAACGATACCACAATGTAGGGAACAAACGATATCTAAAACACATGGAGGACAGCATGTAAACAACGATACCACAATGTAGGGAACAAACGATATCTAAAACACATGGAGGACAGCATGTAAACAACGATACCACAATGTAGGGAACAAACGATATCTAAAACACATGGAGGACAGCATGTAAACAATAATACCACAATGTAGGGAACAAACGATATCTAAAACACATGGAGGACAGCATGTAAACAACGATACCACAATGTAGGGAACAAACGATATCTAAAACACATGGAGGACAGCATGTAAACAACGATACCACAATGTAGGGAACAAACGATATCTAAAACACATGGAGGACAGCATGTAAACAACGATACCACAATGTAGGGAACAAACGATATCTAAAACACATGGAGGACAGCATGTAAACAACGATACCACAATGTAGGGAACAAACGATATCTCAAACACATGGAGGACAGCATGTAAACAACGATACCACAATGTAGGGAACAAACGATATCTAAAACACATGGAGGACAGCATGTAAACAACGATACCACAATGTAGGGAACAAACGATATCTCAAAACACATGGAGGACAGCATGTAAACAACGATACCACAATGTAGGGAACAAACGATAAACTAAAACACATGGAGGACAGCATGTAAACAACGATACCACAATGTAGGGAACAAACGATATCTAAAACACATGGAGGACAGCATGTAAACAACGATACCACAATGTAGGGAACAAACGATATCTAAAACACATGGAGGACAGCATGTAAACAACGATACCACAATGTAGGGAACAAACGATATCTAAAACACATGGAGGACAGCATGTAAACAACGATACCACAATGTAGGGAACAAACGATATCTAAAACACATGGAGCATGACAGCATGTAAACATAAACGATACCACAATGTAGGGAACAAACGATATCTAAAACAGAGCATGTAAACAAACAAGGGACAAAACACACAGCATGTAAACAACGATACCACAATGTAGGGAACAAACGATATCTCAAACACATGGAGGACAGCATGTAAACAACGATACCACAATGTAGGGAACAAACGATATCTCAAACACATGGAGGACAGCATGTAAACAACGATACCACAATGTAGGGAACAAACGATACTAAAACACATGGAGGACAGCATGTAAACAACGATACCACAATGTAGGGAACAAACGATATCTAAAACACATGGAGGACAGCATGTAAACAACGATACCACAATGTAGGGAACAAACGATATCTCAAACACATGGAGGACAGCATGTAAACAACGATACCACAATGTAGGGAACAAACGATAACTAAAACACATGGAGGACAGCATGTAAACAACGATACCACAATGTAGGGAACAAACGATATCTAAAACACATGGAGGACAGCATGTAAACAACGATACCACAATGTAGGGAACAAACGATATCTAAAACACATGGAGGACAGCATGTAAACAACGATACCACAATGTAGGGAACAAACGATATCTAAAACACATGGAGGACAGCATGTAAACAACGATACCACAATGTAGGGAACAAACGATATCTAAAACACATGGAGGACAGCATGTAAACAATGATACCACAATGTAGGGAACAAACGATATCTCAAAACACATGGAGGACAGCATGTAAACAACGATACCACAATGTAGGGAACAAACGATATCTAAAACACATGGAGGACAGCATGTAAACAACGATACCACAATGTAGGGAACAAACGATATCTCAAACACATGGAGGACAGCATGTAAACAACGATACCACAATGTAGGGAACAAAACGATAACTAAAACACATGGAGGACAGCATGTAAACAACGATACCACAATGTAATGTAGGAACAAACGATATCTAAAACACATGGAGGCGCATGTAAACAGCCATGTAAACAAACGATACCACAATGTAGGGAACAAACAAGATATCTAAACATATCTAAACACATGGAGGACAGCATGTAAACAATGATACCACAATGTAGGGAACAAACGATATCTAAAACACATGGAGGACAGCATGTAAACAACGATACCACAATGTAGGGAACAAACGATATCTAAAAACACATGGAGGACAGCATGTAAACAACGATACCACAATGTAGGGAACAAACGATATCTAAAACACATGGAGGACAGCATGTAAACAACGATACCACAATGTAGGGAACAAACGATATCTAAAACACATGGAGGACAGCATGTAAACAACGATACCACAATGTAGGGAACAAACGATATCTAAAACACATGGAGGACAGCATGTAAACAACGATACCACAATGTAGGGAACAAACGATATCTAAAACACATGGAGGACAGCATGTAAACAACGATACCACAATGTAGGGAACAAACGATATCTAAAACACATGGAGGACAGCATGTAAACAAACGATACCACAATGTATGTAGGGAACAAACGATATCTAAAAACACATGGAGGACAGCATGTAAACAATGATACCACAATGTAGGGAACAAACGATATCTAAAAACACATGGAGGACAGCATGTAAACAACGATACCACAATGTAGGGAACAAACGATATCTAAAACACATTGGAGGACAGCATGTAAACAACCACAATGGAGGGAACAAACGATATCTAAAACACATGGATACCACAGCATGTAAACAAATATCTAAAAACCACATGTAGGGACACCAAAAGAAACAAACGATATCTAAAACACATGGAGGACAGCAATGTAAACAACGATACCACAATGTAGGGAACAAACGATATCTAAAACACATGGAGGACAGCATGTAAACAACGATACCACAATGTAGGGAACAAACGATATCTAAAACACATGGAGGACAGCATGTAAACAACGATACCACAATGTAGGGAACAAACGATATCTAAAACACATGGAGGACAGCATGTAAAACAACATACCACAATGTAGGGAACAAACGATATCTAAAACACATGGAGGACAGCATGTAAACAACGATACCACAATGTAGGGAACAAACGATATCTAAAACACATGGAGGACAGCATGTAAACAACGATACCACAATGTAGGGAACAAACGATATCTAAAACACATGGAGGACAGCATGTAAACAATGAACGATACCACAATGTAGGGAACAAACGATATCTCAAACACATGGAGGACAGCATGTAAACAACGATACCACAATGTAGGGAACAAACGATACCACAATGTAAAACAACGTAGGGGAACAAACGATATCTAAAACACATGGAGGACAGCATGTAAACAACGATACCACAATGTAGGGAACAAACGATATCTAAAACACATGGAGGACAGCATGTAAACAATGATACCACAATGTAGGAACAAACGATATCTAAAACACATGGAGGACAGCATGTAAACAAAACGATACCACAATGTAGGGAACAAACGATATCTCAAACACATGGAGGACAGCATGTAAACAACGATACCACAATGTAGGGAACAAACGATATCTCCAAAAACACATGGAGGACAGCATGTAAACAACGATACCACAATGTAGGGAACAAACGATATCTAAAACACATGGAGGACAGCATGTAAACAACATACACAATGTAGGGAACAAACGATATCTCAAAACACATGGAGCATGACAGCCATGTAAAAACGATACAAAACACATGGAGGATGGGTGGGGGGGGGGGGGGGGGGGTTTTTTACGGGGGGGTTTGTTGTGGTTTGGGGGACAGCAATGTAAACAACAATGATACAACACATGGGGAGGGAACAATGAACCACAATATCTCGAAAACTCACACATGGAGACAGCATGTAAACACACGATACCACAATGTAGGGAATCACCTGTAACAATAGACACTTACATCTAACACCTGTAACTGTGACTACTACAAGCTAACAAAGGTTTTATCAACCATGTAACATAACACTACAGCTATCACGATGTAACATAGACAAACGACTACAAGCATAACAAAGGTTTTTAACACCTGGAACATAGACACTAACAGCTACCAAGAGGGTTTATCACCTGTAACATAGACACTACAGCTATCAAAGGGGTTATACACCTGTATCATAGACACTGACACTAACAAATGGTATTATCACCTGTAGACATAGAAACACTACAGCTAACAAAGAGGTTTACACATGTAACATAGACACTACAGCTATCAAAGGGTTTATCACCTGTAACATAGACACTACAGCTAACAAAGGGTTTATCACCTGTAACATAGACACTACAGCTATCACCTGTAACATAACACTATCAGCTAACAAAGGGTTTATCACCTGTAAACATAGACACTACAGCTATCAAAAGGGTTTATCACCTGTAACATAATACTACACTACAGCTATCACCTTTAACATAGACACTACAGCTAAACAAAGAGGTTTATCACCTGTAACATAGACAGTACAGCTATCACCTGTAACATAGACACTACAGCTATCACCTGTAACATAGACACTACAGCTATCAAATGGTTTATCACCTGTAACATAGACACTACAGCTATCACCTGTAACATAGACACTACAGCTATCACCTGTAACATAGACACTACAGCTATCAAAGGGTTTATCACCTGTAACATAGACACTACAGCTATCAAAGGGTTTATCACCTGTAACATAGACACTACAGCTATCAAAGGGTTTATCACCTGTAACATAGACACTACAGCTAACAAAGGGTTTATCACCTGTAACATAGACACTACAGCTATCACCTGTAACATAGACACTACAGCTATCACAACAATACTTTATTAGAGACTATACCTGTAACATAGACACTACAGCTATCACCTGTAACATAGACACTACAGCTATCACCTGTAACATAGACACTACAGCTAAGAAAGAGTTTATCACCTGTAACATAGACAGTACAGCTATCACCTGTAACATAGACACTACAGCTATCAAAGGGTTTATCACCTGTAACATAGACACTACAGCTATCACCTGTAACATAGACACTACAGCTATCACCTGTAACATAGACACTACAGCTATCAAAGGGTTTATCACCTGTAACATAGACACGACAGCTAACAAAGGGTTATCACCTGTAACAGAGACACTACAGCTAACAAAGGGTTTATCACCTGTAACATAGATACTAGACAAACAGCTATCAAAGGCTTTATCACCTGTAACATAGACACTACAGCTATCACACCTGTAACATAGACACTACAGCTAACAAAAGGTTTTATCACCTGTAACATAGACACTACAGCTACAGCAATCAAAGCTATCACCTGTTTAACATAGACCACTACAGCTATCAAAGTTTTATCACCTTGTAACATAGACACTACAGCTATCAAAGGGTTTATCACCTGTAACATAGACACTACAGCTATCAAAGGGTTTATCACCTATCGTACCTAACATAGTCACTACAGCTATCAAAGGGTTTAATCACCTGTAAAATAGATAATAGACACTACAGCTATACAAAGGGTTTATCACCTGTAACAAAGACACTACAGCTATCACTGGTTTATAGCTATCACAGCCAGTCACCTGTAACATAGACACTATCAATGTTTTTCACCTGTAACATAGACACTACAGCTATCAAAGGGTTTATCACCTGTAACATAGACACTACAGCTATCACCTGTAACATAGACACTACAGCTATCAAAGGGTTTATCACCTGTAACATAGACACTACAGCTAACAAAGGGTTTATCACCTGTAACATAGACACTACAGCTATCAAAGGGTTTATCACCTGTAACATAGACACTACAGCTAACAAAGGGTTTATCACCTGTAACATAGACACTACAGCTATCACCTGTAACATAGACACTACAGCTATCAAAGGGTTTATCACCTGTAACATAGACACACAGCTACAAAGCTTTATCACCTGTAACATAGACACTACAGCTATCAAAGGGTTTATCACCTGTAACATAGACACTACAGCTATCACCTGTAACATAGACAGTACAGCTAACAAAGGGTTTATCACCTGTAACATAGACACTACAGCTATCACCTGTAACATAGACACTACAGCTATCAAAGGGTTTATCACCTGTAACATAGACACTACAGCTAACAAAGGGTTTATCACCTGTAACATAGACACTACAGCTAACAAAGGGTTTATCACCTGTAACATAGACACTACAGCTAACAAAACATTTATCACACTAAAACAAATGTTATCACATAGACACTACAGCTAACAAAGGGTTTAACACTACAGCTATCAAAGGGTTTATCACCTGTAACATAGATAGTACAGCTACAGCTATCAAAGGGTTTATCACCTGTAACATAGACACTACAGCTATCAAAGGGTTTATCACCTGTAACATAGACACTACAGCTATCACCTGTAACATAGACACTACAGCTAACAAAGGGTTTATCACCTGTAACATAGACACTACAGCTATCACCTGTAACATAGACACTACAGCTATCAAAGGGTTTATCACCTGTAACATAGACACTACAGCTATCAAAGGGTTTATCACCTGTAACATAGACACTACAGCTATCAAAGGGTTTATCACCTGTAACAGACACTACAGCTAACAAAGGGTTTATCACCTGTAACATAGACACTACAGCTATCAAAGGGACACTACAGCTATCATCACCTGTAACATAGACACTACAGCTAAACAAAGGGTTTATCACCTGTAACATAGACACTACAGCTAACAAAGGGTTTATTCACCTGTAACATAGATTACTACAGCTAACAAAGGGTTTATCACCTGTAACATAGACACTACAGCTATCAAAGGGTTTATCACCTGTAACATAGACACTACAGCTAACAAAGGGTTTATCACCTGTAACATAGACACTACAGCTAACAAAGGGTTTATCACCTGTAACATAGACACTACAGCTAACAAAGGGTTTATCACCTGTAACATAGACACTACAGCTAGCACCTGTAAACATAGGTAACACTAGACACTACAGCTAGCAAAGGGTTTATCACCTGTAACATAGACACTACAGCTATCACTCAAGGGTTTATCACCTGTAACATAGACACTACAGCTAACCGAGGGTCACCTGTAACATAGACACAATCACTAACAGCTTTATCACCTGTAACATAGACACTACAGCTAACAAAAGGTTTATCACCTGTAACATAAACACTACAGCTATCACCTGTAACATAAGACACTAATAGCTTTATCACCTGTAACATAGACACTACAGCATCAAAGGGTTTATCACCTGTAACATAGATACTACAGCTGTAACATAGACACTACAGCTATCAAAGGGTTATCACAGCTGTAACCTGTAACATAGACACTACAGCTAACAAAGGGTTTATCACCTGTAACATAGACATTACAGCTAACAAAGCTATTATCACCTGTAACATAGAATACTACAGCTATCAAAGGGTTTATCACCTGTAACATAGACACTACAGCTATCACCTTAACATAAGACACTATACAAATGGGTATCACCTGTAACATAGACACTACAGCTATCCAAAGGGTTTATCACCCTGTAAACATAGACACTACAGCTATCAAAGGGTTTATCACCTGTAACATAGACACTACAGCTATCAAAGGGTTTATCACCTGTAACATAGACACTACAGCTAACAAAGGTTTATCACCTGTAACATAGACACTACAGCTAGACAAAGGGTTTATCACCTGTAACATAGACACTACAAGCTATCACCGTAACATAGTACACTTCAAGCTATCACAAGGTGTTTATCACCTGTAACATAGACACTACAGCTATCAAAGGGTTTATCACCTGTAACATAGACACTACAGCTATCACCTGTAACATAGACACTACAGCTATCAAAGGGTTTATCACCTGTAACATAGACACTACAGCTATCACCTGTAACATAGACACTACAGCTATCACCTGTAACATAGACACTACAGCTATCACCTGTAACATAGACACTACAGCTAACAAAGGGTTTATCACCTGTAACATAGACACTACAGCTAACAAAGGGTTTATCACCTGTAACATAGACACTACAGCTATCAAAGGGTTTATCACCTGTAACATAGACACTACAGCTAACAAAGGGTTTATCACCTGTAACATAGACACTACAGCTATCACCTGTAACATAGACACTACAGCTATCAAAGGGTTTATCACCTGTAACATAGACACTACAGCTAACAAAGGGTTTATCACCTGTAACATAGACACTACAGCTAACAAAGGGTTTATCACCTGTAACATAGACACTACAGCTAACACTACAGCTATCACCTGTAACATAGACACTACAGCTAACAAAGGGTTTATCACCTGTAACATAGACACTACAGCTAACAAAGGGTTTATCACCTGTAACATAGACACTACAGCTATCAAAGGGTTTATCACCTGTAACATAGACACTACAGCTATCAAATGGTTTATCACCTGTAACATAGACACTACAGCTATCACCTGTAACATAGACACTACAGCTAACAAAGGGTTTATCACCTGTAACATAGACACTACAGCTATAACAAAGGGTTTATCACCTGTAACATAGACACTATGCTATCACCTGTAACATAGACACTATAGCTATCAAAGGGTTTATCACCTGTAACATAGATACTAGCAGCTAACAAAGGGTTTATCACCTGTAACATAGACACTACAGCTAACAAAGGGTTTATCACCTGTAACATAGACACTACAGCTATCACCTGTAGACACATAGACACTAACAGGTTTTATCACCTGTAACTAAACACTACAGCTAGCAAAGGGTATTATCACCTGTAACATAGACACTACAGCTATCACCTGTAACATAGACACTACAGCTAACAAAGGGTTTATCACCTGTAACATAGACACTACAGCTATCAAAGGGTTTATCACCCTGTAACAAAGACACTACATCTAACAAAGGGTTTATCACCTGTAACATAGACACTACACTATCAAGGTTTAATCACCTGTAACATAGGACCACTACAGCTAACAAAGGGTTTATCACCTGTAACATAGACCACTACAAGTCTACACAAAAGGGTTTATCACCTGTAACATAGATACTACAGCTATCAAAGGGTTTATCACCTGTAACATAGACACTACAGCTAACAAAGGGTTTATCACCTTATCACCTGTAACATAGACACTACAGCTAACAAAGGGTTTATCACCTGTAACAAAGACACTACAGCTAACAAAGGGTTTATCACCTAATAACATAGACACTACACTATCACCTGTAAACATAGACACTATAACATAGCAGCTATCAAAGGTTTATCACCTGTAACATAGACACTACAGCTAACAAAGGGTTTATCACCTGTAACATAGACACTACAGCTATCAAAGGGTTTATCACCTGTAACATAGACACTACAGCTATCAAAGGGTTTATCACCTGTAACATAGACACTACAGCTATCAAAGGGTTTATCACCTGTAACATAGACACTACAGCTAACAAAGGGTTTATATCACCTGTAACATAGACACTACAGCTATCAAAGGGTTTATCACCTGTAACATAGACACTACAGCTATCAAAGGGTTTATCACCTGTAACATAGACACTACAGCTAACAAAGGGTTTATCACCTGTAACATAGACACTACAGCTAACAAAGGGTTTATCACCTGTAACATAGACACTACAGCTACAATAGGGTTTATCACCTGTAACATAGACACTACAGCTATCTGTAACATAGACCACTTCAGCTAACAAAGGGTTTATCACCTGTAACATAGACACTACAGCTAAAGGGGTATCACCTGTAACATAGACACTACAGCTATCAAAGGGTTTATCACCTGTAACATAGACACTACAGCTATCACCTGTAACATAGACACTACAGCTATCAAAAGGGTTTATCACCTGTAACATAGACACTACAGCTAACAAAGGTGTTTATCACCTGTAACATAGACACTACAGCTATCAAAGGGTTTATCACCTGTAACATAGACACTACAGCTATCAAATGGTAATCACCTGTAACATAGACACTTTATCACCTGTAACATAGACACTACAGCTACTACATCAAAGGGTTTATCACCTTGTAACATAGACACTACAGCTAACAAAAGGGTTTATCACCTGTAACATAGACACTACAGCTATCACCTGTAACATAGACACTACAGCTATCAAATGGTTTATCACCTGTAACATAGACACTACAGCTATCAAAGGGTTTATCACCTGTAACATAGACACTACAGCTAACAAAGGGTTTATCACCTGTAACATAGACACTACAGCTAACAAAGGGTTTATCACCTGTAACATAGACACTACAGCTAACATCACCTGTAACATAGACACTACAGCTATCAAAGGGTTTATCACCTGTAACATAGACACTACAGCTAACAAAGGGTTTATCACCTGTAACATAGACACTACAGCTAACAAAGGGTTTATCACCTGTAACATAGACACTACAGCTAACAAAGGGTTTATCACCTGTAACATAGACACTACAGCTAAACAAAGGGTTTATCACCTGTAACATAGACACTACAGCTAACAAAGGGTTTATCACCTGTAACATAGACACTACAGCTAACAAAGGGTTTATCACCTGTAACATAGACACTACAGCTAACAAAGGGTTTATCACCTGTAACATAGACACTACAGCTAACAAAGGGTTTATCACCTGTAACATAGACACTACAGCTAACAAAGGGTTTATCACCTGTAACATAGACACTACAGCTATCACCTGTAACATAGACACTACAGCTAACAAAGGGTTTATCACCTGTAACATAGACACTACAGCTATCACCTGTAACATAGACACTACAGCTATCAAAGGGTTTATCACCTGTAACATAGACACTACAGCTATCACCTGTAACATAGACACTACAGCTATCACCTGTAACATAGACACTACAGCTATCAAAGGGTTTATCACCTGTAACATAGACACTACAGCTAACAAAGGGTTTATCACCTGTAACATAGACACTACAGCTATCACCTGTAACATAGACACTACAGCTATCACCTGTAACATAGACACTACAGCTAACAAAGGGTTTATCACCTGTAACATAGACACTACAGCTATCACCTGTAACATAGACACTACAGCTAACAAAGGGTTTATCACCTGTAACATAGACACTACAGCTAACAAAGGGTTTATCACCTGTAACATAGACACTACAGCTATCAAAGGGTTTATCACCTGTAACATAGACACTACAGCTATCAAAGGGTTTATCACCTGTAACATAGACACTACAGCTAACAAAGGGTTTATCACCTGTAACATAGACACTACAGCTATCACCTGTAACATAGACACTACAGCTATCAAAGGGTTTATCACCTGTAACATAGACACTACAGCTATCAAAGGGTTTATCACCTGTAACATAGACACTACAGCTAACAAAGGGTTTATCACCTGTAACATAGACACTACAGCTATCAAAGGGTTTATCACCTGTAACATAGACACTACAGCTATCAAAGGGTTTATCACCTGTAACATAGACACTACAGCTAACAAAGGGTTTATCACCTGTAACATAGACACTACAGCTATCAAAGGGTTTATCACCTGTAACATAGACACTACAGCTAACAAAGGGTTTATCACCTGTAACATAGACACTACAGCTATCACCTGTAACATAGACACTACAGCTATCACCTGTAACATAGACACTACAGCTATCAAAGGGTTTATCACCTGTAACATAGACACTACAGCTATCAAAGGGTTTATCACCTGTAACATAGACACTACAGCTAACAAAGGGTTTATCACCTGTAACATAGACACTACAGCTATCAAAGGGTTTATCACCTGTAACATAGACACTACAGCTATCACCATAACATAGAGACACTACAGCTATCAAAGGGTTTATCACCTGTAACATAGACACTACAGCTAACAAAGGGTTTATCACCTGTAACATAGACACTACAGCTATCACCTGTAACATAGACACTACAGCTATCAAAGGGTTTATCACCTGTAACATAGACACTACAGCTATCACAACATAGACACTACAGCTATCACCTGTAACATAGACACTACAGCTAACAAAGGGTTTATCACCTGTAACATAGACACTACAGCTAACAAAGGGTTTATCACCTGTAACATAGACACTACAGCTATCAAAGGGTTTATCACCTGTAACATAGACACTACAGCTAACAAAGGGTTTATCACCTGTAACATAGACACTACAGCTATCAAAGGGTTTATCACCTGTAACATAGACACTACAGCTATCAAAGGGTTTATCACCTGTAACATAGACACTACAGCTATCACCTGTAACATAGACACTACAGCTATCACCTGTAACATAGACACTACAGCTATCAAAGGGTTTATCACCTGTAACATAGACACTACAGCTATCAAAGGGTTTATCACCTGTAACATAGACACTACAGCTATCAAAGGGTTTATCACCTGTAACATAGACACTACAGCTATCACCTGTAACATAGACACTACAGCTATCAAAGGGTTTATCACCTGTAACATAGACACTACAGCTATCATCTGTAACATAGACACCTGTAACAGCTATCACCTGTAACATAGACACTACAGCTATCAAAGGGTTTATCATGTGTAACATAGACACTACAGCTATCAAAGGGTTTATCACCTGTAACATAGACACTACAGCTATCACCTGTAACATAGACACTACAGCTATCACCTGTAACATAGACACTACAGCTAACAAAGGGTTTATCACCTGTAACATAGACACTACAGCTATCACAAAGGGTTTATCACCTGTAACATAGACACTACAGCTATCAAAGGGTTTATCACCTGTAACATAGACACTACAGCTAACAAAGGGTTTATCACCTGTAACATAGACACTACAGCTATCACCTGTAACATAGACACTACAGCTATCAAAGGGTTTATCATCTGTAACATAGACACTACAGCTATCAAAGGGTTTATCACCTGTAACATAGACACTACAGCTATCACCTGTAACATAGACACAGTTCAACACCTGTATATACATAGACACTATCATCAAAGGGTTTATCATCTGTAACATAGACACTACAGCTAACAAAGGGTTTATATCACCTGTAACATAGACACTACAGCTATCACCTGTAACATAGACACTACAGCTATCACCTGTAACATAGACACTACAGCTATCAAAGGGTTTATCACCTGTAACATAGACACTACAGCTATCACCTGTAACATAGACACTACAGCTATCACCTGTAACATAGACACTACAGCTATCACCTGTAACATAGACACTACAGCTATCAAAGGGTTTATCACCTGTAACATAGACACTACAGCTAACAAAGGGTTTATCACCTGTAACATAGACACTACAGCTATCACCTGTAACATAGACACTACAGCTATCAAAGGGTTTATCACCTGTAACATAGACACTACAGCTATCAAAGGGTTTATCACCTGTAACATAGACACTACAGCTATCAAAGGGTTTATCACCTGTAACATAGACACTACAGCTATCACCTGTAACATAAACTACACTATCACCTGTAACATAGACACTACAGCTATCAAATGGTTTATCACCTGTAACATAGACACTACAGCTATCACCTGTAACATAGACACTAAGCTATCACCTGTAACATAGACACTACAGCTATCAAAGGGTTTATCACCTGTAACATAGACACTACAGCTATCAAAGGGTTTATCACCTGTAACATAGACACTACAGCTAACAAAGGGTTTATCACCTGTAACATAGACACTACAGCTATCAAAGGGTTTATCACCTGTAACATAGACACTACAGCTATCAAAGGGTTTATCACCTGTAACATAGACACTACAGCTAACAAAGGGTTTATCACCTGTAACATAGACACTACAGCTAACAGAGGGTTTATCACCTGTAACATAGACACACTACAGCTATCAAAGGGTTTATCACCTGTAACATAGACACTACAGCTATCAAAGGGTTTATCACCTGTAACATAGACACTACAGCTAACAAAGGGTTTATCACCTGTAACATAGACACTACAGCTAACAAAGGGTTTATCACCTGTAACATAGACACTACAGCTATCAAAGGGTTTATCACCTGTAACATAGACACTACAGCTAACAAAGGGTTTATCACCTGTAACATAGACACTACAGCTAACAAAGGGTTTATCACCTGTAACATAGACACTACAGCTATCAAAGGGTTTATCACCTGTAACATAGACACTACATCAACAAAGGGTTTATCACCTGTAACATAGACACTACAGCTAACAAAGGGTTTATCACCTGTAACATAGACACTACAGCTAACAAAGGGTTTATCACCTGTAACATAGACACTACAGCTATCAAAGGGTTTATCACCTGTAACATAGACACTACAGCTATCACCTGTAACATAGACACTACAGCTATCAAATGGTTTATCACCTGTAACATAGACACTACAGCTAACAAAGGGTTTATCACCTGTAACATAGACACTACAGCTATCAAAGGGTTTATCACCTGTAACATAGACACTACAGCTATCACCTGTAACATAGACACTACAGCTATCACCTGTAACATAGACACTACAGCTATCACCTGTAACATAGACACTACAGCTATCAAAGGGTTTATCACCTGTAACATAGACACTACAGCTATCACCTGTAACATAGACACTACAGCTATCACCTGTAACATAGACACTACAGCTATCAAAGGGTTTATCACCTGTAACATAGACACTACAGCTAACAAAGGGTTTATCACCTGTAACATAGACTCTACAGCTATCACCTGTAATATAGACACTACATATATCACCTGTAACATAGACACTACAGCTATCAAAGGATTTATCACCTGTAACATAGACACTACAGCTATCACCTGTAACATAGACAGTACAGCTAACAAAGCTGGCTGAAATCACCTTACCCATGGTATCTAGCCAATGTGTGGATCAAGTCATAAGTCCTTCCAGGACTCCATAAGATGATATCAATTCACCAATTGGTCAACAAGGTGGCAGACAGGCCGCCGGCCATCTTAAAATTTTGGTAATTGAAGTTTGTTACCACTCAATATCCTCTATGGCATATGACGGGCCTCTAACATGTTTTGTGCTACAGAATGCTACAAGAAAAAAATGTTTACAAACGACATCCTGATAACTCAACTGACCACTACATGTGCTTCTACAACTATTTTTGTTCTGACCAATTCTGTGACAATATATTTACTGACCACCACATGTGCTGCTACGAAAACACTTATACTGACCGATCCAGTGACCGTGTAGTTGTCCAGTTGAACTCCCATTTGGTGATACCCAGGCAATAGATTACTGGCATTAGTGAAGGTCTCCGTCACAAAGTCGGCAATAATCAAATTCATGAAGGTTGTTGAATCTGCTGAACCTGGAAATAATTATGCCACATCATAATTATGATGTAATTTAATAAATAATGGAAAATTTCAAATTGTAAAATAAGTTCATTAACTCATAGACATTTTTACACAGCAAGGAATTTTGCTTTTATAATATTTGCAGAAACTCTAATTTGCCAAATCTAATCTCTTCAAACAGTATTTCACCTGGCATTACTGAATATATATAATGTTACCCTGACTCTGTTATAACAGTTTGAATAAATCTAATACATAACTACTCTGACAGATTGCTGCATGTGTTTTTTAAAGTAGAAGGGTTACTTACCGACAGCATCATGAACAGCCAGGGTTGGGGTACCAGCGGGCTTTCCTGTTTCTCTGACATACTGTGTGATTGCGTTATTAATGTAGAGGGCCACAGGGGTCGTGTCTGGTGAAGGGGATTGTACATACTTATTCACCAACATACCCGCTAATACAAATATCGCTGGAAAGATCAATGAAAATATCACAGCTCCCGGGTCTCGAACCAGCCGGAAAAACCGAACTTTACAAAGAGACCAAAATTGTTGAGATGTCAAAGTGGAATGATCCACACAGGAAGTAGACAAAGCAGTATCCATTGTCATGGTTTCCGCGTGTACTGGATTGTTGGAATTTTCCATGGCTCCGTACGATTTCTTTGTTGGGGTCGTGGTGATGTCCTTTAAATCAAAAGAACTGTCATCTTCCTCTGGAAATGAAATAGTCTATCATTCTTTTTTGCGACAGTAACTTAAATTGTTATCATATTCTATGTAGAGTAAATCACTTTATTGTCCTATATTTCCATTTTCTCTCAGTTTCCCGTTGAATCTATGTTCTACCAGATGGGCTTTATCAGGCTATGAACTCCCATCTGGTTAAGCGTATGAATATTAAAAGTTTTTATCGCGTCACTGACAATGACTACAATGTATACTTAGCCTATACATAATGGTCAAATAATTTAACAAGAGGGCCATGGACCTTAACAGTCACCTGATATTTGATACAAATTAGTTATGTCATTTACTAGCCAACTGATGTCTTCTTCATGAAATAGGAAAATAGATCTAATAGGTCTACATACAAAGTTTTGCTAAGCTCGGTTTTTATGTAACCAAGTTATCATGTTCACAAGGTTCTATAAATATTATTGCAAAGGGCAATAACTCCATAAGTTACAATCGAATCAGCAGATTTTAAAACTCGTCCAAGATCTTTCCAATGTTAGTCTAAATACAAAGTTTTACTAAGCAGTGCATATTTACTCAAGTTATGGTGTTCACAAAGTACAATTGTTTTTTATAATAATAATTATTAGTGCAAAGGGCAATAATACCCTAAATTACTGTCAAATCAAGCTAACTTTTAAACTCGTCAGTGATCTTTCCAATGTTAGTCTACATACAATGTTTCATTAAGCTTGGTTCATATTTACTCAAGTTATCGCATTCACGAGGCAATGTAAATGGACATCGCACGACGCGCGATGCACGATGAACGACGCACGACAGATGACGACGGACAAAAGACTATTGCAATAGGTCACCATGACCTATGGTCAGGTGACCTGAAAAGAGGTTTTAAAGTTAAGTGGTCTTTAAATTCCAATGCTATTATCGTGTTGACAAAATAGTATACTGAATATATCGCATAGTTTCCATTTGTTCGTTTGTTTCAAAACATTTTGAGGGAACTATATTCAGAAGCTGAAGCTATGGCTGTTTTGTTTATTGAACTTGTTGACGTCAACACTAGCACAAAAGATATACACACGCACGTTTAGTTTTGAATTTTAATGATTGTAATGGAAATATAAGTAATAAACTGTTACCAGATTGGACATACAGTTGATATGAAGCCCATCCGGAAGACAGATAAATAGAATGGTGTCCGTTAATTTTTTTTGTAAATAACATTTATTCAATGAAACATGTAAATTACAGTATACATGTATTTCCTTTTTGTAGAAGGGCTCTCACTCCATTTTCCCGTTAAGTTTATTGCTTATATTTATTAATTAAGTATACTGTAATTTGCATCTTCATTATTTTTAACATATCCGTGAACATATAATTTTCCGACTGAGGGTTCTTACTGTCAAATGTGCAAATTTTATTGGCTTTTATACAATTGTTCATGAAATATTTGAATTCACATTTGAGCTCTCTTGTGAAATAACACAAAAATTTGGATCTGGTAAGTATATAACAGTATCCTAAAAGTTTATAATAAACGAGTCGTAAACTGCTCTGTGTTTGTTTGAATGTTTTACTCATTAAAACACTTTAGTAAGAGTAAGTAAGAATGAATTACAACACATTTACACAAAGTAGTCTACGTTGGAATACATTATATATCAAAACATTTACACGGGTCAATAAATAAGTATTATGATAACTAAAAAAGACAATTTACCTAACTTGAGGAAAACTTCTTCAAGTGAAGTCATGGAAACACCGTAGTTCTTTATCCCAAGTGAGTCGGCCATGGTAGAAATTGTGGTGTTTGGTTTCTCTAGCTCCGAAAATAATACTGGAATAAAAGATAGCGTAGGGATCATAATAACTGTTGATTGACCTTCATCCACTAATGCAATGTTTCATTAGTACATGTATATACAGGATTCAAATGAGGAACATTTATTGAGGTGTAAGCCTATATGTAACTGGTTCATTGGTAGTTTGAATGCATGTATATACCGAAACGTTTATTGAGATGTAAACGTACCTGGGAAGTTCTGTAACTGGTTCAGTGTAAGTATGAATTAATGTATATACAGGATACGTTTATTGAGATGTAAACGTACCTGGGAAGTTCTGTAACTGGTTCAGTGGAAGTGTGAATGTATGATATACAGGATATGTTTATTGAGATGTAAACGTACCTGGGAAGTTCTGTAACTGGTTCAGTGGAAGTGTGAATGTATGATATACAGGATACATTTATTGACATGTAAACGTACCTGGGAAGTTCTGTAACTGGTTCAGTGGAAGTGTGAATGCATTATATACAGGATACGTTTATTGACATGTAAACGTACCTGGGAAGTTCTGTAACTGGTTCAGTGGAAGTGTGAATGCATGATATACAGGATACGTTTATTGACATGTAAATGTACCTGGGAAGTTCTGTAACTGGTTCAGTGGAAGTGTGAATGCATGATATACAGGATACTTTTATTGAGATGTAAACGTACCTGGGAGGTTCTGTAACTGGTTCAGTGGAAGTGTGAATGCATGATATACAGGATACGTTTATTGAGATGTAAATGTACCTGGGAAGTTCTGTAACTGGTTCAGTGGAAGTGTGAATGTATGATATACAAGATACGTTTACTGAGATGTAAACGTACCTGGGAAGTTCTGTAACTGGTTCAGTGGAAGTGTGAATGCATGATATACAGGATACGTTTATTGACATGTAAATGTACCTGCGAAGTTCTGTAACTGGTTCAGTGGAAGTGTGAATGCATGATATACAGGATACGTTTATTGAGATGTAAACGTACCTGGGAAGTTCTGTAACTGGTTCAGTGGAAGTGTGAATGCATGATATACAGGATACCTTTATTGACATGTAAACGTACCTGGGAAGTTCTGTAACTGGTTCAGTGGAAGTGTGAATGCATGATATACAGGATACGTTTATTGAGATGTAAATGTACCTGGGAAGTTCTGTAACTGGTTCAGTGGAAGTGTGAATGCATAATATACAGGATACGTTTATTGAGATGTAAACGTACCTGGGAAGTTCTGTAACTGGTTCAGTGGAAGTGTGAATGCATGATATACAGGATATGTTTATTGACATGTAAACGTACCTGGAAAGTTCTGTAACTGGTTCAGTGGAAGTGTGAATGTATGATATACAGGATACATTTATTGACATGTAAACCTACCTGGGAAGTTCTGTAACTGGTTCAGTGGAAGTGTGAATGTATGATTTAAAGGATACGTTTATTGAGATGTAAACATATCTGGGAAGTTCTGTAACTGGTTCAGTGGAAGTGTGAATGCATGATATACAGGATATGTTTATTGACATGTAAACGTATCTGGGAAGTTCTGTAAGTGGTTCAGTGGAAGTGTGAATGCATGATATACAGGATATGTTTATTGAGATGTAAACGTATCTGGGAAGTTCTGTAACTGGTTCAGTGGAAGTGTGAATGTATGATATACAGGATACGTTTATTGAGATGTAAACGTACCTGGGAAGTTCTGTAAGTGGTTCAGTGGAAGTGTGAATGCATGATATACAGGATACGTTTATTGAGATGTAAACGTACCTGGGAAGTTCTGTAACTGGTTCAGTGGAAGTGTGAATGTGTATATGATGTATATACAGGATATGTTTATTGACATGTAAACGTACCTGGGAAGTTCTGTAACTGGTTCAGTGGAAGTGTGAATGCATGATATACAGGATACGTTTATTGAGATGTAAACGTACCTGGGAAGTTCTGTAACTGGTTCAGTGGAAGTGTGAATGTATGATATACAGGATACGTTTATTGAGATGTAAATGTACCTGGGAAGTTCTGTAACTGGTTCAGTGGAAGTGTGAATGCATGATATACAGGATACGTTTATTGAGATGTAAACGTACCTGGGAAGTTCTGTAACTGGTTCAGTGGAAGTGTGAATGTATGATATACAGGATACATTTATTGACATGTAAACGTACCTGGGAAGTTCTGTAACTGGTTCAGTGGAAGTGTGAATGTATGATATACAGGATACGTTTATTGACATGTAAACGTACCTGGGAAGTTCTGTAACTGGTTCAGTGGAAGTGTGAATGTATGATATACAGGATACGTTTATTGAGATGTAAACGTACCTGGGAAGTTCTGTAACTGGTTCAGTGGAAGTGTGAATGTATGATATACAGGATACGTTTATTGAGATGTAAACGTACCTGGGAAGTTCTGTAACTGGTTCAGTGGAAGTGTGAATGTATGATATACAGGATACGTTTATTGAGATGTAAACGTACCTGGGAAGTTCTGTAACTGGTTCAGTGGAAGTGTGAATGTATGATATACAGGATACGTTTATTGAGATGTAAACGTACCTGGGAAGTTCTGTAACTGGTTCAGTGGAAGTGTGAATGTATGATTAAAGGATACGTTTATTGAGATGTAAACGTACCTGGGAAGTTCTGTAACTGGTTCAGTGGAAGTGTGAATGTATGATATACAGGATCGTTTATTGAGATGTAAACGTATCTGGGAAGTTCTGTAACTGGTTCAGTGGAAGTGTGAATGTATGATATACAGGATACGTTTATTGAGATGTAAACGTACCTGGGAAGTTCTGTAACTGGTTCAGTGGAAGTGTGAATGTATGATATACAGGATACGTTTATTGAGATGTAAACGTACCTGGGAAGTTCTGTAACTGGTTCAGTGGAAGTGTGAATGTATGATATACAGGATACGTTTATTGAGATGTAAACGTACCTGGGAAGTTCTGTAACTGGTTCAGTGGAAGTGTGAATGCATGATATACAGGATACGTTTATTGACATGTAAACGTACCTGGGAAGTTCTGTAACTGGTTCAGTGGAAGTGTGAATGCATGATATACAGGATACGTTTATTGAGATGTAAACGTACCTGGGAAGTTCTGTAACTGGTTCAGTGGAAGTGTGAATGCATGATATACAGGATACGTTTATTGAGATGTAAACGTACCTGGGAAGTTCTGTAACTGGTTCAGTGGAAGTGTGAATGTATGATATACAGGATACGTTTATTGAGATGTAAACGTACCTGGGAAGTTCTGTAACTGGTTCAGTGGAAGTGTGAATGCATGATATACAGGATACGTTTATTGAGATGTAAACGTACCTGGGAAGTTCTGTAACTGGTTCAGTGGAAGTGTGAATGTATGATATACAGGATACGTTTATTGACATGTAAACGTACCTGGGAAGTTCTGTAACTGGTTCAGTGGAAGTGTGAATGTATGATATACGATACTTACAGGATACGTTTGAATTGATGATGATTACATACGTAAACGTACCTGGGAAGTTCTGTAACTGGTTCAGTGGAAGTGTGAATGTATGATATACAGGATACGTTTATTGAGATGTAAACGTACCTGGGAAGTTCTGTAACTGGTTCAGTGGAAGTGTGAATGTATGATATACAGGATACGTTTATTGAGATGTAAACGTACCTGGGAAGTTCTGTAACTGGTTCAGTGGAAGTGTGAATGTATGATATACAGGATACGTTTATTGAGATGTAAACGTACCTGGGAAGTTCTGTAACTGGTTCAGTGGAAGTGTGAATGTATGATATACAGGATACGTTTATTGAGATGTAAACGTACCTGGGAAGTTCTGTAACTGGTTCAGTGGAAGTGTGAATGTATGATATACAGGATACGTTTATTGAGATGTAAACGTACCTGGGAAGTTCTGTAACTGGTTCAGTGGAAGTGTGAATGTATGATATACAGGATACGTTTATTGAGATGTAAACGTACCTGGGAAGTTCTGTAACTGGTTCAGTGGAAGTGTGAATGTATGATATACAGGATACGTTTATTGAGATGTAAACGTACCTGGGAAGTTCTGTAACTGGTTCAGTGGAAGTGTGAATGTATGATATACAGGATACGTTTATTGAGATGTAAACGTACCTGGGAAGTTCTGTAACTGGTTCAGTGGAAGTGTGAATGTATGATATACAGGATACGTTTATTGAGATGTAAACGTACCTGGGAAGTTCTGTAACTGGTTCAGTGGAAGTGTGAATCATGATATACAGGATACGTTTATTGAGATGTAAACGTACCTGGGAAGTTCTGTAACTGGTTCAGTGGAAGTGTGAATGTATGATATACAGGATACGTTTATTGAGATGTAAACGTACCTGGGAAGTTCTGTAACTGGTTCAGTGGAAGTATGAATGTATGATATACAGGATACGTTTATTGAGATGTAAACGTACCTGGGAAGTTCTGTAACTGGTTCAGTGGAAGTGTGAATGCATGATATACAGGATACGTTTATTGAGATGTAAACGTACCTGGGAAGTTCTGTAACTGGTTCAGTGGAAGTGTGAATGCATGATATACAGGATACGTTTATTGAGATGTAAACGTACCTGGGAAGTTCTGTAACTGGTTCAGTGGAAGTGTGAATGTATGATATACAGGATACATTTATTGACATCTAAACGTACCTGGGAAGTTCTGTAACTGGTTCAGTGGAAGTGTGAATGTATGATATACAGGATACGTTTATTGAGATGTAAACGTACCTGGGAAGTTCTGTAACTGGTTCAGTGGAAGTGTGAATGTATGATATACAGGATACGTTTATTGAGATGTAAACGTACCTGGGAAGTTCTGTAACTGGTTCAGTGGAAGTGTGAATGTATGATATACAGGATACGTTTATTGAGATGTAAACGTACCTGGGAAGTTCTGTAACTGGTTCAGTGGAAGTGTGAATGTATGATATACAGGATACGTTTATTGAGATGTAAACGTACCTGGGAAGTTCTGTAACTGGTTCAGTGGAAGTGTGAATGTATGATATACCGGATACGTTTATTGAGATGTAAACGTACCTGGGAAGTTCTGTAACTGGTTCAGTGGAAGTATGAATGCATGATATACTGGATACGTTTATTGAGATGTAAACGTACCTGGGAAGTTCTGTAACTGGTTCAGTGGAAGTGTGAATGTATGATATACAGGATACGTTTATTGACATGTAAACGTACCTGGGAAGTTCTGTAACTGGTTCAGTGGAAGTGTGAATGTATGATATACAGGATACGTTTATTGAGATGTAAACGTACCTGGGAAGTTCTGTAACTGGTTCAGTGGAAGTGTGAATGTATGATATACAGGATACGTTTATTGACATGTAAACGTACCTGGGAAGTTCTGTAACTGGTTCAGTGGAAGTGTGAATGTATGATATACAGGATACGTTTATTGACATGTAAACGTACCTGGGAAGTTCTGTAACTGGTTCAGTGGAAGTGTGAATGTATGATATACAGGATACGTTTATTGAGATGTAAACGTACCTGGGAAGTTCTGTAACTGGTTCAGTGGAAGTGTGAATGTATGATATACAGGATACGTTTATTGAGATGTAAACGTACCTGGGAAGTTCTGTAACTGGTTCAGTGGAAGTGTGAATGTATGATATACAGGATACGTTTATTGAGATGTAAACGTACCTGGGAAGTTCTGTAACTGGTTCAGTGGAAGTGTGAATGCAATGATATACGGATACGTTTATTGAGATGTAAACGTACCTGGGAAGTTCTGTAACTGGTTCAGTGGAAGTGTGAATGCATGATATACAGGATACGTTTATTGACATGTAAACGTACCTGGGAAGTTCTGTAACTGGTTCAGTGGAAGTGTGAATGTATGATATACAGGATACGTTTATTGAGATGTAAACGTACCTGGGAAGTTCTGTAACTGGTTCAGTGGAAGTGTGAATGCATGATATACAGGATACGTTTATTGAGATGTAAACGTACCTGGGAAGTTCTGTAACTGGTTCAGTGGAAGTGTGAATGTATGATATACAGGATACGTTTATTGACATGTAAACGTACCTGGGAAGTTCTGTAACTGGTTCAGTGGAAGTGTGAATGTATGATATACAGGATACGTTTATTGAGATGTAAACGTACCTGGGAAGTTCTGTAACTGGTTCAGTGGAAGTGTGAATGTATGATATACAGGATACGTTTATTGAGATGTAAACGTACCTGGGAAGTTCTGTAACTGGTTCAGTGGAAGTGTGAATGTATGATATACAGGATACGTTTATTGAGATGTAAACGTACCTGGGAAGTTCTGTAACTGGTTCAGTGGAAGTGTGAATGCATGATATACAGGATACGTTTATTGAGATGTAAACGTACCTGGGAAGTTCTGTAACTGGTTCAGTGGAAGTGTGAATGTATGATATACAGGATACGTTTATTGAGATGTAAACGTACCTGGGAAGTTCTGTAACTGGTTCAGTGGAAGTGTGAATGTATGATATACAGGATACGTTTATTGAGATGTAAACGTACCTGGGAAGTTCTGTAACTGGTTCAGTGGAAGTGTGAATGTATGATATACAGGATACGTTTATTGAGATGTAAACGTACCTGGGAAGTTCTGTAACTGGTTCAGTGGAAGTGTGAATGTATGATATACAGGATACGTTTATTGACATGTAAACGTACCTGGGAAGTTCTGTAACTGGTTCAGTGGAAGTGTGAATGTATGATATACAGGATACGTTTATTGAGATGTAAACGTACCTGGGAAGTTCTGTAACTGGTTCAGTGGAAGTGTGAATGTATGATATACAGGATACGTTTATTGAGATGTAAACGTACCTGGGAAGTTCTGTAACTGGTTCAGTGGAAGTGTGAATGTATGATATACAGGATACGTTTATTGAGATGTAAACGTACCTGGGAAGTTCTGTAACTGGTTCAGTGGAAGTGTGAATGTATGATATACAGGATACGTTTATTGAGATGTAAACGTACCTGGGAAGTTCTGTAACTGGTTCAGTGGAAGTGTGAATGTATGATATACAGGATACGTTTATTGAGATGTAAACGTACCTGGGAAGTTCTGTAACTGGTTCAGTGGAAGTGTGAATGTATGATATACCAGGATACGTTTATTGAGATGTAAACGTACCTGGGAAGTTCTGTAACTGGTTCAGTGGAAGTGTGAATGTATGATATACAGGATATCGTTTATTGACATGTAAACGTACCTGGGAAGTTCTGTAACTGGTTCAGTGGAAGTGTGAATGTATGATATACAGGATACGTTTATTGAGATGTAAACGTACCTGGGAAGTTCTGTAACTGGTTCAGTGGAAGTGTGAATGCATGATATACAGGATACGTTTATTGAGATGTAAACGTACCTGGGAAGTTCTGTAACTGGTTCAGTGGAAGTGTGAATGCATGATATACAGGATACGTTTATTGACATGTAAACGTACCTGGGAAGTTCTGTAACTGGTTCAGTGGAAGTGTGAATGTATGATATACAGGATACGTTTATTGAGATGTAAACGTACCTGGGAAGTTCTGTAACTGGTTCAGTGGAAGTGTGAATGTATGATATACAGGATACGTTTATTGAGATGTAAACGTACCTGGGAAGTTCTGTAACTGGTTCAGTGGAAGTGTGAATGTATGATATACAGGATACGTTTATTGAGATGTAAACGTACCTGGGAAGTTCTGTAACTGGTTCAGTGGAAGTGTGAATGTATGATATACAGGATACGTTTATTGACATGTAAACGTACCTGGGAAGTTCTGTAACTGGTTCAGTGGAAGTGTGAATGTATGATATACAGGATACGTTTATTGAGATGTAAACGTACCTGGGAAGTTCTGTAACTGGTTCAGTGGAAGTGTGAATGTATGATATACAGGATACGTTTATTGACATGTAAACGTACCTGGGAAGTTCTGTAACTGGTTCAGTGGAAGTGTGAATGCATGATATACAGGATACGTTTATTGAGATGTAAACGTACCTGGGAAGTTCTGTAACTGGTTCAGTGGAAGTGTGAATGCATGATATACAGGATACGTTTATTGAGATGTAAACGTACCTGGGAAGTTCTGTAACTGGTTCAGTGGAAGTGTGAATGTATGATATACAGGATACGTTTATTGAGATGTAAACGTACCTGGGAAGTTCTGTAACTGGTTCAGTGGAAGTGTGAATGTATGATATACAGGATACGTTTATTGAGATGTAAACGTACCTGGGAAGTTCTGTAACTGGTTCAGTGGAAGTGTGAATGCATGATATACAGGATACGTTTATTGAGATGTAAACGTACCTGGGAAGTTCTGTAACTGGTTCAGTGGAAGTGTGAATGTATGATATACAGGATACGTTTATTGACATGTAAACGTACCTGGGAAGTTCTGTAACTGGTTCAGTGGAAGTATGAATGTATGATATACAGGATACGTTTATTGAGATGTAAATGTACCTGGGAAGTTCTGTAACTGGTTCAGTGGAAGTGTGAATGCATGATATACAGGATACGTTTATTGAGATGTAAACGTACCTGGGAAGTTCTGTAACTGGTTCAGTGGAAGTGTGAATGTATGATATACAGGATACATTTATTGAGATGTAAACGTACCTGGGAAGTTCTGTAACTGGTTCAGTGGAAGTGTGAATGTATGATATACAGGATACGTTTATTGAGATGTAAACGTACCTGGGAAGTTCTGTAACTGGTTCAGTGGAAGTGTGAATGTATGATATACAGGATACGTTTATTGAGATGTAAACGTACCTGGGAAGTTCTGTAACTGGTTCAGTGGAAGTGTGAATGTATGATATACAGGATACGTTTATTGAGATGTAAACGTACCTGGGAAGTTCTGTAACTGGTTCAGTGGAAGTGTGAATGTATGATATACAGGATATGTTTATTGAGATGTAAACGTACCTGGGAAGTTCTGTAACTGGTTCAGTGGAAGTGTGAATGTATGATATACAGGATACGTTTATTGAGATGTAAACGTACCTGGGAAGTTCTGTAACTGGTTCAGTGGAAGTGTGAATGCATGATATACAGGATACGTTTATTGACATGTTACCTGGGAATTTCTTTAACAGTGGAAAGTGTAATGTAAATAACAGGATACCTTTATTGTACCTGGAAGTTCTGTAACTGGTTCAGTGGTAAGTGTGAATGTATGATATACAGGGATAACGTTTATTGAGATGTAAACGTACCTGGGAAGTTCTGTAACTGGTTCAGTGGAAGTGTGAATGTATGATATACAGGATACGTTTATTGACATGTAAACGTACCTGGGAAGTTCTGTAACTGGTTCAGTGGAAGTGTGAATGTATGATATACAGGATACGTTTTATTGAGATGTAAACGTACCTGGGAAGTTCTGTAACTGGTTCAGTGGAAGTGTGAATGCATGATATACAGGATACGTTTTATTGAGATGTAAACGTACCTGGGAAGTTCTGTAACTGGTTCAGTGGAAGTGTGAATGCATGATATACTCAGGATACGTTTTATTGAGATGTAAACGTACCTGGGAAGTTCTGTAACTGGTTCAGTGGAAGTGTGAATGTAATGATATACAGGATACGTTTATTGAGATGTAAACTACCTGGGAAGTTCTGTAACTGGTTCAGTGGTGTGAATGTATGATATATACAGGATACGTTTATTGAGATGTAAACGTACCTGGGAAGTTCTGTAACTGGTTCAGTGGAAGTGTGAATGCATGATATACAGGATACGTTTATTGAGATGTAAACGTACCTGGGAAGTTCTGTAACTGGTTCAGTGGAAGTGTGAATGTATGATATACAGGATACGTTTATTGACATGTAAACGTACCTGGGAAGTTCTGTAACTGGTTCAGTGGAAGTGTGAATGTATGATATACAGGATACGTTTATTGAGATGTAAAACGTACCTGGGAAGTTCTGTAACTGGTTCAGTGGAAGTGTGAATGTATGATATACAGGATACGTTTATTGAGATGTAAACGTACCTGGGAAGTTCTGTAACTGGTTCAGTGGAAGTGTGAATGTATGATATACAGGATACGTTTATTGAGATGTAAACGTACCTGGGAAGTTCTGTAACTGGTTCAGTGGAAGTGTGAATGTATGATATACAGGATACGTTTATTGACATGTAAACGTACCTGGGAAGTTCTGTAACTGGTTCAGTGGAAGTGTGAATGTATGATATACAGGATACCTATCTACAATCAGACAATGTGTGTGTGATCTGACCATGTCAGGGACGTCTAACAACTACAGTAAAAGTGGGGAGGATGGCTTTCCTATCTACAATCAGACAATGTGTGTGATCTGACCATGTCAGGGACGTCTAACAACTACAGTAAAAGTGGGGAGGATGGCTTTCCTATCTACAATCAGACAATGTGTGTGATCTGACCATGTCAGGGACGTCTAACAACTACAGTAAAAGTGGGGAGGATGGCTTTCCTATCTAGACAATCAGACAATGTGTGTGATCTGACCATGTCAGGGACGTCTAACAACTACAGTAAAAGTGGGGAGGATGGCTTTCCTATCTACAATCAGACAATGTGTGTGATCTGACCATGTCAGGGACGTCTAACAACTACAGTAAAAGTGGGGAGGATGGCTTTCCTATCTACAATCAGACAATGTGTGTGATCTGACCATGTCAGGGACGTCTAACAACTACAGTAAAAGTGGGGAGGATGGCTTTCCTATCTACAATCAGACAATGTGTGTGATCTGACCATGTCAGGGACATCTAACAACTACAGTAAAAGTGGGGAGGATGGCTTTCCTATCTACAATCAGACAATGTGTGTGATCTGACCATGTCAGGGACGTCTAACAACTACAGTAAAAGTGGGGAGGAGGATGGCTTTCCTATCTACAATCAGACAATGTGTGTGATCTGACCATGTCAGGGACGTCTAACAACTACAGTAAAAGTGGGGAGGATGGCTTTCCTATCTACAATCAGACAATGTGTGTGATCTGACCATGTCAGGGACGTCTAACAACTACAGTAAAAGTGGGGAGGATGGCTTTCCTATCTACAATCAGACAATGTGTGTGATCTGACCATGTCAGGGACGTCTAACAACTACAGTAAAAATGGGGAGGATGGCTTTCCTATCTACAATCAGACAATGTGTGTGATCTGACCATGTCAGGGACGTCTAACAACTACAGTAAAAGTGGGGAGGATGGCTTTCCTATCTACAATCAGACAATGTGTGTGATCTGACCATGTCAGGGACGTCTAACAACTACAGTAAAAATGGGGAGGATGGCTTTCCATATCTACAATCAGACAATGTGTGTGATGTCTGACCATGTCAGGGACGTCTAACAACTACAGTAAAAGTGGGGAGGATGGCTTTCCTATCTACAATCAGACAATGTACAGGGACGTTAACAACTACAGTAAAAGTGGGGAGGATGGCTTTCCTATCTACAATCAGACAATGTGTGTGATCTGACCATGTCAGGGACGTCTAACAACTACAGTAAAAGTGGGGAGGATGGCTTTCCTATCTACAATCAGACAATGTGTGTGATCTGACCATGTCAGGGACGTCTAACAACTACAGTAAAAGTGGGGAGGATGGCTTTCCTATCTACAATCAGACAATGTGTGTGATCTGACCATGTCAGGGACGTCTAACAACTACAGTAAAAGTGGGGAGGATGGCTTTCCTATCTACAATCAGACAATGTGTGTGATCTGACCATGTCAGGGACGTCTAACAACTACAGTAAAAGTGGGGAGGATGGCTTTCCTATCTACAATCAGACAATGTGTGTGATCTGACCATGTCAGGGACGTCTAACAACTACAGTAAAAGTGGGGAGGATGGCTTTCCTATCTACAATCAGACAATGTGTGTGATCTGACCATGTCAGGGACATCTAACAACTACAGTAAAAGTGGGGAGGATGGCTTTCCTATCTACAATCAGACAATGTGTGTGATCTGACCATGTCAGGGACGTCTAACAACTACAGTAAAAGTGGGGAGGATGGCTTTCCTATCTACAATCAGACAATGTGTGTGATCTGACCATGTCAGGGACGTCTAACAACTACAGTAAAAGTGGGGAGGATGGCTTTCCTATCTACAATCAGACAATGTGTGTGTGATCTGACCATGTCAGGGACGTCTAACAACTACAGTAAAAGTGGGGAGGATGGCTTTCCTATCTACAATCAGACAATGTGTGTGATCTGACCATGTCAGGGACGTCTAACAACTACAGTAAAAATGGGGAGGATGGCTTTCCTATCTACAATCAGACAATGTGTGTGATCTGACCATGTCAGGGACATCTAACAACTACAGTAAAAATGGGGGAGGATGGCTTTCCTATCTACAATCAGACAATGTGTGTGATCTGACCATGTCAGGGACGTCTAACAACTACAGTAAAAATGGGGAGGATGGCTTTCCTATCTACAATCAGACAATGTATGTGATCTGACCATGTCAGGGACGTCTAACAACTACAGTAAAAGTGGGGAGGATGGCTTTCCTATCTACAATCAGACAATGTGTGTGATCTGACCATGTCAGGGACGTCTAACAACTACAGTAAAAGTGGGGAGGATGGCTTTCCTATCTACAATCAGACAATGTGTGTGATCTGACCATGTCAGGGACGTCTAACAACTACAGTAAAAGTGGGGAGGATGGCTTTCCTATCTACAATCAGACAATGTGTGTGATCTGACCATGTCAGGGACGTCTAACAACTACAGTAAAAATGGGGAGGATGGCTTTCCTATCTACAATCAGACAATGTGTGTGATCTGACCATGTCAGGGACATCTAACAACTACAGTAAAAATGGGGAGGATGGCTTTCCTATCTACAATCAGACAATGTATGTGTTCTGACCATGTCAGGGACGTCTAACAACTACAGTAAAAGTGGGGAGGATGGCTTTCCTATCTACAATCAGACAATGTGTGTGATCTGACCATGTCAGGGACGTCTAACAACTACAGTAAAAATGGGGAGGATGGCTTTCCTATCTACAATCAGACAATGTGTGTGATCTGACCATGTCAGGGACGTCTAACAACTACAGTAAAAATGGGGAGGATGGCTTTCCTATCTACAATCAGACAATGTGTGTGATCTGACCATGTCAGGGACGTCTAACAACTACAGTAAAAGTGGGGAGGATGGCTTTCCTATCTACAATCAGACAATGTGTGTGATCTGACCATGTCAGGGACGTCTAACAACTACAGTAAAAGTGGGGAGGATGGCTTTCCTATCTACAATCAGACAATGTGTGTGTGATCTGACCATGTCAGGGACGTCTAACAACTACAGTAAAAGTGGGGAGGATGGCTTTCCTATCTACAATCAGACAATGTGTGTGATCTGACCATGTCAGGGACATCTAACAACTACAGTAAAAGTGGGGAGGATGGCTTTCCTATCTACAATCAGACAATGTGTGTGATCTGACCATGTCAGGGACGTCTAACAACTACAGTAAAAGTGGGGAGGATGGCTTTCCTATCTACAATCAGACAATGTGTGTGATCTGACCATGTCTGGGACGTCTAACAACTACAGTAAAAGTGGGGAGGATGGCTTTCCTATCTACAATCAGACAATGTGTGTGTGATCTGACCATGTCAGGGACATCTAACAACTACAGTAAAAATGGGGAGGATGGCTTTCCTATCTACAATCAGACAATGTGTGTGATCTGACCATGTCAGGGACGTCTAACAACTACAGTAAAAGTGGGGAGGATGGCTTTCCTATCTACAATCAGACAATGTGTGTGATCTGACCATGTCAGGGACGTCTAACAACTACAGTAAAAATGGGGAGGATGGCTTTCCTATCTACAATCAGACAATGTGTGTGATCTGACCATGTCAGGGACGTCTAACAACTACAGTAAAAGTGGGGAGGATGGCTTTCCTATCTACAATCAGACAATGTGTGTGATCTGACCATGTCAGGGACGTCTAACAACTACAGTAAAAGTGGGGAGGATGGCTTTCCTATCTACAATCAGACAATGTGTGTGATCTGACCATGTCAGGGACATCTAACAACTACAGTAAAAGTGGGGAGGATGGCTTTCCTATCTACAGTCAGACAATGTGTGTGATCTGACCATGTCAGGGACGTCTAACAACTACAGTAAAAATAGGGAGGCATGGACACTTTCACTTCAATTAAGTCTATGTCAAAAACTCTATGTGGACACTATCAATAAGTGCAAATCTTGACAAGTAATTATAATATAGATAGACTTTTAAAGCATGGAGCAACTAAATTATCACATAGCAAACAGTTTGATAACCGATATATATAGAAAATATCTATGCTTGCACATAGAATGTTATTAACATAAAATGACATTTGCTATACTCTACTGTGTACTATTTTATTGGATGTAAACTATATTGTGAAGTAAAGCAACATGCAATATGTGTACCTGCCAGAATGTCCGCTTCATCCATGAAGTGTGTTGTCAGTAGAATTACCCTTCCTTCTTTTTTCTCTTTGAGGATGGACCAAAGATGGCGCCGAGAGTAAGGATCCATACCAGCAGTGGGCTCATCAAGGAATATTATCTAAGAATAGAATCAGATTGAAATCAGAATTGTGTTATCACTTCCAGAGTCACATGTTTGTCTCCATTAATAGGATTCTAACAATACAAACTATGCAATGATGTTACATACAATTGAATCTCATTATATCAAATACAGCTGTCAGAATTACAAGCTTACTTCCTATCTAATACTTTGATCATTAGAAGTTTTACCGTTATCAAGTCAAGTTATAGACTCAACAAAGGTTGACTACAAAAACATTACTTTAAACTCTGAATACATATATACCCATTACATATATCATCATATCCGACTGATCTGATTCACTCCTGTAATATTTTTGCATATGTCAGTAGACAAATGTGTAATAGAACCTGGAGCGTATTTTCATTGGCTTGAATTTCATTGTGACATCAGTAAACAATGGCGGGATGTCAGGATTCGAGGATGTCATTACAAAATGGCGGACTGCGCTAACATTTTTGTAATGCATTTTGACATTGAGATTCTTTGAAATGTAGTTATGTAATAAAAAGCATCTTAAATTTGTCTTCATTTCATGTAAGATTTGTTGTTAGTCATGGCTCGTAAAAATAAAAACTTCTTTACAATCCTATACATAACAGGTGTTTTTTACAGTCTACAACTACAATGACCTTTGGGTCTCCAATGAGAGCAATGGCCACACAGAGCTTCCTCTTCTGGCCACCACTCAGGTTCTTGGCAAATGTATTCCTCTCCTTGTATAAGTCTACGTTTTTAAGAGCTGTATCCGTCTACAATGAGAATCATTCAGTTTTTAATTTTCACTACTTAACACAAAATATTGAAAAAAGGAATAAATTCATTAAATTGCCTGGAATTTTTATATTGTAGGTGATTTTAAATAGAAAGGGAATGGAATGTTTATTTTCTGTGAATTACATGTGTAACATATATGTTTGGAGATTACACAAAATCTGAAAAACAAAATCGTTGTCAACAAGCGAACACCCTTGTATGAGGTGTGCACTGCCCACACTTTATTATTGTTTTTTCCCCATTTGTCATCGTTATTTTTTCGGTCTGTTTTTTAAAATAAATACACATATTAATAAAATATTGTATTTGTGTAATGGTAAAACAAGAGTAAGACTGGTACCTCACTACTAAGGCGGCTGTCAGGTACCCCTTTGATGGCTCCATACACATGTAAATGTTCTATACAAGACAGATCATCAAACAAGATGTTGTGTTGGGGACAAATACCAGTCATAGAACGGATCTTCTGCATTTCTACTCCACTGGTAATGTTCTGAAGTAAAAAAACCAAACTCTTATTAGAGATGCTCCACCGCCGACAAAGCATACACTGTATTTATCATTTGAACAATAATTAGTGTTTAATCTTATATATATGTCTAATCAACACAAAAAACAATATCAAATAATTTATTTTGCTTTTGGTGTATACCCAATCAATACTTCATTCCATATAGGACATAGTGCCACAGAATTTTTTTGGGATGCAATTAATTATTTTTGATATTTTTTTCTTGAAGTAAAATGAGAAGCTCAAACTTTTCAATAGTAGTAATGGTGTAAATTAGGTAACTTTTGTAACTGAAGGAAAAAAAATAATACTTCTGCTCCTGTTTTTGATAGAGAAAAACCACCATTTGTCAGTGGTGGAGCATCTTTAACAACAGCTATCATCAACTCTAAAATAGCATTCAAATCCAGCGATTGGTAAATAATACAAACTATAGGATTAAAATGAAGTAACAAAGTCATCCCTTCCATTGGAACTTACCAAACCCAGTATAAAGGCTGTTCCCTTAGTCGGGGGCATCCCTTCCATTGAAACTTACCAAACCCAGTATACAGGCTGTTCCCTTAGTCGGGGGCATCCCTTCCATTGAAACTTACCAAACCCAGTATACAGGCTGTTCCCTTAGTCGGGGGCATCCCTTCCATTGAAACTTACCAAACCCAGTATACAGGCTGTTCCCTTAGTCGGGGGCATCCCTTCCATTGAAACTTACCAAACCCAGTATACAGGCTGTTCCCTTAGTCGGGGGCATCCCTTCCATTGAAACTTACCAAACCCAGTATAGAGGCTGTTCCCTTAGTCGGGGGCATCCCTTCCATTGAAACTTACCAAACCCAGTATAGAGGCTGTTCCCTTAGTCGGGGGCATCCCTTCCATTGAAACTTACCAAACCCAGTATACAGGCTGTTCCCTTAGTCGGGGGCATCCCTTCCATTGAAACTTACCAAACCCAGTATACAGGCTGTTCCCTTAGTCGGGGGCATCCCTTCCATTGAAACTTACCAAACCCAGTATACAGGCTGTTCCCTTAGTCGGGGGCATCCCTTCCATTGAAACTTACCAAACCCAGTATAGAGGCTGTTCCCTTAGTCGGGGGCATCCCTTCCATTGAAACTTACCAAACCCAGTATACAGGCTGTTCCCTTAGTCGGGGGCATCCCTTCCATTGAAACTTACCAAACCCAGTATACAGGCTGTTCCCTTAGTCGGGGGCATCCCTTCCATTGAAACTTACCAAACCCAGTATAGAGGCTGTTCCCTTAGTCGGGGGCATCCCTTCCATTGAAACTTATCAAACCCAGTATAGAGGCTGTTCCCTTAGTCGGGGGCATCCCTTCCATTGAAACTTACCAAACCCAGTATAGAGGCTGTTCCCTTAGTCGGGGGCATCCCTTCCATTGAAACTTATCAAACCCAGTATAGAGGCTGTTCCCTTAGTCGGGGGCATCCCTTCCATTGAAACTTACCAAACCCAGTATAGAGGCTGTTCCCTTAGTCGGGGGCATCCCTTCCATTGAAACTTACCAAACCCAGTATAGAGGCTGTTCCCTTAGTCAGGGGCATCCCTTCCATTGAAACGTACCAAACCCAGTATAGAGGCTGTTCCCTTAGTCGGTGGCATCCCTTCCATTGAAACTTACCAAACCCAGTATAGATGCTGTTCTCTTAGTCGGTGGCATCCCTTCCATTGAAACTTACCAAACCCAGTATAGAGGCTGTTCCCTTAGTCGGTGGCATCCCTTCCATTGAAACTTACCAAACCCAGTATAGATGCTGTTCTCTTAGTCGGTGGCATCCCTTCCATTGAAACTTACCAAACCCAGTATACAGGCTGTTCCCTTAGTCGGTGGCATCCCTTCCATTGAAACTTACCAAACCCAGTATACAGGCTGTTCCCTTAGTCGGGGGCATCCCTTCCATTGAAACTTACCAAACCCAGTATAGAGGCTGTTCCCTTAGTCGGGGGCATCCTTCCATTGAAACGTACCAAACCCAGTATACAGGCTGTTCCCTTAGTCGGGGGCATCCCTTCCATTGAAACTTACCAAACCCAGTATACAGGCTGTTCCCTTAGTGGGGGGCATCCCTTCCATTGAAACTTACCAAACCCAGTATAGAGGCTGTTCCCTTAGTCGGGGGCATCAGGCCAGTCAACATGTTCACCAGAGTTGTCTTTCCTGCTCCGTTGTGACCTAACAGACAGGTGACTTGACCTTCATAGATGTCCAACGACAAACCTTCAGAAAAGGAACATTTATTCAGTGCCCTTTAATTGACAAAGATATAAAACATAAAGTACACACAAAACATGTTTTGATTTAAATAACATTAACTTTACCACCACTGCCAAACTTCAATCAACCACCCATCTCCTTCAAACCAACATTAGACTCTCAATCACAATTCCAAAACAATAATACAACCATCGAACCTATCCTCTGAATTAACATATTCCCATGCTCTTAAATCATCACTATCCCTACCACAAACACTGGAATCTCCACCCCTCCTAAAACTGTCACACATCCATCCCTACCACTAACACTAGAATCTCCACCTCTCCTAAAACTGTCACATACTCATCCCTATCACTAATACTAGAATCTCCACCCCTCCTAAAACTGTCACACATCCATCCCTACCACTAACACTAGAATCTCCACCCCTCCTAAAACTGTCACACACTCATCCCTATCACTAACACTAGAATCTCCACCTCTCCTAAAACTGTCACATACTCATCCCTATCACTAATACTAGAATCTCCATCCCTCCTAAAACTGTCACATACTCATCCCTACCACTAACACTAGAATCTCCACCTCTCCTAAAACTGTCACATACTCATCCCTATCACTAATACTAGAATCTCCACCCCTCCTAAAACTGTCACATACTCATCCCTACCACTAACACTAGAATCTCCACCCCTCCTAAAACTGTCACATACTCATCCCTATCACTAATACTAGAATCTCCACCCCTCCTAAAACTGTCACACACCCATCCCTACCACTAACACTAGAATCTCCACCCCTCCTAAAACTGTCACATACTCATCCCTACCACTAATACTAGAATCTCCACCCCTCCTAAAACTGTCACACATCCATCCCTACCACTAACATTAGAATCTCCACCCCTCCTAAAACTGTCACATACTCATCCCTATCACTAATACTAGAATCTCCACCCCTCCTAAAACTGTCACATACTCATCCCTATCACTAATACTAGAATCTCCACCCCTCCTAAAACTGTCACATACTCATCCCTACCACTAACACTAGAATCTCCACCCCTCCTAAAACTGTCACATACTCATCCCTATCACTAATACTAGAATCTCCACCCCTCCTAAAACTGTCACACACCCATCCCTACCACTAACACTAGAATCTCCACCTCTCCTAAAACTGTCACATACTCATCCCTACCACTAATACTAGAATCTCCACCTCTCCTAAAACTGTCACACATCCATCCCTACCACTAACACTAGAATCTCCACCCCTCCTAAAACTGTCACATACTCATCCCTATCACTAATACTAGAATCTCCACCCCTCCTAAAACTGTCACACACTCATCCCTACCACTAATACTAGAATCTCCAACCCTCCTAAAACTGTCACACACCCATCCCTATCACTAATACTAGAATCTCCACCTCTCCTAAAACTGTCACATACTCATCCCTATCACTAATACTAGAATCTCCACCTCTCCTAAAACTGTCACACATCCATCCCTACCACTAACACTAGAATCTCCACCCCTCCTAAAACTGTCACACACCCATCCCTATCACTAACACTGGAATCTCCACCCCTCCTAAAACTGTCACATACTCATCCCTATCACTAATACTAGAATCTCCACCCCTCCTAAAACTGTCACACACATCCATCACTACCACTTACACTAGAATCTCCATCCCTCCTAAAACTGTCACACACCCATCCCTATCACTCAACACTAGAATCTCCACCCCTCCTAAAACTGTCACACACCCATCCCTATCACTAATACTAGAATCTCCACCCCTCCTAAAACTGTCACACACCCATCCCTATCACTAACACTAGAATCTCCACCCCTCCTAAAACTGTCACATACTCATCCCTATCACTAACACTAGAATCTCCACCCCTCCTAAAACTGTCACACACCCATCCCTACCACTAACACTAGAATCTCCACCCCTCCTAAAACTGTCACACACCCATCCCTATCACTAACACTAGAATCTCCACCCCTCCTAAAACTGTCACATACTCATCCCTATCACTAATACTAGAATCTCCACCCCTTCTAAAACTGTCACATACTCATCCCTACCACTAACACTAGAACCTCCACCCCTCCTTAAACTGTCACACACCCATCCCTACCACTAACACTAGAATCTCCATCCCTCCTAAAACTGTCACATACTCATCCCTAGCACTAACACTAGAATCTCCACCCCTCCTAAAACTGCCACACACACATTCCTACCACTAACACTGGAATCTCACCCCTCCTAAAACTGTCACACACTCATCCCTACCACTAACACTAGAATCTCCACCCCTCCTAAAACTGTCACACACTCATCCCTACCACTAATACTAGAATCTCCACCCCTCCTAAAACTGTCACACACCCATCCCTACCACTAATACTAGAATCTCCACCCCTCCTAAAACTGTCACATACTCATCCCTACCACTAACACTAGAATCTCCACCCCTCCTAAAACTGTCACACACCCATCCCTACCACTAATACTGGAATCTCCACCCCTCCTAAAACTGTCACATACTCATCCCTATCACTAATACTAGAATCTCCACCCCTCCTTAAACTGTCACATACTCATCCCTATCACTAATACTAGAATCTCCACCCTCCTAAAACTGTCCACATCTCCCTACCACTAAACTAGAATCTCCACCCTCCTAAAACTGTCACACACATCCATCCCTACCACTAACACTAGAATCTCCACCCCTCCTAAAACTGTCACATACTCATCCCTATCACTAACACTAGAATCTCCACCCCTCCTAAAACTGTCACACACTCATCCCTATCACTAATACTAGAATCTCCACCCCTCCTAAAACTGTCACACATCTATCACTACCACTTACACTAGAATCTCCATCCCTTAAAACTGTCACACACCCATCCCTATCACTAATACTAGAATCTCCACCCCTCCTAAAACTGTCACACACCCATCCCTATCACTAATACTAGAATCTCCACCCCTCCTAAAACTGTCACACACCCATTCCTACCACTAATACTAGAATCTCCACCCCTCCTAAAACTGTCACATACTCATCCCTATCACTAACACTAGAATCTCCACCCCTCCTAAAACTGTCACACCACCCATCCCTATCACTAACACTAGAATCTCCACCCCTCCTAAAACTGTCACACACCCATCCCTATCACTAACACTAGAATCTCCACCCCTCCTAAAACTGTCACATACTCATCCCTATCACTAATACTAGAATCTCCACCCCTCCTAAAACTGTCAATACTCATCCCTAGCACTAACACTAGAATCTCCACCCCTCTGTCAAACAAAGAATCTGTCACACACCCATCCCTACCACTAACACTAGAATCTCCACCCCTCCTAAAACTGTCACATACTCATCCCTAGCACTAACACTAGAATCTCCACCCCTCCTAAAACTGCCACACACACATTCCTACCACTGTCACTGGAATCTCACCCCTCCTAAAACTGTCACACACTCATCCCTACCACTAACACTAGAATCTCCACCCCTCCTAAAACTGTCACACACCCATCCCTACCACTAACACTAGAATCTCCACCCCTCCTAAAACTGTCACACACCCATCCCTACCACTAACACTAGAATCTCCACCCCTCCTAAAACTGTCACACACTCATCCCTACCACTAACACTAGAATCTCCACCCCTCCTAAAACTGTCACACACCCATCCCTACCACTAACACTAGAATCTCCACCCCTCCTAAAACTGTCACACACCCATCCCTACCACTAACACTAGAATCTCCACCCCTCCTAAAACTGTCACACACACCATCCCTACCACTAACACTAGAATCTCCACCCCTCCTAAAACTGTCACACACTCATCCCTACCACTAACACTAGAATCTCCACCCCTCCTAAAACTGTCACACACCCATCCCTACCACTAACACTGGAATCTCCACCCCCACCCCTCCTAAAACTGTCACACATCCATCCCTACCACTAACACTAGAATCTCCACCCCTCCTAAAACTGTCACACACCCATCCCTACCACTAATACTAGAATCTCCACCCCTCCTAAAACTGTCACACACCCATCCCTACCACTAACACTAGAATCTCCACCCCTCCTAAAACTGTCACACACCCATCCCTACCACTAACACTAGAATCTCCACCCCTCCTAAAACTGTCACACACCCATCCCTACCACTAACACTGGAATCTCACCCCTCCTAAAACTGTCACACACTCATCCCTACCACTAACACTAGAATCTCCACCCCTCCTAAAACTGTCACATACTCATCCCTACCACTAATACTGGAATCTTCACCCCTCCTAAAACTGTCACACACACCATCCCTACCACTAATACTAGAATCTCCATCCCTCCTAAAACTGTCACACACCCATCCCTACCACTAACACTAGAATCTCCACCCCTCCTAAAACTGTCACACACCCATCCCTACCACTAACACTGGAATCTCCACCCCTCCTAAAACTGTCACATACTCATCCCTACCACTAACACTAGACTCCATCCCTCCTAAAACTATCACACACCCATTCCTACCACTAACACTAGAATCTCCACCCCTCCTAAAACTGTCACATACTCATCCCTACCACTAATACTGGAATCTCCACCCCTCCTAAAACTGTCACATACTCATCCCTACCACTAATACTGGAATCTCCACCCCTCCTTAAACTGTCACATACTCATCCCTACCACTAATACTGGAATCTCCACCCCTCCTTAAACTGTCACATACTCATCCCTATCACTAATACTAGAATCTCCACCCCTCCTAAAACTGTCACATACTCATCCCTACCACTAACACTAGAATCTCCACCTCTCCTAAAACTGTCACACACTCATCCCTACCACTAATACTAGAATCCCCACCCCTCCTAAAACTGTCACACACCCATCCCTACCACTAACACTAGAATCTCCACCCCTCCTAAAACTGTCACACACTCATCCCTACCACTAATACTAGAATCTCCACCCCTCCTAAAACTGTCACACACCCATCCCTACCACTAATACTAGAATCTCCATCCCTCCTAAAACTGTCACACACCCATCCCTACCACTAATACTAGAATCTCCACCCCTCCTAAAACTGTCACACACCCATCCCTACCACTAACACTAGAATCTCCACCCCTCCTAAAACTGTCACACATCCATCCCTACCACTAATACTGGAATCTCCACCCCTCCTAAAACTGTCACACACATCCATCCCTACCACTAACATTGGAATCTCAACCCCTCCTAAAACTATCACACACCCATTCCTACCACTATCACTAGAATCTCCACCCCTCCTAAAACTGACACACACCCATCCCTACCACTAACACTGGAATCTCCATCCCTCCTAAAACTGTCACACACCCATCCCTACCACTAACACTAGAATCTCCACCCCTCCTAAAACTGTCACATACTCATCCCTAGCACTAACACTAGAATCTCTATCCCTCCTAAAACTGTCACACACCCATCCCTACCACTAACACTAGAATCTCCACCCCTCCTAAAACTGCCACACATCCATCCCTACCACTAACACTGGAATCTCCATCCCTCCTAAAACTGTCACACACCCATCCCTACCACTAACACTAGAATCTCCATCCCTCCTAAAACTGTCACACACCCATCCCTACCACTAACACTAGAATCTCCACCCCTCCTAAAACTATCACACATCCATCCCTACCACTAACACTGGAATCTCCACCCCTCCTTAAACTGTCATACACTCATCCATACCATTAACACTTGAATCTCCATCCCTCCTAAAACTGTCACACATCCAACCCTACCATTAACACTGGAATCTCACCCCTCCTAAAACTGTCACATACTCATCCCTACCACTAATACTAGAATCTCCACCCCTCCTAAAACTGTCACACACTCATCCCTACCACTAACACTGGAATCTCCACCCCTCCTAAAACTGTCACATACTCATCCCTACCACTAACACTAGAATCTCCACCTCTCCTAAAACTGTCACACACCCATCCCTATCACTAATACTAGAATCTCCACCCCTCCTAAAACTGCCACACACCCATCCCTACCACTAACACTAGAATCTCCACCCCTCCTAAAACTGTCACACACTCATCCCTACCACTAATACTGGAATCTCCATCCCTCCTAAAACTGTCACACACCCATCCCTACCACTAACACTAGAATCTCCACCCCTCCTAAAACTGTCACACACCCATCCCTACCACTAATACTGGAATCTCCACCCCTCCTAAAACTGCCACACACCCATTCCTACCACTATCACTGGAATCTCCACCCCTCCTTAAACTGTCACACACCCATCCCTACCACTAATACTAGAATCTCCACCCCTCCTAAAACTGTCACGCACCCATCCCTACCACTAATACTAGAATCTCCACCCCTCCTAAAACTGTCACACACCCATTCCTACCACTAACACTAGAATCTCCACCCCTCCTAAAACTGTCACACACCCATCCCTACCACTAATACTAGAATCTCCACCCCTCCTAAAACTGTCACACACCCATCCCTACCACTAACACTAGAATCTCCATCCCTCCTAAAACTGTCACACACCCATCCCTAACATTAACACTAGAATCTCCACCCCTCCTTAAACTGGCACACACCCATCCCTACCACTAATACTAGAATCTCCACCCCTCCTAAAACTGTCACACACCCATTCCTAACATTAACACTAGAATCTCCACCCCTCCTAAAACTGTCACACACCCATCCCTACCACTAATACTGGAATCTTCACCCCTCCTAAAACTGTCACACACCCATCCCTAACATTAACACTAGAATCTCCACCCCTCCTAAAACTGTCACACACTCATCCCTACCACTAACACTAGAATCTCCACCCCTCCTAAAACTGTCACGTACCCATCCCTACCACTAATACTAGAATCTCCACCCCTCCTAAAACTGTCACAAACTCATCCCTACCACTAATACTGGAATCTCCACCCCTCCTAAAACTGTCACACACCCATCCCTACCACTAACACTAGAATCTCCACCCCTCCTAAAACTGTCACACACCCATCCCTACCACTAATACTGGAATCTCCACCCCTCCTTAAACTGGCACACACTCATCCCTACCACTAATACTAGAATCTCCACCCCTCCTAAAACTGTCACACACCCATCCCTACCACTAACACTGGAATCTCCACCCCTCCTAAAACTGTCACATACTCCTACACTACCTGTCCACCCTCCACTAACACTGGAATCTCCACCCCTCCTAAAACTGTCACAAACCCATCCCTACCACTAACACTAGAATCTCCACCCCTCCTAAAACTGTCACACACCCATCCCTACCACTAACACTAGAATCTCCACCCCTCCTAAAACTGTCACACACCCATCCCTACCACTAACACTAGAATCTCCATCCCTCCTAAAACTGTCACACACCCATCCCTACCACTAATACTGGAATCTCCACCCCTCCTAAAACTGTCACACACCCATCCCTAACATTAACACTAGAATCTCCACCCCTCCTTAAACTGGCACACACCCATCCCTACCACTAACACTAGAATCTCCACCCCTCCTAAAACTGTCACACACCCATCCCTACCACTAATACTGGAATCTCCACCCCTCCTAAAACTGTCACATACCCATCCCTAACATTAACACTAGAATCTCCACCCCTCCTTAAACTGGCACACACCCATCCCTACCACTAATACTGGAATCTCCACCCCTCCTAAAACTGCCACACACCCATTCCTACCACTATCACTGGAATCTCCACCCCTCCTAAAACTGTCACACACCCATCCCTACCACTAACACTAGAATCTCCACCCCTCCTAAAACTGTCACACACCCATCCCTACCACTAATACTAGAATCTCCACCCCTCCTAAAACTGTCACGCACCCATCCCTACCACTAATACTAGAATCTCCACCCCTCCTAAAACTGTCACACACCCATTCCTACCACTAACACTAGAATCTCCACCCCTCCTAAAACTGTCACATACTCATCCCTACCACTAATACTGGAATCTCCACCCCTCCTTAAACTGTCACATACTCATCCCTATCACTAACACTGGAATCTCCACCCCTCCTAAAACTGTCACATACTCATCCCTACCACTAATACTGGAATCTCCACCCCTCCTAAAACTGTCACACACCCATTCCTACCACTAACACTAGAATCTCATCCCTCCTAAAACTGTCACACATCCATCCCTACCACTAATACTAGAATCTCCACCCCTCCTAAAACTGTCACACACCCATCTCTACCACTAATACTAGAATCTCCACCCCTCCTAAAACTGTCACGCACCCATTCCTACCACTATCACTGGAATCTCATCCCTCCTAAAACTGTCACACACCCATCCCTACCACTAATACTAGAATCTCCACCCCTCCTAAAACTGTCACACACCCATCCCTACCACTAATACTAGAATCTCATCCCTCCTAAAACTGTCACACACCCATCCCTACCACTAATACTAGAATCTCCACCCCTCCTAAAACTGTCACACACCCATCCCTATCACTAACACTGGAATCTCCACCCCTCCTAAAACTGTCACACACAGATCCCTACCACTAATACTGGAATCTCCACCCCTCCTAAAACTGTCACAAACTCATCCCTACCACTAATACTGGAATCTCCACCCCTCCTAAAACTGTCACACATCCATCCCTACCACTAATACTAGAATCTCCACCCCTCCTAAAACTGTCACATACTCATCCCTACCACTAATACTGGAATCTCCACCCCTCCTAAAACTGTCACACATCCATCCCTACCACTAATACTAGAATCTCCACCCCTTCTAAAACTGTCACATACTCATCCCTACCACTAATACTGGAATCTCCACCCCTCCTAAAACTGTCACACATCCATCCCCTTCATTACATCCTTAACCTGACCACTCAACTCTTTATTATCTCCCCTTATATCCTACCCTCACTACCATCCAAGGACACCCACCATTGACGGCTGGAACCATCTCATTAGTCTCCTTTGACTTGAACTCTTTGTGAATGTCCAAGAGTCTATATTAAGAAAAGTAAATCAATAACAAAAATAATCACTTCACTACATGAATTTACAAAGTTTGAAAGTATTTATACAGAACCAATAAACAAGTAGTTTAGGACCAGTAATTAGAAGATGAATAGCTGCTGAGATAATTACTTGACAGCAGTTTTGTCTTTAAGCTGAGATAATTACTTGACAGCAGTTTTGTCTAAGCTGAGATAATTACTTGACAGCAGTTTTGTCTTTAAGCTGAGATAACTACCTTACAGCAGTTTTGTCTTTAAGCTGAGATAACTACCTGACAGCAGTTTTGTCTTTAAGCTAAGATAATTACTTGACAGCAGTTTTGTCTTTAAGCTGAGATAATTACCTGACAGCAGTTTTGTCTTTAAGCTGAGATAATTACTTGACAGCAGTTTTGTATTTAAGCTGAGATAACTACCTTACAGCAGTTTTGTCTTTAAGCTGAGATAACTACCTGACAGCAGTTTTGTCTTTAAGTTCTGCTGGAACTGACTCAACAAATTCTTCATTCCCTTCTGAATACTCGACTCTGTGAAGCAGGGCTAGGTCATCATCCCCTTTACTGCACCAGTAGGACGGCATCAGGAAATACCAAGGCTTTTGTCTCGCTCCAAACTCACCTGTACAAGTAGAAAGTGTTAGTACAGACATTACAAAGTTAGGACAGCATCAGGAAATACCAAGGATTCTGTCTCGCTCCAAACTCACCTGTACAAGTAGAAAGTGTTAGTACAGACATTACAAAGTTAGGACAACATCATGAAATACCAAGGCTTTTGTCTCGCTCCATTCTCACCTGTACAGGCCAAGGACAGAACACTAACGGACTACTGATCTTTAATGTAGATAGACCACGTACCTGGAATAACATTGTCTAGGTAGGCAGCGAGGAAGAAGTACAGTAGAGTGTCGACCAGTAACATCACCAGAGGAGCATAGAGTGGAAAGTCACCATCACTAATCGTGCTGAAGTTCATTCCTCCATTCAGTGGCTTGTCAAGGAATATAGCCTAGCAATAGTATAATATATATAATTGTACATCAAGTATTTATTGTAGTTTACATTTCACAAATTGAATGTTATTTTCTATTTAAAGTGGGCTGAGACTAAATATTTTTAATCTTTCCGCATTTGATACTAAGAGTCTGACATGGTGAAACTTATAAAGTGTTTTCAGTTTTTAACGAAAAACCAACGAGATAAAAATTCAGTCACTCTTCTAAAAGTCCAAAACAGCATCATATAAATTAAAGAGAACTACTGTATATATCTATGTGTGTGTATACTGTCTCACCTGGTCAATAGCTAAGGCCACAGCAACAGGGGAGAGAATACACAAAAGCCAGCGCACACCTGGAGAAACACTGTACACTACGCCCCCTGACGGTAACATGGTCCGGGTTAAGCTCACAATGAGGTACAGACAGCTGAAGATAATACTCATTAAACTGGCCAAGCCTCCTGCACTCCGAGCCTTGTCGAAGAACGGTGTCAACATGTATGAAAATGTGATGATGGAAAGACCGTAAAAGAAAAGAATCAGGAAGAAAATTAATGCATTGCTGTTGGCGAAGAATGAAGTAGCCACCATGAGAATTGTGATAATAGCTGTTGATATGGCAATCACAATCAGGTAGACAAGTCCCCATGACAACCTGTCAATGGAAACAAACAAAGTTAGGATTTGGTTTGCCGGAGAGTTAAGGATGTCAGGTTAGAGTTGTGGAGAACAATCATTGACCTAGTTATTGGGTAACAGCTATTGACAACAGTACTGTACCCAAGGAAGTGGGTAGCCATTTTTTGTTTACTCTGTGTGGATACTGATTCGCTAGCATTTAACTCCTGATGTGCTTTCCAAGTTTCAACTCAATTGATTCACTTTATCAAAAGTTGACTAACACAAAGTCTAAAAATACAGGGTTTTAAGTAAAAAAAAATATATCAGAACTGGGTTAGATATTGTTCTCAATCTTTTCTCAACATTTAGGTACCTTTAATGATCATGTTGCAATAATCAGGAAATGAAATATGAATCAGCGTGATTCAAAATTTTACTTACCAAAATGCTGAATCGCGCAGTCCCATCATTTTCATGCTTTCCTTGATTTTTTTCTCCTTTTCGGCCACAAGGTTAGTGGTAAGATAGGATACAATGGGAGAGTATGCAATTACGAAGTATATAGAAGAAATGGTCTGTAGGTAACTCGTGTCAGGGGTGTAGGCTGGCTTTGGCATCATTTGTACAGAGATATCAGGCCTAGGATAACTACTGTCACCAGTTTGTATCTGTAACAAACAAATTATATACTATGTTCTCATTCTCAAAGTTTGTACAGAGATATCAGGCCTAAGTCATTCTCAAAGTTTGTACAGAGATATCAGGCCTAAGATAACTACTGTCACCAGTTTGTATCTGTAACAAACAAATTATATACTATGTTCTCATTCTCAAAGTTTGTACAGAGATATCAGGCCTAAGATAACTACTGTCACCAGTTTGTATCTGTAACAAACATAACTACTGTCACCAGTTTGTATCTGTAACAAACAAATTATATACTATGTTCTCATTCTCAAAGTTTGTACAGAGATATCAGGCCTAAGATAACTACTGTCACCAGTTTGTATCTGTAACAAACAAATTATATACTATGTTCTCATTCTCAAAGTTTGTACAGAGATATCAGGCCTAAGATAACTACTGTCACCAGTTTGTATCTGTAACAAACAAATTATATACTATCAGGCCTAAGATAACTACTGTCACCAGTTTGTATCTGTAACAAACAAATTATATACTATGTTCTCATTCTCAAAGTTTGTACAGAGATATCAGGCCTAAGATAACTACTGTCACCAGTTTGTATCTGTAACAAACAAATTATATACTATGTTCTCATTCTAAAAGTTTGTACAGAGATATCAGGCCTAAGCATTAACTACTGTCACCAGTTTGGTATCTGTAACAAACAAATTATATACTGGTAAAAAATTTTCTCTGAAATATGGAGAGAGATAAAGGTGTCAATAAAATATGTGGTCCTTACCCTGATGAATGCTGTATCTACTGCAGCCTGTAGCAGACAAAAGCCACTGTTGAGGTATTTATTAGCATCACAGTTGGTAGTGTCCGTCCCGTCTCCATTCCGACATTGACCTGTAAAACAAACATTTTACATACATATAGTTGTGATACAAAGTATACATTGTTTTATCATGGAAGACTTGGCTACATTGTATTTGTATACATGTTATATGACCATATATTGTTAATAGGGACACTGCAGGTTTGTTTTACTTGTGTTTTATATCAATTACAAGGACATGCTTCACTGTTCACTTAAATATATAATTTATGAACACTTTGGCTTAGTTTGATTGGTGCAAGATCCTACTAACATCCAAGGTCATCGAAGGACATGCCAGGCTAATTATAATTAGGAGGTAGAAAAAAGTTGGGAGTACCCAGAAAAAACCGACATGCAACCAGTACCTGTCAACTGCCCAACATGGGAATCGTTATCATGTGATATCTCAATCACTCAACCACTATGGCCCAATATACAAAACATGTATTTTGAAAACTTGAGTACATGTTATTTACAAAACACTGCATGTAGAGAGTTGAAATGAAAATGAAAGACTACTGACCTTGTTGTCGTATCCAGCTTGTTGTGTCGGCAGCATTATCATGTGGAGTTCTGATGGCATAGGACGAGTTGGTCTGACCATCGTAATAAAAGATAAGCCCTGCACTAACGTTTGAGCTGTCCGCGGAGTATGCAGTGTCCATTGAATTCTTATCCGCGTAGTAAACCAGTGTAGGTGGGGTAGGCAGGTTCAGCATCTGTTGAAGGATTGTCACAGAATCAGTGGCAATGGTACGGATTTCTGTTGTGTCTGGGGATACCAGAATGTTCTTACCCACAAAATTGTTGGCATTCTGGAGTGTGTTGTTGTCCAGAGTTCGGGCATTCATAAACGGAATTGATGGGAGTGTGTCTGTCTTGGTGGTCAATTTAATGACGGAGAGGATGATACCGAAGTACACAGGATAGAATATCTCCTGTAAATGTATTATAGCAATCCATTATACAAACAGACATTGTCTATTGCATTTTCTCTGTATGAAACACTAAATTAAAAAGCATCAAAATTTTAGTAAAACATTACTTTAGTGAATTCTTTGCAAAATCTTTTTCGTCTGTTCAGTACTCAAGAAAAGAACTAAAATGCTTATTACATTGGATGGCACTTACCATAATTTTATTTTTTATTTTTGTATATACTTATATATACAATACTCATATCAAATTTTAGGCTAATACCCTACTGTCCTGCTACAATGACATTACATTAAGCATACCTTAACAATTTCAGAGTCAAATCAAACTACTGAAAATCGCTTGTTTCCTTTATACTGTACATACCATTAAAAACTGCCGTTTGGCCCTTTTTTTTAAAAGGATATTTTTCTTCATCAGGGCCTTGAATTGGCCCAGAAATGATACCTGCATCTTGAATTTCTTTAAACAACTTTTCAGGTGTTAATTTTCTGTGGAAAAAAAATACATAAGTACATAAAAAGAAATTTACTCAAAAGATTTTAGACTAACAAGAATTCCACGTACATAATTTGGTTTAAATCGCATAATAAATACAAAAGTTATAGCATGGAAACATAGAAATTGTCTGTTTTGATTATTTTAAAGACCCGTAACTCTTGCAAATATTGACGAATTTTGACCAGTATCAAATCTTTCCAAGATCTCATTGATATAAAGCAATGAATCAAATTTGGTTAAAATCGGATTATTAATACTAATGTTATTGAGCGGAAACCATGGATTTATCTGTTTTTAAGATTTTGAAGTCTCGTAACTCTCGCAAATATTGACAGATTTTGACCAGTATCAAAGCCATCCGAGATCTCATTGATATTATACAATTATCAACCTATTTTCAGGTGGATACGGTGAGTTATCAACCAGAGTAAGTGATATATCCCGAGGCTGGATACGACTTGACGTCAAAAGTGATTATGACGTCACATTTCAAGGGAGTTTTCCTCGATCTATTTTTGACACAGGTTACTGGACTCGCGAGAGTTATCTGGACTGATTCCAGTAACCTCGCATGTTTTTTTGCCGCCGATTTCGGGGTTGATATCGCAGTTGATGAACACTTCTGAGAAACGTATTGGCCAATCAAAATACAGCAAAAGCACCAGTCATATAATACAAGAGATCCCAGAGGGATCTTGGTGCCCACCAAAGAATGATCTATATCTGACAAAGGAAAGATGGATCTTTTCTCTACTTTTTAAACTTTTTCAAACATACTACATATAAAATTTGAGACAGATCGCTTCAGTACCTTTTGAGAAATAGCGGTAACAAACTTCAACTATCAAAATCCAAGATGACTCCTTGGCGGCCATCTTGTTGATCAATCAGTCCCAAATCACAATATGCACAACTAGGGCCCTAGGGGAACCTACATGTGAAATTTGAGAAAGATCCATTCAACTCTTTCTGAGAAATAGCGATAACAAACTTTGAATATCAAAATACAAGATGGCTGCCTGGCAGCAATCTTGTTGACCGATCGGTCCCAAATCACAATTTGCACAACTTGGGCCCTAGGGGAGTCTACATATGAAATTTGAGACAGATCCCTTCAGTACTATCTGAGAAATAGCGATAACAAACTTTGAATATCAAAATCCAAGATGGCTGCCTGGCAGCAATCTTGTTGACCGATCGGTCCCAAATCACAATTTGCACAACTTGGGCCCTAGGGGAACCTACATATGAATTTTGAGACAGATCCCTTCAGTACTATCTGAGAAATAGCGATAACAAACTTTAACTATCAAAATCCAAGATGGCGGCCTGGCGGCCATCTTGTCCATCGATTGGTCCAAAAATGCAATATGCACAACTAGGTCCCTAGGGGAACCTACATATGCAATTTGAGACAGATCCCTTCAGTACTATCTGAGAAATAGCGATAACAAACTTTAACTATCAAAATCCAAGATGGCGGCCTGGCGGCCATCTTGTCCATCGATTGGTCCAAAAATGCAATATGCGCAACTAGGGCCCTAGGGGAACCTACATAGTAAATTTGAGAAAGATCCCTTCAGTACTTTTTGAGAAATAGGGATATCAAACCTTAACTATCAAAATCCAAGATGGCCGCCTGGCGGCCATATTGTTTTTCCTATCAGCCTCAAAATCTGTATAGCAGAACTAGGGACCCAGGGTAACCTCCATGTGAAGTTTGAACACCATCCCTTCAGTAGTTCTCAAGAAATATTGATAACAAACTTCAACTGCCAAAATCAAAGATGGCTGCCTGGCGGCCATCTTGTTTTTCCGATCAGCCTCAAAATCTGTATGGCAGAACTAGGGACCAAGGGTACCCTCCATGTGAAGTTTGAACACCATCCCTTCAGTAGTTCTCAAGAAATATCGATAACAAACTTCAACTGCCAAAATCAAAGATGGCTGTCTGGCGGCCATCTTGTTTTTCCGATCAGCCTCAAAATCTGCATGGCACAAATTTAAATATGGACCAAGGGGACCCTCCATGTGAAGTTTGAACAAAATCCCTGCAGTAGTTTTTAAGAAATAGTGATAACAAGCATTATTTACGGACGGACGACGGACCACGGAGGCAGGGCAATTTGAATAGCCCACCATCTGATGGGCTAAAAAAGCAATATACGAAATTAAGTTGAAATCAGACAATAAAACTGAAGTTTTCAAGGGAAAACCATGGATTTATCTGTTTGACGATTTCAAAGTCCCGAAACGCTTGCAAATATTGACGGATTTTAACCAGTATCGAACTCATCTGACATAGAGATATCTATGTGTCGGACTTGCATTGCAGGTGACAGAAAAATCATTCAATGTAAATATTTTATAGATATCATGATAACCTGTTTTAAGGCGGATACAGTGCATTACCAACCTGGAGAACTGATATCACCCGATACTGAATGATATAAATAATTAAGCCTATGATTATAAATGTGACATGTAAATGTGTAGCCAATGGCAGGGCATTTACTGTATGAGCATTTCAGATAATTATTTAATTTGTAGCTGTCAAAATCATAACTATTCAATGGCAAACAAAGTGTTCAAACCATTCACACCTGCTGGTTAATCAGGTGTGTCGAATACTGTTGATGATTATTACAGATTGAATGTTACAAAGCTTTCAAAAGTAAGACATAAATCAACTTCGCTAGCCAAGGGTATTAGTCCGATTCTCTTTCTATTACCCTTGGCATATCTCACTTCAGAACGGGTGGTCTCGCACTGCGCCACCTGCTGGATCACCGCAGTTGTGTCCCTTCCATTTACGTAATAAGCAACCAATTAAAAAGCTCGTATCATTGTTGTATGGTTGAAAAAATGGCAGCGCCCTATGAAACACGTGTGTTGTTTGCGACAGATTCAAAATACCAAAGATGAACATGTGTGCGAGTCATTTGTTTAATAGTAAGTTCGGACTCCAGGTTTTTTTTTGTGTTTCATGCAGAAGTTCTGCAATGTCCAATTTTGTAACGAGATCGCAGTATATCTTTTAATTGTTTAATTTGTGAAACATAAACCACACACGTACTTTCCAATTTGTTTGGAGAGCAACGTCTCCAAGACGTTCATTTAGCTGATATAAAACATCTAATTGATTAAATAGATAGTAATATAACTTCGCTAGGAGTTGATGTTGACAAGCATGACATGCCTGATGCCACATTATACAAATGTAGGTCACTATACTATCGCTTCAGTTCAGTTTTGTTGACATATCAAAGCTGCGTGTTCATTGGTCGCCTGAACCTAGCCGCATCCAATCAGAATTTGAAAGCAAAAACACCTGTTCTGAAGTGAGATATGCCAAGGGTAATAGAAAGAGAATCGGACTAATACCCTTGGCTAGCGAAGTTGGTCCATAAATAGGCTGTAACTGAATTACAGGATAAATTACTTCAAAAATAAGATGAACTTGAAAAAGGGTGGCTTTGAAAATGAATCTGGGATATTTTCCTTACTAAAAAAAAAAATAACCTGCAGCTTATTGTTGAGATTTTACAGTATATGTTATAGAACTTTATGAATAAAAAAAAGTGTTTTTTATCACTTCTAAAGAAAGTTTTAAATTACAATGTGTATGAGTTTATAATGCACAAATGAATATGAAATGTAAATTTCAACATTACAAATATTTCATATTGAATTAAGCTACATTTCAATCAGCTATAAAAAATAAATTAGGATGAGAAAATGGTAGTTTTTCTTCGAATATTAGAGAAATGAAAGAATTATCAGTTACCAGTACTATAATGTGACTGATGTCAAGGTCAATACATTAATATAAACAATATTGCTGGTAGCATCTCATTTATCTAATATAACCAGTTGCAGCTTCGAACATATTACGAATGAGATTTATTCAATATACTATATTATCATAACAATTTACAACCTGTACATTCCTGGAGCTCAGATAGGCCGTTGGCCGGGTAACATACTCAGATAACATTTTAACCATGGAGTCATTCATATATAGGCCACGACATTGTTTTGCTTGAATACTGCATCTTAAGATTACTACGGTAATATTAACCAGTAAAAGTAGTTATCAATAATATATCAATATTAATTTCCATCTAAATAACCGCTAAAATACATCAGTTTTGATAAGAACTCGTACATCAGGTGCATGTATGTGATGCACTCAATATAAATATTTCAGCTAATAACCTGTTAAAACTTCATTTAACAAAATCACAGAGTAAAATGTGAAGCAAAGTGTACATGATTATACCTTACATATCTACTGCGTACTGCCATACGTAGTCGCCTGTGATCACTGACCAGCTACTGCTACCATTCATACCCTGTAGAGACTATAACACCTTGGGTATTTCGCAACGTGTGAATTAAGCAACAATTTATATTTAAGTCATCTGACTATTTGCAATGTTTGTTTTTTTGTTTTTTTTTACCAAAACAGAAACCCATTTATCAAATACTAGTACCTACCTTTTGTCAACACTAATACCATTAGTGGTAGTTATCAATCTGTGTCACATGTGCTTTACAATAACATCATGTAAACAATGTGTGGTGGTGACCAATTTCTAATGGTGTGTGGAAATGATGATCCATTCTTGCCAACCCCCCTTATTTGAAGGGAGACTCTCGATTTTGAACCACCATTTTAGGCCATTTTAGCAAGTCCAAATTCTTTAATATTTAAGATGTCACAAATCTGACTATATCATATCAGAAAGAACAGGTCAATGTATGCAAAATTCAACCTCTAATTTCTTCATATGAGGTTACTAAGTAGACTTTCTTCAGGTTAAAAGTTTAAACATGTAAAATTACCCCCATGGAAATTTCAAAAAGTTGGCGATTTCAAATCGCATGTTGTTTTCAATTTTAAAAAGCATTTTCATTACATATCATATGAGGCTACCAACAATATTTTGCAATATCAGTTTGACAACTAGTACATTAAGAAATTAAACTTCATTGGACAGTGTCATGTTTAATATAAAGCAAGAATCCTTTTTACTGTAAATGTGAACAAGCAATGATTAGCTAAAATGAATTTATCAATTCAATGAATTTATCAATTCAATGAATTTATCAAATTTTAATATTTTGTAATCATCATTAACTTTTGTTTATGACATTAAAGAAATATCACCATCACTCTCAATCATATTAGACTCCGATTAATTTTGAACAGTATATATCAGAAAGGGATTTTTAATTCCATTAACAATGTAAGTAAGGTGCTTTACTTCTACTTTAGAAGCCACCGCGTATGTGTTGCCCCTACACATACAATGTACCTCTATACTCTCATGTTTACATCTACCAGATAACAATATCCATTTATATGCCCAAGATAGCAATATCACTATTAAAACAAGAGGCCCATTAGGCCTTCACATTCACCTGACTCCTAAAATAGAGCTGTATTACATATGTATATGTGAAAAATTAGGTCAAACAAGTATTCCAAACAGTCAGTCGGTCAATGCTGGGCGATCTATCCATATTGAGAAAGCTGGTCTCTGGCATTTGACAGAGTCTAATCCTGCTAAACATAAAAATGAATGGCATATGAATGCTGAGGTACCATGGGTATGACAAGATGAGCTGTGATAGGAGGAAGATCAAGATGGATATGGGTAGCATTTGATGCCACCCTTTGATCCCCATCAAGGTCATGGTGGGGGTAACAAAATCAAAATGACACCAACACACCTATTATATTTCTGTTGTACAGAAATTTTCATCATTACAACATTTTAGCAACAAGCATATTTGGCCTTTATATTTAGTAATAAAGGTAAATATTGTCATGAAGGTAAAGGTCAACAAACTGAATTCTTATTATATATCCTATAATCTCCATAATAAGCCTGAAACAAAAATAAGTGGTCTTGAAAGTAAGCCTTGGATTTCTTACAGTCAAATGTATCTTGAAAATATGCTGGTTTTGAAAGTAGGCCACACAAGTTTTTATGACGTACGTGTGGTTAATATAAAATTCTCATAATGTTGTGTAGTGGTGTCATTATCTTATTATATAGCGGTATATAAATACATTTATTAATGTCAATAATGCACCCGTATAAATAAAAGCATATTTGTATCAATTTGCTTTGTTCACGTACTTTGTTTGCTTTGTTTTTATTTGTTTTTCAATACCGATGAAATCTTTTGTAAGTAAGTCTATCATACCTTACTGCGAAAATAAGACAGACTTGGTCCTGAAAATAAGTCTAAAATTTCCTACCAAAGATGTGTGTGGCATGGAGAGTCCATGTCTATTACAGGTGTGTGTGGCATGGAGAGTCCATGTCCATTACAGGTGTGTGTGGCATGGAGAGTACATATCCATTACAGGTGTGTGTGGCATATAGAGTCCATGTCCATTACAGGTGTGTGTGGCATGGAGAGTCCATGGCCATGCCAATTACGGGTGTGTGCCTCCTAGGATCAATAAACAGTACTAGTCTGTGGGTCATATACACTGCTAGATAGAATTTTGTGGAAATTGATTAATATAGCTCCATGCAGCAATCATAAATCTATGATAAATCATAACTCTATATAGATAGAGAGAACACTACTATACACATAAACTTCCTTATGTCCTGATTTAGCAGCTGAACATATCCTAGGCTGTAAACTTGTAAATATCTGGTGAAGGTTTTATTATGCTCAACATTTTGCATACTCCATAGCATTGCCAGCGTGTATCACTTTATCCTGAGATATACAATAATATACACCTTTTAATTAAAGCTGACAATGCAAGTTAAAAAGTATACATTTGAAAATAAAAAGAAAATAATAAAAAAAAATTCAATATCTTTTTTTCAAAATTCGTTTCTGAGACAACCCCTTGCGTTTCTAAGGACGGGCAGTCACCATTTTGTTTTAACTCTGCTTGGATACAACATCAGGTAGGCCTACCGACCCCTATATAAAGCGCGTAAACCACACACACGTGCAATCAGTCGAACGTTCGCTGTTCAAGGTGAAACAACTAACACCTGACCGGCTCTAGATCTCCTGTACTATATACCCAAGAGGTAATAATAACAAAATGGTTAGTACTTTCAATGTTTTCTCAAATAAAGTTTCTAAGAACCATATAAAGATCTATACAGTTAAATTAAAAGTAATGAATGAATTCATACCTTCTTTCCATGTGCGAGATCCATTTTGATTATAACGTAAACAAACACGGAAATTCTAATAGGAGATAACATTGTCAAACTAAAAAAAAATACTGCACTTACCTGACAAGGTTTCATTGAAGTAATATTGTCAGCTAGATCCCAAAATTTGTCAAATACGAGCTAATAAAACACTTCAATATACATTAGATATTACACACACATGTACATGTGTGTGCCTTTGGTAGTTTATATATGGATGCATCACTTGTTCGGGACAGGTGGTCACGTGCACGTGGCCAGTCGAGTACATCGGGTACGATAGTATACGTGGGGATATGTGGACGGATTATTATCAGGATTTTTATTCATTTTTGTGGAAAGTTAAATTTGTGAAACATCTAAATGACAGCTTAGAAGAGTTGACATGTTTGCTTGCTAAAACATGCCCTACACATATTTACAGGTAAGGGGTTTTGTTTATTTATTATTAGGCAATGCACAGTGGGAAACTGCTAGGTGTGTATGTACATGACTGAGCGCACGTGTGTCGATTCACGCGCTTTATATAGGGGTAAGCAGGCGTCTCGTATTCAAGCAGAGTTCAAACAAAATGGCGTCTGTCCGTCCTTAGAAACGCAATGGGCTGTCTCAGAAACAAATTTGAAAAAAAAAAACTTCATTATTTTTTTTTAATCTCAAATGTACATTGTTTTAACTTCCATTGTCAGCTTTAAGGTCATGCTTTTGTTGACCTTGATTTATCCTTGTCTTATCTCCAGACAGGATTCTCTGCCAGTGTCCACCTTATGCATCCTTTAGGAATGATAATAATTATGTCCTACACAATAGACTGACCTACACTAAGACCTTTCAATCAAAATTACCAATATCATACACCTTGACCAGCTAAGTGTCTCAAAATAGATTGCTATTCTGTAGAGTGATCTTAAGTCGGACACGATCTAGAGTCGGACATTTTTAACACGTCTTACCGCCCTTATTCCGGTTACCACGTTACAAAAAAACGCTGTCTACATGCTAAATGAAGTATTGACTTTCTAGAGTTGTCTCCCGTTGATAACTTTCTCGTTTACATATTTTGCCAAGTCCGATCGCGAATAGTAACAAAAGCGGTACATTTCACTGTGAGAGCGGGTAAAGTTTTGTGATTTTAAACTGATATGAGAAGTCATTTCTTTTGATTATTACGGCATGCAACTTAAAGCTGAAGTTTAGCTGTAAGATTTGTGTAAAACAAATGCAGAATTATCTTCAATTTGCCGATAGACACAGCATTTTATCTGATAATTTGGTTCAAAGTCGCAAACGTGATTTGATCTTGAGTCGGACACCAAAAATGTTCAAAACGATCATAAGTCGGACAGAGAATTTTAACATTATACCAGTGAATATATGTGATATATAGACATAAAGAGGTGCTGTAATTACCCTTTTTTCATCATATAAGTTTGAAACTTTCATCCCTTATTTTTTTTTTTATAAAATATTTCATATCTATTTTTTATTTTCAAATCAGTCTTTTAAGTTTCCTTTCAGGTCACCATTGGTATTCTTCTTTAATTTTTAATCAGGATGTATGGCAGCGCACATTTTAGTAGAAAAACGTGTGTAGCCCAATGAATAAATTTTAAATATATATATACAACAAGATTTCTCATATTTTATTGGTGCCATCCTGTTGATTGTACAGTTACATAATGTACTTTGTAAAGCAAAGAAGTGATATCGAGTACGCAATACACGAATATTTTTACTTGTCCATCAAATAGACAATTTTCTCTGACATATCAATGGTATATATATCAAAACTCATTCTCTGAATCATTTATCTAAAATATCGGCAACACAAGCTACAATGTAGACACAGAAACTTTAATTTGGGATGGCCATGACTCATGATTAGCGCGGGAAAAGGATGTTGTCCATCCAGCCATCCTGGAATTTGGACACAGCACTTTTGGTTGTATAGTTTTCAATTCTTTTTAAAGTAATTGGAGCAGGTTCTGCATGTGTTTATTAGGAACACCGGAGTTGCTATTGGCAATCGTCAATTCCTGAAAATGTTTGTGCTTTGCAAAGGACAAAGTCTCCTAGCATCAAAAAATGTACAACTTATGCAACCACGATAAAACACAAACTCAGATTAGGCAAATACATGTAGTTGTTTAATGATAAGGCCAGTGTGCTCGCCACGTCTGACCACGTAACATCGATACATAGCGCGTTTGAACTGCAGATCCCTTTCGTGGTTTGGTACGTCATGTTCTAAACTTTTACTAACATTGATAATTTTTCCCTGGAATCTTAGAAATAACTGAATATACTTTCAAGGAACATGTTATGTTAAAACATATAACAACCCAATTTCAAGCATTGTATGAAACAAAATCAATATACATTCCCTTATTAAAATTGACCGCAGTTTCTTTCGTTTTTCAGTCCATGAAATATCTACAACTATTTCGTCAGGCTCATTTGTTATACAAGCTATATTTATTGATTTCCCAGAGATACACTGTATGTAAGGTGGAAACATTTTAAAGTGAAGTATATAGCCACATCACGTGCCCGCAAACGCACGTGTATCTATTCAATGTCGGAGCAAATGTAATGTTGTAGCATACACAATACAAAATGCATTTTTAGTCATGTGCAGTTTGCTTGACAACTGGCGATATGTCAATTACCGAAAGTAATATGAACAACAAATTTCTTATTTAATGATAAATGACTAATATTTTTGATTCAGAATTGTATAAAATGTTAACTTAATCCGATTGTCCGACGTAATATCAAAGCAATCTGGACTGTCCGACTCATAGTCAAATGCGTCCGACTCTCGATCGAATTGCAGGTTAGGTACTTTATTTGCTCTGTATTGTATCGTAAGGTAAAAAACGAGAGTATCGAAATGGAAATATGATGCAGAAAGTGTGCTCTCTCGGACGGTACCCATTAGATTAATAGTGGTCTTCATATCTCGACGTACTGCTGTTCTGAACACAAAGGGTGTCCGACTTACGATCACTTTACCCTACCGACCCCTATATAAAGCGCGTAAACCACACACACGTGCAATCAGTCGAACGTTCGCTGTTCAAGGTGAAACAACTAACACCTGACCGGCTCTAGATCTCCTGTACTATATACCCAAGAGGTAATAATAACAAAATGGTTAGTCCTTTCAATGTTTTCTCAAATAAAGTTTCCAAGAACCATATAAAGATCTATACAGTTAAATTAAAAGTAATGAATGAATTCATACCTTCTTTCCACGTGCGAGATCCATTTTGATTATAACGTAAACAAACACGGAAATTCTAATAGGAGATAACATTGTCAAACTAAAAAAAAAATACTGCACTTACCTGACAAGGTTTCATTGAAGTAATATTGTCAGCTAGATCCCAAAATTTGTCAAATACGAGCTAATAAAACACTTCAATATACATTAGATATTACACACACATGTACATGTGTGTGCCTTTGGTAGTTTATATATGGATGCATCACTTGTTCGGGACAGGTGGTCACGTGCAAGTGGGCAGTCGAGTACATCGGGCACGATAGTATGCGTGAAGATATGTGGACGGATTATTATCAGGATTTTTATTCATTTTTGTGGAAAGTTAAATTTGTGAAACATCTAAATGACAGCTTAGAAGAGTTGACATGTTTGCTTGCTAAAACATGCCCTACACATATTTACAGGTAAGGGGTTTTGTTTATTTATTATTAGGCAATGCACAGTGGGAAACTGCTAGGTGTATATGTACATGACTGAGCGCACGTGTGTCGATTCACGCGCTTTATATAGGGGTAAGCAGGCGTCTCGTATTCAAGCAGAGTTCAAACAAAATGGCGTCTGTCCGTCCTTAGAAACGCAATGGGCTGTCTCAGAAACAAATTTGAAAAAAAAAAACTTCATTATTTTTTTTTAATCTCAAATGTACATTGTTTTAACTTCCATTGTCAGCTTTAAGGTCATGCTTTTGTTGACCTTGATTTATCCTTGTCTTATCTCCAGACAGGATTCTCTGCCAGTGTCCACCTTATGCATCCTTTAGGAATGATAATAATTATGTCCTACACAATAGACTGACCTACACTAAGACCTTTCAATCAAAATTACCAATATCATACACCTTGACCAGCTAAGTGTCTCAAAATAGATTGCTATTCTGTTACCCTAAAATCTCAATAATAAGCCATAGCTTATATTATTTTTTGGTAGGAAATTTTAGACTTATTTTCAGGACCAGCCTATCTTAAGTCTGTCTTATTTTCGAAGTAAGGTATGATAGACTTACTTACTTAGGTGTGTGTGTGGCATTGAGAGTAATGGGCATGGACTCTCCATGTCACACACACCTGCAATGGGCATGGACTCTCCATGTCACACACACACCTGTAATGGACATGGACTCTCCATGCCTCACACACCAGTCATGTGCATGGACTCTCCATGTCACACACACCTGCAATGGGCATGGACTCTCCATGTCACACACACACCTGTCATGGGCATGGACTCTCCATGTCACACACACCTGCAATGGGCATGGACTCTCCATGCCACACACACACCTGTAATGGACATGGACTCTCCATGCCACACACACACACCTGTAATGGGCATGGACTCTCCATGCCATACACACCTGTCATGTGCATGGACTCTCCATGTCACACACACCTGTAATGGGCATGGACTGTCCATGCCATACACACCTGTAATGGACATGGACTCTCCAGGCCACACACACACCTGTGATGGACATGGACTCTCCATGCCACACACACCTGTAATGGACATGGACTCTCCATCTCACACACACCTGTCATGGGCATGGACTCTCCATGCCACACACACCTGTAATGGACATGGACTCTCCATGCCACACACACCTGTAATGGACATGGACTCTCCATGCCACACACACCTGTAATGGACATGGACTCTCCATGCCACACACACCTGTAATGGATTTGTACTCTCCATGCCATACACACCTGTAATGGACATGGACTCTCCATGCCACACACACCTGTAATGGACATGGACTCTCCATGCCACACACACCTGTAATGGACATGGACTCTCCATGCCACACACACCTGTAACGGACATGGACACTCCATGCCACACACCTGTAATGGGCATGGACTCTCCATGCCACACACACACACCTGTAATGGACATGGACTCCCCATGCCACACACACCTGTAATGGACATGGACTCTCCATGCCACACACACCTGTTATGGACATGGACTCTCAATGCCACACACACTTGTAATGGGCATGGAGAGTCCATGCCACACACACCTGTAATGGACATGTTCTCTCCATGACACGCACACCTGTAATGGACATGGACTCTCCATGCCACACACACCTGTAATGGGCATGGACTCTCCATGCCACACACACCTGTAATGGACATGGACTCTCCAGGCCACACACACCTGTAATGGACATGGACTCTCCATGCCACACACACCTGTAATGGACATGGACTCTCCATGCCACACACACCTGTAATGGACATGGACTCTCCATGCCACACACACCTGTAATGGACATGGACTCTCCATGCCACACACACCTGTAATGGACATGGACTCTCCATGCCACACACACCTGTAATGGACATGGACTCTCCATGCCACACACACCTGTAATGGACATGGACTCTCCATGCCACACACACCTGTAATGGATTTGTACTCTCCATGCCATACACACCTGTAATGGACATGGACTCTCCATGCCTCACACACCTGTAATGGACATGGACTTCCATGCTACACACACCTGTAATGGACATGGATTCTCCATGACGCACACACCTGTAATGGAAATTGATTCTTCAGGCCACACACACCTGTAATGGGCATGGACTCTCCATGCCACACACACCTGTAATGGACATGGACTCCCCATGCCACACACACCTGTAATGGACATGGACTCTCCATGCCACACACACCTGTAATGGACATGGACTCTCCATGCCACACACACCTGTAATGGACATGGACTCTCCATGCCACACACACCTGTAATGGACATGGACTCTCCATGCCACACACACCTGTTATGGACATGGACTCTCAATGCCACACACACTTGTAATGGGCATGGAGAGTCCATGCCACACACACCTGTAATGGACATGTTCTCTCCATGTCACGCACACCTGTAATGGACATGGACTTTCCATGCCACACACACCTGTAATGGACATGGACTTCCAAGACACACACCTGTAATGGGCATGGACTCTCCATGTCACACACACCTGTAATGGGCATGGACTCTCCATGCCATACACACCTGTAATGAGCATAGACTCTCCATGCCACACACACCTGTAATGGACATTGTACTCTCCATGCCATACACACCTGTAATGAACATAGACTCTCCAGGCCACACACACCTGTAATGGACATGGACTCTCCAGGCCACACACACCTGTAATGGACATGGACTCCCCATGCCACACACACCTGTTAAGGACATGGACTCTCCATGTCACACACACCTGTAATGGACATAGACTCTCCATCCCACACACACCTGTAATGGACATGGACTCTCCATGCCACACACACCTGTAATGGACATGGACTCTCCATGCCACACACACCTGTAATGGACATGGACTCTCCATGCCACACACACCTGTAATGGACATGGACTCTCCATGCCACACACACCTGTAATGGACATGGACTCCCCATGCCACACACACCTGTTAAGGACCTGGACTCTCCATGTCACACACACCTGTAATGGACATGGACTCTCCATCTCACACACACACACCTGTAATGGGCATGGACTCTCCATGCCACACACACCTGTAATGGACATGGACTCTCCATGCTACACACCTGTAATGGACATGGACTCTCCATGCCACACACACCTGTAATGGATATGGACTCTCCATGCAACACACACTTGTAATGGGCATGGACTCTCCATGCCACACACACCTGTAATGGACATGGACTCTCCATGCCACACACACCAGTAATGGGCATGGACTCTCCATGCCACACACACCTGTAATGGATATGGACTCTCCATGCCACACACACCTGTAATGGGCATGGACTCTCCATGCCACACACACCTGTAATGGACATGGACTCTCCATGCCACACACACCTGTAATGGACATGGACTCTCCATGCCACACACACCTGTAATGGACATGGACTCTCCATGCCACACACCTGTTATGGACATGGACTCACAATGCCACACACACCTGTAATGGACATGGACTCTCCATGCCACTCACACCTGTAATGGACATGGACTCTCCATGCCACACACACCTGTAATGGACATGGACTCTCCATGCCACACACACACCTGTAATGGGCATGGACTCTCCACGCCACACACACCTATAATGGACATGGACTCTCCATGCCACACGCACCTGTAATAGCCATGGACTCTCCATGCTACATACACCTATAATGGACATGGACTCTCCATGCTACACACACCTGTAATGGACATGGACTCTCCATGCCAGGGTAAACTGTGTAAATTAAGGGTCAAATTTGCTTACTTTTTGAATCTGTTACATTAAGGACTGGTACATTCACTTTATCACAATATTATATGTCCTATGATATGTCCTGTGTTGAGTATTGATAGTTAATAAATACTGATATGCTAATAGTGGTTTTTCTTATTTTTAGTCAAGTGATTGGTCAAGAATTATAGCTTTGACCTGAACTGATTTTTTCCAGTGTCACATGACTAATTATTGACATCATCATTAATCCAATGACCGGATACACTGTAACATACTTATTTTAGCGGTAGTTTTGTTTAAGCACTTTTCCTGCTGTCTAAATTGAAGCACTAATTCATGTATAGCACTACAGTTTGTAAAAACATATTTCCTGAATTGATCTACTGAATTGCGCTAATTTACTGTAACCCTGGTCAATACTAGCCTTTTAATGCTCGGCTAGAGAGAACTTCTCTTTAGCTCGATTGGTTGAGCGTCAGTTATCCACAGGTTCCGTGTTCGATTCCTGGCAGAGGCAGGTGTAAAATTTATTGTAAATCCTGCACCCTGTTACATTACATTTGCATAGATAGATAATTATTAACATGTTTTATGCATTTGCTTTAAAATTTGACTTCTCTAAAATAAGTATGTTTATAGTAATTCTGTGTGTTTCTACTGCCACTGGAACTACAAATTACAATACAATGTATCAGTTTTGTATCTTACAGATATCTAATTCTAATTGAAATAATTTGATATCAAAGTTTTTGTCAAAATATGACATTAGAAATATCACAACACCATATTCACTGACATAGCATCATTTGAACAATAATTGGTGTTTAATCGTGTGTGTATATATGTCTAATTAACAAAAGAATTAAAGAATTTATTTTACTTTAGGTGCAAGTGCAATCAGTACTTCATTCCATATAGGATATAGTGCATTTATTTTTTAATATTTCAATTTTCATTGAAGTTGGACTCAATGAAACTACTTAAAAAATCCGGTTTCATTTGCTCATGAACTTGGGTATGAACTTGGGTATCTTAACATCGGTTATCGCACAAGAAAATATTTAATCTAGACCTACTTATGCTTAAGATGGCGTACATGTAGCTTCCTAGGCATAGATCAAACAGCGGCGGTTTAAAAAAAAAGTGCAAATATCATGGGCCTTAACGGTCATCTGACTCATGGCACAAAACAACAAAGTCACAGTATAAAGTATTGGTTAACGATTAATATAAACAATACAAGGAACTCCTTAGTTGAATGTGTAAGTTTCTGAAAAAGGTAAATGTCATTTGTTGAACAAACTTGGTAGCCCTTCATCCAAATATGGTCGAAACCCATTCAAGGATTAATATAAGGAGGAGTCAGATTTTAAAGCCAAATTTCAGCAAAGCTCCCATTTTGGACCTCGGTCATACTATCCCCATGGGTCTTACCTCGGTCCTTTATAAAATATGATTGTCCTTACCTAAAGTTCCCCCTTCTGAATCAATTAAAACCACGATAGACCAATTTTCATTAAGATCGGAGACTGAAACCTTAAAACAGGAAGTGGGCCAGCGGCCATCTTGGAATACCAAAATCTTTACGAAAATGTTTGCATGTTGTTCGGCATCAATTAAAACCCCTATAAACCAATTTTCATTGAGATCGGAGACTGAAACCTTAAAACAGGAAGTGGGCCAGCGGCCATCTTGGAATACCAAAATCTTTACGAAAATGTTTGCATGTTGTTCAGCATCAATTAAAACCCCTATAGACAAATTTTCATTGAGATCGGAGACTGAAACCTTAAAACAGGAAGTGGGCCAGCGGCCATCTTGGAATACCAAAATCTTTACGAAAATGTTTGCATGTTGTTCGGCATCAATTAAAACCCCTATAGACCAATTTTCATTGAGATCGGAGACTGAAACCTTAAAACAGGAAGTGGGCCAGCGGCCATCTTGGAATACCAAAATCTTTACGAAAATGTTTGCATGTTGTTCGGCATCAATTAAAACCCCTATAGACCAATTTTCATTGAGATCGGAGACTGAAACCTTAAAACAGGAAGTGGGCCAGCGGCCATCTTGGAATACCAAAATCTTTACGAAAATGTTTGCATGTTGTTCAACATCAATTAAAACCCCTATAGACCAATTTTCATTGAGATCGAGACTGAAACCTTAAAACAGGAAGTGAGCCAGCTAAAATTAAGAAAATTTGCCCTTTTGGGGCCCCACCCCTCAGTTCCTAGGGTTCAGACCAGACTCATTTATATAAAATATAATTGTGTTTCCCCAATGATGCTTCACACCAAATATGGATAAAATTCATCCAAGGATGGAGGAGGAGTAGGATTTTAAAGCTAAAATTAAGAAAATTTCCCCATTTGGGGCCCCACCCCTCAGCCCCTAGGGGTCAGACTAGGCTCATTTGTAATATGATTGTCCTTCCCAAATGATGTTTCACAACAAATATGGATGAAATCCATCCAAGGATGAAGGAGGAGTAGGATTTTAAAGCTAAAATTAAGAAAATTTGCCCATTTGGGGCCCCACCCCTCAGCGCCTAGGGGTTGGACAACGCTCATTTACATCAAATATGATTATCCTTCCCCAATAATGTTTTACACTAAATATAGATGAAATCCATCCAAGGATGAAGGAGGAGTAGGATTTTAAAGCTAAAATTAAGAAAATTTGCCCTTTGGGGGCCCCACCCCTCAGCCCCTAGGGGTTGGACCACGCTCATTTATATAAAATATGATTGTCCGTCCCAAATAATGTTTCACACCAAATATGGATGAAATCCATCCAAGGATGAAGGAGAAGTAGGATTTTAAAGCTAAAATTAAGAAAATTTGCCTTTTTGGGGCCCTACCCCTCAGCCCCTAGGGGTCGGACCAGGCTCATTTATATAAAATATGATTGTCCATCCCAAATGATGTTTCACACCAAATATGGATGAAATCCATCCAAGGATGAAGGAGGAGTAGGTTTTTAAAGCTAAAATTAAGAAAATTTGCCCTTTTGGGGCCCCACCATTCAGCCCCTAGGGGTCGGACCAAGCTCATTTATATAAAATATGATTGTCCTTCATCAATAATGTTTCACACCAAATATGGATGAAATCCATCCAAGGATGAAGGAGGAGTAGGATTTTAAAGCTTAAAATAAGAAAATTCGCCCTTTTGGGGCCCCACCCCTCAGCCCCCAGGGGTCACACCTATCTCAAATATATAAAATATGAATGTCCTTACCTAATGATGTTTCACACTAAATATGGATGAAATCCATCCAAGGATGAAGGAGGAGTAGGATTTTAAAGCTAAAATAAGAAAATTTGCCCTTTTGGGGCCCCACCCCTCAGCCCCTAGGGGTCGGACCAGGCTCATTTATATAAAATATGATTGTCCTTCCCCAATGATGTTTCAAACCAAATATGGATGAAATCCATCCAAGGATGAAGGAGGAGTAGGATTTTAAAGCTAAAATTAAGAAAATTTGCCCTTTTGTGGCCCCGCCCCTCTGACCCTAGGGGTCGGACCAGGCTCATTTATATAAAATATGATTGTCCTTCCCTAATGAAGTTTCACACCAAATATGGATGAAATCCATCCAAGGATGAAGGAGGAGTAGGATTTTAAAGCTAAAATTAAGAAAATTTGCCCTTTTGAGGCCCTGCCCCTCTGACCCTAGGGGTCGGACCAAGCTCATTTATATAAAATATGATTGTCCTTCCCCAATGAAGTTTCACACTAAATATGGATGAAATCCATCCAAGGATGAAGGGGGAGTAGGATTTTAAAGCTTAAAATAAGAAAATTTGCCCTTTTGGTGCCCCACCCCTCAGCCCCTAGGGGTCGGACCAGGCTCATTTATATAAAATATGATTGTCCTTCCCTAATGATGCTTCAAACCAAATATGGATGAAATCCATCAAAGGATGAAGGAGGAGTAGGCTTTTGTATAAATAGTCTTACGCACGACGCACGGCGCACGGCGCACGGCGGACGGCGACGGCGCACGGCGGACGGCGCACGGCGCACGACGACGGACGAAACACGATGACAATAGGTCATCCTGACCTTCGGTCAGATGACCTAAGTCTTATGCAAACACTACTGTTATGTATGACACTAAATACATGTAGTTATGAGATAAGGGAGATAACTCCTATAGCTTTTTTTTATCAATACATCCTATGAAGGTCATATCATTGATTTAGGTTATAGAACTTTCTAGAATATAATCATGTATAAACAAATATGTTTGTAAACATGTTGATTTTAAGTAGAGATCTAGAATGATCTATTTCCAGAAAGTTATGTGTGTTTATTTGTTTACTGCTTTTAGTTAGATATTTCTAGAAGTAGAAGGTTCTCCAATATTCTTGAATTAGGGTTTAGCTATATATACTCCAGCTGTCCAAGGCTAATCAGAACTGTAATGAGACCTGTAATAAGACATATCAAGAATTGTACAGCGCCATATAAGATTCTATTGGGAGAGCTATTGTGACTTTATCTGTGGATTATTACAACACTTTGTGTGGATTTTTTTTCATATTGCCTGGAACTTTACAAACCATCGGTGGACATTCAATTTCCTTGTGGATTTGTGATTATTGTTAATTTGAAACCTGGAAGGATCAAGGATTATACCAGGACATTCGCATACAGATAAGTAACACTTTAAATCATCGTACTAGTCTTGTACCACCACCAATTACTTTAGATATTGTAAACCATCTCTGTATAATATTGTATATATAATTAAATTGTGTTTTGAATTTAGCTGCTGGTTTCTCCTTTCTGTTATTCGTTCTTGTAACAGATTTGGGGGCTCGTCCGGGATCGATATTCAATTTGTGAAATCTAACTTTGAAAAATTAATTAAGAAATTTTCAAAATTTGTGTACAAACTTTGAGTTTACATTTGAAACCAACAGCTAGATAAATATGACTACTATGCAGGTAGAACAGTTTGTTAAAGCGCCATCCCTGGAAGTTCTTTTGCAAGTTAGTTAGAAGGATTTACTGTTATTGGGTAAACATTTAGGCCTTACTATCAAAACTAATTTGAGGAAAGCTGAAATTAGGAATGTAATTATAAGATATTTTGTTGACAATGACAAATTTGACTCTAGTGCATTAGATAGTATAGAGGAAACAGTCAGCTCAGAAATTCAAATTAGACAAATGGAACTTGAACATGAAATGAAACTAAGACAAATGGAAATAGAAAAAAGAGTTAAGAGAAAAAGAAATTGAAAGAGAATTAAAAGAAAAAGAGATTGAGAGAGATCAGTTGTTAGAGCTAGAGAAGCAGAAAATTCAAGCTGAAACAGAACTTAGAATGAAAGAATTAGAGCTAGCTTCTCAAGACAGTTCAAGTAATCTAACTTTTAGGGGTTTACAAGGAAACAGAGGTTTTGATGTCAGTAGAAACATTAGGTTAGTTCCTCCTTTTCAAGAGAAAGAAGTTGACAAGTATTTTCTGCATTTTGAGAAAATAGCTGATAGTATGAAATGGCCTGAAGATAAGCTTACAATGCTTCTTCAAAGTGTCTTGATTGGTAAAGCTAGAGACATTTATTCTTCTTTATCTGTAGATGAGATTTCAAATTACCAAGTAGTCAAGAAAGCTATTTTGAAAGCTTATGAGTTAGTTCCTGAGGCTTACCGCCAGAAATTTCGAAACTCGAGAAAGAGAGATGAACAAACTCATGTAGAATTTGCCAGAGAAAAAGAACAATTATTTAATAGGTGGTGTGATTCTAAAGAAATTGATGAGGATTTCAGTAAATTGAGGCAATTATTGTTGATAGAGGAGTTTAAACGTTGTGTCCACACAAACATAAAAAACTCATTTAGATGAGAGAAAAGTTGAAACCCTTAGTGAAGCAGCTACAATGGCTGATGATTACGCTCTCACCCACAAAGGCTCATTTGTTAAAAACAGTTCTCAAGACAAAAACAGTACCACAGGTACTAGTAAATTTGGTCAGCCTAGGAACCCAACCTTTAGTGGCCCTTCTAACGACAAACCTAAATTAGGTGATAAAACTAAGTCTGCTTCTAAAACAGATGATAGGGTAGGTGTGGGGTCTCCTTCTGGTCCTGTTTGTAATTACTGCAAGAAAGTAGGACATATTATGTCTGAATGTTATTCTCTCCAGCGTAAGGAGCAAAGGCGTAAACAGTCAGTTCCTTCTGTGTTAGCTATGTCAAAGCCTAGTCAGAAACTTAGTGATATTGTGGAAGATTCTAAAGTGTCTGTTGAGATTAAGAGCTCAGAGTCTGATAGTGTCTTGGAGAAGTACTCTCCCTTCATTTCTGAAGGTTTTGTTTCACTTACTAGTGATATTACCAACTTGAAACCTGTGAAGATTTTGCGAGATACTGGGGCTTCTCATTCTTTGATATTAGATGGCGTAGTGCCTTTGTCTGAGGAGACCTCATGTGGTAGTAGTGTTTTGCTTCAAGGTGTAGAGTTAGGTTTTGTTAATGTGCCTCTCCATTCTGTTTATTTAAAGTCAGACTTGGTTACTGGGCCTGTCACCATTGGTGTTAGACCGGAACTTCCCATAGAGGGCGTGTCGCTCATTTTAGGCAATGACTTGGCTGGAGAGAAAGTTAGGGTAGATCCCTTAGTGTCCAGTATTCCAGATAAAACAGATGATGCTGAGTCTATTCAACAGGAATTTCCTGGTATTTTCCCTTCTTGTGCTGTAACTCGTTCAATGAGTAAGAAGGTTTCTGATGTTGCAGTAGTTGAGGATCATTATAGTCCAGGGTTAGGTGACACTTTCTTGGCTCATGATATAGAGGATGTCGGGAGCAAGTGTGATCTTTTGAGCAATCCTGTAGACTTTGATAGTGATAGAGTTGTTCCTAACAAGGATACTTCTTTGTCTGACATGATGAGCAAATCATCTTTGTCTAGAGAGGAGCTTATAGTAGAACAGGGAAAAGATCCTGAAATCTCCTTACTGTGTGATCGGGCTTTGAGTGAGGAAGAGGCGGAGAAAGTCCCGGTTTGTTACTTCCGTAGGTCAGGTGTGTTGATGCGCAAGTGGCGCCCCCCTGATGTGTCTCCCGAGGAAGACTGGAAGGTTGTCAATCAAATAGTTGTCCCACCGAGGTATAGGCAAGATATTCTAAGTTTGTCTCATGATGTACCTATGGCAGGGCATTTAGGTGTGACCAAGACTTATAACAGGATCTTAGATCACTTCTTTTGGCCCAAGTTAAAACGGGATGTGGCTGATTTTTGTAGGTCTTGTCATACTTGTCAGGTGGTAGGGAAACCTAATCAGAAAATCCCTGTTGCACCTTTGCACCCCATTCCAGCATTTGAGGAACCATTTAGTAGAGTCATTATAGACTGTGTAGGTCCTCTACCCAAAACTAAGTCTGGGAATGAGTATCTTTTAACTATTATGTGTGCTTCCACACGCTTTCCTGAAGCCATTCCACTCAGGAATATTAAAGCCCCTAACATAGTCAAGGCTTTGGTTAAATTCTTTACATTGGTTGGTCTTTCAAAAGCTGTCCAATCGGACCAAGGTTCGAATTTCATGTCTGGTATTTTTCAACAAGTCATGTACCAGCTCCAGATCAAGCAGTATAAGTCTAGTGCTTATCATCCAGAGTCTCAGGGTGCTTTAGAAGAACGTTTTCATCAGACATTGAAGAATATGATGAGATCTTATTGTTTTGAAAACAAAAGAGATTGGGATGAAGGTATACACATGTTGTGTTGTTTGGCGTTAGAGAATCTGTACAAGAATCTCTTGGCTTCAGTCCCTTTGAACTTGTGTTTGGACATACTGTACGTGGTCCTTTGAAAATTTTGAAAGACAAAATTTTGGACGAAGATTCTAAAGTGAATCTCTTAGAGTATGTGTCTAACTTTAAGCAAAGGTTGACAAGGGCATGTGAACTGGCAAAAGAAAATTTGGCCGTTACTCAAACCAAAATGAAAACATGGTATGATAAAGATGCCCGTGCAAGAAGTTTTGATCCAGGTGACAAAATTTTGGCTCTATTACCAATACCGGGTCAGCCTTTGCAAGCTAGATATTTTGGACCTTATGTTGTTGAGAAAAAGGTCGATGATGTTAACTACATTGTACAAACTCCAGGGAGGCGCAAGAAAACTCAATTATGTCATGTTAATATGCTTAAGAAATATGTAGATAGAGAAGAGAGCAAGACCTCTCAACCTATTGCTACTTTGGCCTCTGTACCATCACAAAGTGAAAGTACAGCTGATATTTGTAAATTAGACTTAGATGGTGGTGTACAAGATGTAGGTTTAGACTGTGGTGTTAAGTTACGGAACTCAGATGTGCTCGCGAACTTGGACAAGAAACTATGTCATCTATCGGAAAAAGAACGCAATGAACTTAAAGATTTGATACTTGAGTATAAACATTTGTTTCCGGATACACCAGGCAAAACAGATGCTATCTATCACGACGTGGATGTAGGCGATGCGCCACCTGTCAAGCAACATCCTTACCGTGTCAATCCTTTGAAAGAAGAACACTTAAAGAAAGAAATTCAATACATGTTGGACAATGATATTATTGAACCAAGCAAAAGTGAATGGAGCTCTCCATGTGTTCTGGTGCCAAAGCCAGACAAGACATACCGGTTCTGTACTGACTTCAGAAAAGTAAACTCTGTCAGTAAAACAGACTCTTATCCAATTCCAAGGATTGACTCATGTATTGACAAAGTTGGCAAAGCCAAGTACGTAAGCAAGTTTGACCTGTTGAAAGGATATTGGCAGGTGCCATTAACAGAAAGAGCTAAAGAAGTGTCGGCATTTGTAACCTCGCAAGGTTTGTACCAGTTATGCCATTTGGTATGAAGAATGCCCCGGCAACATTTCAACGTCTTCTTAACAGCGTGATATCAGACCTGGAAGGCTGTGATGGATACATTGATGACGTCATCAACTACCACGACACGTGGGAAGACCATCTACGCGGGATTCGTGAATTCTTCGAAAGACTCACTACCATGAAATTGACTGTAAACTTATTGAAATGTGAATTTTGTCATGCAACTGTTGAATTTTTAGGCCATGTTGTAGGACAGGGGCAGGTTAAACCTGTTCAGGCCAAAGTAGAATCAATTATAGATTTTCCAGCTCCTGGAGGCAAGAGAGAGCTGATGAGGTTTCTTGGTATGGCTGGATACTACAGAAAATTTTGTCAAAATTTCTCTGTTATAGCAGCTCCACTTACTGCTTTGTTAAAGAAAAATGTCAAATTTGTCTGGTCAGACGAATGTAAGTCTGCCTTTGAGAAATTGAAAGCCATACTATCAAACTCACCAGTTCTGACTGCTCCAGATTTTAATAAACAGTTTAAACTGTTTGTTGACGCCAGCGATGTAGGTGTTGGTGCTGTTTTGATGCAAGAAGGTACTGAACAAATTGACCATCCAATTTGTTATATCTCGAAAAAGTTTGACAAACACCAGAGAAATTATTCCACCATTGAGAAAGAATGTTTAGCATTGATTTTGGCCTTGAACCAATTTGATGTGTATCTATGCACTACAGTTGTGCCTGTGTTGGTCTTCACCGACCACAACCCTTTGACATTCATTGGGAAAATGAAAAACAAAAATCAAAGAATTCTCAGGTGGAGTTTGACTTTGCAAGAGTACAATCTTGACATCAAACATATCAAAGGGAAAGACAATATTCTAGCTGATGCTTTATCAAGGATTTAAATATTACTTGATATGTCAAGAAAGTTTCCTTTTCAAGAAAACTTTCTTTTCTTTAAGGAGGGGTGTGTTATGTATGACACTAAATACATGTAGTTATGAGATAAGGGAGATAACTCCTATAGCTTTTTTTATCAATACATCCTATGAAGGTCATATCATTGATTTAGGTTATAGAACTTTCTAGAATATAATCATGTATAAACAAATATGTTTGTAAACATGTTGATTTTAAGTAGAGATCTAGAATGATCTATTTCCAGAAAGTTATGTGTGTTTATTTGTTTACTGCTTTTAGTTAGATATTTCTAGAAGTAGAAGGTTCTCCAATATTCTTGAATTAGGGTTTAGCTATATATACTCCAGCTGTCCAAGGCTAATCAGAACTGTAATGAGACCTGTAATAAGACATATCAAGAATTGTACAGCGCCATATAAGATTCTATTGGGAGAGCTATTGTGACTTTATCTGTGGATTATTACAACACTTTGTGTGGATTTTTTTTCATATTGCCTGGAACTTTACAAACCATCGGTGGACATTCAATTTCCTTGTGGATTTGTGATTATTTTTAATTTGAAACCTGGAAGGATCAAGGATTATACCAGGACATTTGCATACAGATAAGTAACACTTTAAATCATTGTACTAGTCTTGTACCACCACCAATTACTTTAGATATTGTAAACCATCTCTGTATAATATTGTATATATAATTAAATTGTGTTTTGAATTTAGCTGCTGGTTTCTCCTTTCTGTTATTCGTTAATGTAACAATCACGGACAGATTTCTACAATTTTAAAAGCATTTTTATGAACTCTCGTCTTACTGACTCTTGTGTATCGTTCGAGTCAGCAACATTGCCTACTGAAGAAAAATAAAATGTGTCAAGTCCCTGTGTTGTGTGCTAAACTATGTGTTAGAACGTCTCATGCAGTTACAAACAAATGATGAAGCCTAAACGGCGATAATGAGTGTTGATTTATCTTTAATCAGTTGTTCAACTTGTATCAAGGCTAAAAACTACATAAATCACTAGAACATTTCTGTTCCCATCACTTTACGGTGACTCTCCATTTTGAATCTAAGCGGGAGACAACAGTATCACACAATCTAGACATTATCTTTCCGCATCTTCCGCGGACCATTTTTGCAATCACTTCTAAATCTATTGTAAATGTTTTATGTTTCATCTGGATTACATTGATAATAAAGTTGCTTCTAAATAAATGTATTGACATCTTGCTTTGGTCCATTTCATGGGTTGATGAATTGAGTTGCTCTTGAAACAAATTCAACACGAACTGCTTCGCAGTTCACTCAATTTGTTTCAAGAGTAACTCAATTCATCACCCTATGAAATCGACCAAAGCAAGATTCAATCCTGAAATAGTTTTATTTTGAAGTAAAAGTAGAAGCTCATACTTTTCAAGGGTGGTAATGATGTAAAGTAAGTAACTAAAATACTAATTCATCTTCTACTTTTTTTATAAGAGAAAAATTACCATTTGTAAGCGATGAAGCATCTTTAACCATCATTGTGGTGGAGACATATTGTTGGATATGGTATTAGTTTCTAACTTGTAAGTTAATTCTTAAAACATTTCCAACTGACACTTATGATTAACCTCTTATCATCTCACATTTACACTTTAATATTTCACCCATTTGGAATGTTAACAAGATGCCCTCATTTAAGAAATAACCATGTATATACTGTAGTCAAAGGAACGTCCACTTGTCAAGATGGGGAATTTGTACAAAATTATATAACCCACATCCTGCTGCAGCCCTGGCAGTCCTTCGGAAGGGACGTTAATCCGGAGTGTGGCGTAGGGTGAGTCACGTTGTGCATGTTAAAGATCCTCTGATAGTTTGAAAAGAGAAAGCTTATTGCAAGCTGCAAGAGAGTAGGGTTTAGGTTAATATAAGGTAGGTAGGTTAGTATAGACAAACCATATTCTTGTAATTGGCACCCAGTGTGTTTAAAAATTGTTAGAAAGGAAGCGCCTATTAGGGAATGAAAATATAAGTTGTAAATAAAAAACATTACCATATTTGAACTCCTCCACACTAATTGGACATTCATCTGTCACAGTAAACATCCATAATATAATACCTTCTTCCTTTGAGACACAATACATCATGATTCACATGTAAATACACATGCTATATCATGAATTTCAAGTAGTATGGGATAAATGCCAATATTATAAGCATCATACAGTTGTAAAACATTGTTTTATGCATGGGGTGGGGGCATTTCATAACTTAAACTTCAAAAGAAGGGAGGGGCACTCATAAGGGGAGGGGCACTAATTAGGGCAAATACATCAAGTATTTCTGTGATAGGAAATTAATTTATTTTATCAAATCAAAGGGCCATAACTCTACTAATTAAGATCTGCCAAAAGTGGCGATCGAACTTGGCTAAGCCCTTAAGGCATTTAACTTTGTTTCCAAGTTTAAACAATATTGCTTTTAACATTTGTTAGTTATTACACAGAAACTACAGAAAAATGACATTTGTAGTAAATTAAAGGGCCATAACTCTGATAAATAACATCCGCTGAAAGAGTTGATCGAACTTGGCCAGGTACTTAAGGCATTCAACCTTGTTAACAAGTTTGAAGAAAATCGGTTAATAATTATTACAGTTATTGTACGGAAGTGGCAGAAACTGACTTTTTAAAAATTTAAGCAAAGGGCCATAACCCAGCTAAATTAGGTCCGTTGAAAAATGCGAGCGAACTTGGCCAAGTCCTTAAGGTATTTAACCTTGACAACAAGTTTGAAAAAAATCAGTTTACATTTGTTAAACTTATTGCACGGAAATGGCAGAAAATGACATTTTTCGTAATTCAAAGGGTCATAACTCCGCTAAATAAGGTTCATTGAAAGTCGCGATCAAAGTTAATTTTGGCCGAGTCCTATAGGTATTTAACCTTGTTACTAAGTTTGAAGAAAATCGGTTTACATTTGTTACATTTATTGCAAGGAAACAAAGTGTTACAGACAGATGGAGTTTTTAGTAATTCAAAGGGCCATAACTCCGCTAAATAAGGTCTGTTGAAAGTTGAGATCAAACTTGGCCGAGTCCTTAGGCATTTAACCTTGTTACTAAGTTTGAAGAAAATCGGTTTACATTTGTTACATTTATTGCAAGGAAACAAAGTGTTACAGACAGATGGACAGACGGACGGACAGACGGACAAACCCAAATTAATATCCCCCGTAGTGTTCCTATTAGAAAACAGGATGCTAGTAATGATTCCTGGCAGCGTATGGCCATAGACAGACCACTAGCCTTCTTTTCTTTCATTGTCCAATACAGGAATTATAAAGATTGTGTATTTTAGGGAAAATAAATTATCTGATCTGACAGATAATGCATAAAATTAAAAACTTATATCGTTAAAAAAGTTCACATACGTTTTTAGTCCTATTAAAACCTGAAATAGGCAGACCCCAGACCCCCTTCCTTTTCTTTGCTTCGTGCATCTATAAATATTCAGATTTTAGGCAGTGCAATTCGGTAACTTTAAATTCAAAATTTGACATATGACGTCAAAAATCATAAACTAACATGTTTACATGGCTTCAATTATTTTCTGGAAAAAGTGTACATTAAAGTCCTCAGAATGCAGGATTTATTAGCATTTATTCGAGAGCATATGGGGGCCTATGTGGCCCCCAGACCCCCCCCCCCCCCCTTCTTCGCTTTATGTCCCTGTAGATATGAAGATTTTTGATATTGCAATTCTGTAAGTAACAAAATGAGGAAATTAAATTAAAACTTAAAATAAAAAATATGACACTAGACATGAAAACCATAAACATCCATAAATGGCTTCAATTATTTTCTGGAAAATGTGTTCATAAAATCCTCAGAATGCAGGATTTTGCACCATTTATTTGAGAACTTCTGGGGGCCTAGGCGGCCCCCACACCCCTCGCCTGATTTGCTTGGTCCCACGTCCCGTCTTACCTCAAACCCTGAATTCGCCCCTGTGCAATATGTCATACCTACCCAGCCAGGCCACTTCATGTGTCCTATGGTGTGTTATCTAGCTGCCCAACAGCGACACACAGTACATATAAAAATTATCTTTATAGTAAATATATCTACTGTACAGTATATGTAGCTTAATGATTTAAATAACAGGCATGTAACCTTGAGTGATGCTGCAGCTAGCATTATCAGGCCCACGTTATTTGATAATTAACTGAATGGGTCAAACAGCTATAGGCTACTGTTGTTTTATTTTGAAAAATGAAGTAAATAGAAAAAGTAATGTAAGCTTACAGTATAAAGTGAAGAAACGATTTTGGGCGTAGTCACATGTTTAGGGTAGTGTTGGGGTCACTTTGGGTGTTAATGATTAAGGGTTGCAATCAGGGCGATAGCAGGGATATGTAAGGGTTAAAGCAATACTAATTATTTTAAAAATAAACCTATCTGAGGACATAGCTGCAGTACTGTGTCAGTGTTTTGCTTATCTCGCGAATGAGTTATGGTAATGCTTTTGTTAAGGTTCATGTAATGGCTTTAACCAGTGATATTTTGCAAGCCTATAACTCATTACTGTGCTGCAATTGAACAAAACTAATGTCCATTAATTGTTGGTTTGTACCCTGGCTAACTGTCAGTCTCACTGTAGATATGTAATTTGTGAAGCTGCTTGTAAAATTCAGTAAAATATGAGAATGATTGTTGTTTCTTCGAAACACACGATGTCTTCATATCTATATTTTTTTTCATCAATTATTTATGTGAACATGAACTTCACAGTACCCATTTTAGATTTAAGACCTAGTCCTTCATTTGAATTGTTCCTAAGCAAATTAAAACTAGAGTGCTGTAACCAAAAATGCATTTTGGTCCAGTCGTTTCGATCCAACCAGTTGACAGCTGAGAGACTGGATTATATATGCTCTATACTTGTGTTAACGGGGAAGATGTTTTTTCCATAACAGTAGCATACTGCTTTTTAATGTAGTCATTTATTTCCTAATTTTAAGATTTTATCAATTTAAATTGTCCGTTCCAACTGTGTACAATTGTCAACTTTTATGTGGAATGTGGAGTCATATTTTGTGGTGTTTTAGAAGTGTTGTCAATATTGGAATGGACAACTGAATGAGTGAGTGTGTACCGTATTTAGTAGATATATGTTGGGAGGGAGGGGGGTATTTTTATGATAATGTCATATAGTATAATGGGTATTTATGCAAATTGCAGAGTTACCTTCTTTGGGGTAGATATGTTGTATTATTGTTAGTGAAACTTGCATAGTTTTCACTAAGATTTATGATGTTACATCACAAACGCATGACATTGCAATCAATATCTACCTGCAAGGGCAGATAACTCTGTAATATGCAAATACAGAATGATACAGTTGGGGAAGCAGTTGAAATTGTTGTGATTTTTCCTTTTCATAAACAACATCCTGTATGTGACAGAGTGTAAATCTTAAATACATACGCAATTTAGGACTGACAATTTGTAGGTAACATCTTGCCATCTTTTCTATATGTAAAGAAACGAAACAAGATAATTTTAATACAGACTAATGGAGCTTTAAGATATCTAGAAAATATCTAATATTTCATTTAAATCACAAATGAAATGGTAAGGGGGCTAGTTATATGAGAATTGCATTTGTATGTGGGTATATTATGTAGATGCTAGTAAGTAGCATGTTGATAGATGTTCAATATGTTAAAAATTTTTTGGTTATATACCAGGTGAACTGCATAAAAAGTAGATAGTCTGTGCACTTTTTAAGCTTATTACAATTGTTTTAATCGGTAAGTCCTGCATCAAAAAGACATTTCAGAAAATACTAGTTGAAGTTTCATTTTAGTTCTATAAAGGGTAAAATTTACTGTCGATTGTTGAATGGTTTGTTCAGAAGCTAATTAAGGTACCAAGTGAAATACAATATTTAATTTTGAGTCTTTGATTTATTTTTATTTGAAAATACTGATTCAAAGAGATGTTGATTTAGGTAAATGATGTGAAGTAGAAATTGTTTAAGTATACCATTCAGTTTGTTGAAAATTAAATTGAATTTTGGTTATAACTAAAGTAAAACTAATACTTCAATACCAGCAGGTATTTTGACTGCCATTTGTAGAAAACAGCACTGAGCATTTGCAAATTTACATATTCCGTCCAAAAAATTATTTCATGTCGATATATTAAAAAACTTTTTCATTGTGCTGGATTTTATATGTATTTCTATACAATGGGTAGAATATAAATGGCACTCCACTTCCCAACTCCATGGAGGTTGTCGGCGTACTTTGCAATATTTTATGGAAGACGTTAACGTGAAACCTTGTCATTTGTCCCATATTATCTAAAGAAATATCCCGTCTGTCTTACATGATGCATATCACTCTTTATGACCTCCCACGGACATGAGACTTTTTAAGTCCTACTCAAATAAAATAAACAGCTAAGATTCTTGTGTTTGTCTTTCTTTATCTTTTGGTTTGTTTAGTTTTACGTCCTTTTCACAGACAGGCTCATGTAAAGAGTGTCAGATTTGATGGTGGGAGGAAAATCACGATCAAATGTCAGATACATGGCAACAAACTGCCCAACAAGGGATTCGAACTTGCAACATAGAGGTTGATCTCTGCACATCTCAGCCACTTGGCCTCCTATAGGAGTGTATATATGTATAAAGAACAGGCGCCAGCCCTTTTACTAAGTTTCTTAGTTACCATTAATCATAACCTTAACTTTAGTAAGATATATACAAAAATAAGTAATACAGGTCCTAAAAAGGAATTAAAGAATCAACTTGACAGTGTCTCATCACTTCAATCTATCATTGAGTTGACAGATGACCATAGATTTAGTGTAGTGAGTGTACACATAGTACATTTAATGTCTGTCTTCATTATATTATCACTACCTCAGATTCAAAGGGTTGACTATCACTGTACCTCCTCGATAACTCGAAGGGTTACTATCACTGTTGTTATATCGCCATTTAGTAAAATAGAAGCAACAGAACAAAACAGGTAATAATCTTTTTATCAAGATGTTCTGAATGGTACTTGGACTTGATTAAATATGTAATTTGCTCTGTTGATGATACATAGTACATATTGATACTATGTGAAAATTCGGGCTGAAACAAGACTACTGAGGGAATTAAGTCACTTGATTGTATATGCTATGAGGTTGTATTTAGAGGGGACAAATTTTTTTGTTATTTTGTTAGAGGTGAAAGGTCACAGTTTGAAAAGTTTTGGTGCTTTCTTAATAATAGTAGAAATAAGAGCACTAGCAAGCTTTTTACAAAATACAAATGTAGTAGGTCACAGCGACCTGATTTTGTTTCGCACCAGATTGATCTTGCCTATTAGATGGATCCATGTGCCATGCATAAAGTCCAAATGCTTTATGGAACAAAAAAATAGACACAAGTCAGTATTGTAAGAATTAGAATTTCCTTTATTCCTCTTAGTTATGACTCGGTGTATACATACTGAACTTATGCGTGAATGCATGATATAGGCTGATACTTGTTGTACACTTAAATAATAATGATTCGTTTAATCTAAACTGATTAGAAGCTACATCATGTAAAGTTAGCTGTGGACAGATCCATTATGATCTAGACGCCTTGTAACACATCCGACGAGCAAACACATATCGGGCCATGCAGTGCCTCTATATAGGGTCCACACACACATAGCCAGTCATCAATCCAATGGATATATATACATAATGATAAAACGGTTATATTTAAATATATTGGTCTATTCAGTCTGCGAAAACACAGTATGTTGATCCCCACAGAACAAAAGTTTGTTGGTGATTATCATTAACTTATATATAAACAAGCAATCAATAAAACTATAAATGTTAGTTCGTATAATGCACAACATATATGTAATATGATGATACCAGTTCTAATCATATGTTAATTTACCAGGAACTATTGATCCCCATAATTTTTTTCTTTTGTCGAATTTAAATATAAAAAACTATAACAATACTCTTCTTTGTTGTTTTATGGATAAGAACAATAATCAAAAGCCATTTAATTTTATATCATACTTACAGGAACCAACACGATACTATTTCATTGTTATATCAGGAAGGCTAAAGCAAATGTACAAGTATAGGCCTGCTGATCATATACAACAGGTCATGACAAACCAACTCCTCTTGATTTTTAGGCTACTCCCCGACAGTGAAAATACAATTTATGAGTAAGCCTATGCCTGGTCACGCATCAGCTTCTCTCCATTGTGGGAGTTTTAGATTAACTGGTTAAATAATATAATACTCTATTCGCCGTAATTAGCACCCCTCACCTTATACATCCCCCTCCCCTCTTCTGGAAAGTTAGGTAAACATCCTTTAAGTTATATAAATGCCCCCATCTCATGAATTTAAAGATGTTTTTATAACCGTGTGATGCTTTACATTGGTATTGTTTCCCATATTAGTTATTTAGTTATGTGAACCTTGGAGATGAATCGTTTTTTTCTTTCGTAAAAAAGGCCTTTTGTGAACCACGTACGGCGTCATCTATATTTATAATAATAAAGATCAGCTGGAAAGGTCTCAAAAAGTAAATTGTTATAACTTCATTATGCATGTTTACTGTGACTAAGAGATTAATTTTGTCCCATGACTACCGAAATTCATTATATGGTCAACTTTTTTTTATAAATTTTTTGTCCACAACGTACTTACATTTCGGTTCCCTAATAAGCACCATGGGCACTAATTAAGGCGAATACAGTATTATTGTTTAATATTGTTCATAAAAATACTATATTTATTGGGACTTTCATCAGTGTATTTCCTTCCTACATGAGGTGGTAGCTATATATAAATCAGCGCTGTGGTTTTCTTCTTTCATAGACTTACAAGGGGTGGATAATTTATACCAACAAAATAGTGAATACATGTACCTGTATATAAATAACAAATGAAAACAAAAAGTTTTTGTACAAAGTCTTCTGTTGCATTCTAAATTCTATAAGAGGAACCTTACCTTTATCATTTAAGCACAAACAAAACACCATATCCCCGGACAGCATCCACCAAACCAGCTTTGTTGAAAAAATGGGACATTAATATAATGAAGGGGAACTTTTAAAAGCGTCTAACACTCTGCACCTCCACACACACACACACCTCCACACACACACTGTCACCCTGGTATACCTATATGCAGTAATACTAAGGGGGTACACAGCCAGCATACAATACATTCAGTCACCATGAATAACGCACACTGGCCGACATTGTGATTCTAAATTAAAAGCACGAGTAAATCAATGGCCAGTGCTTTCAAGTCGTACATGATTGAAACAAGATACTGTATAATTAACCTATCCATCTAATTGTAAAGTCAAACTTCATTAAAAGTTTTAATCGTTCACATCAGATTCTATATATACATTTCTACAAAGCTTTATAGGTTTTGTATGAGGACAATCAACTTGTTGGAAACCAACCATGTACAATGTACAATCAACTTTGACTATAACAATCAGGTTTATATCATTGCATGGATACAATTTTTAATTTCAACACTGATCGGTATCAATCCATTTGCAATCTACTGTGTTTGAAAATTTGCTTCATTCATAAAGAGAGTAAATAAAGCTAATGGAGTTTGCCAGATAAAAAAACCAATATGTACTCAATAAAATAATTTATTTCTTTAAAGTTGTTTCCCTAAACTTCGGTTTATTATTGTATATAAACAGCTTTTTGAGTATGATGCACATGTACAAATATATTTGAGTTGATACATAGTAGGCTAATATTGATAAGAACTTATATATAGACGGATCTTCAGACTTAAAAATAAATTAAATACAGGAAATGTATCTACATTATATCCAGGATTATCTACCAAAATCTTTGGGAAAATGTAAAAAACTTATCATAGCACTAAACAGCACTAGAAAACTGAAATAAAACTCTAAATATTATTTCTCTGCCATTGTATGTGTACATTCTGTTATGCAATTTTGAGAGAATTTCAATCAACAGACTTCATAATAAGGATTATATACCGGGTAATCGAGCCCCCAAAATATACATATTGAACCACATTTAGTTAATAAGGGAATTATCATGAATGGAATTGCCAATTAAAGAAATTAATGTCCTTGATATTCGATTCGAAATGATATGATTGAATTATATAAGAAATTGGATTCGTTACTGAAATGGTAAATCCACACTGTCAATTTACCCAAAGAAATTGCACTCGGATACATGTACCATCTACATATTCAAAAGTAGAGAATCATTATAAATATATATAGTAGCTGGTATACATTACAAAATTTTGCTGTTTAAATTCATCCTCTTGGACCACTCAGGACGTACCGTGCCATTGATTACACTGATTACTACTGCATGCGATTAGTTCTACAGTCAAAATAACTAACATTGTGTACAATTAAAAGTGAGATATACAATACAGGTTAAAAACAATAATATAACAGATTGAACTACTTCTTTCATCTTGTTATGCATGTGTCATACCAGGAGTTCCCTTCTTAATCAATCATACCAGGAGTTTTATATGAGAGTGAACAAAACACACAATAAACTCAGAACCCGCAATAAAAACGTAGATACATTTGACACAAAAAAAATCATACTTTTAACAGAAATGAATATAAATACTGTTGAAGAATAAGAGCCATATGGTTGTATGCCTTCATAAACAGTACACAAGATACAACTCTCTCTCTCTCTATTAATCTTCTTCAGAAAGGGGACGACAACTCTCAAAATATGTTTTTGTCTTCATTTTTCATGGGACAATACTTGCATTTTGGTTAAATTGCAAGAGAAACAAGTACAGCCGTTCTTTACTTACTATTTGAGGGACATTAATTTGTTTTAATTAAGATCATTTATGGTGCAGCTTCCTTGCAAATTGGAACCAATTAGCCACCCTCCGGAAACCCTGTGGTCTAACCTAAACTGCGCCTCACCAAACACATCAGCTCGTAGGCTGATCGACGGTGGTTAACCGATTGCGATGATGCCAATAAGCTACTCCTATCTCAAATATTTAGGCATAGCATGAATAGACTTACTAACATACAAAGTCCATAGTCTAATATTGGAATTTTGACAGACCTGGATATAATCGACCCATATGTTAAGAACTTCACCAGGTCTGTCTAAGGTCCCTAGGACTGAATAGCTAACTCTGAGACTAGGTTTGAAACCCAATGGTACAAACCTTCCCAAGGGAACTGTGTTCCGGCGGTTATTTTCATGAATAATTTTTAGTAGAAGGCAATTTAAAGCATACCATATCAAGTCATACAACCAACAAAATCTTTACAATTCTGAATTTTTTCTCTTAGGACCATGTGTTAAGAACAAGGATTTATAAGTGAGAAAGAGATTCGGGACTGTCCTAAAACACCACGCCGAGACACGCCTATGTACCAGGGAATAAACACCACTTATCTCAAATATTACTTGTCATATCCAAGTCCAAACGAATCACACACGTGTATAAGATTATTAAATTTCAACAGACGTTTATTAGCTTACTTTAAGAACGTTTTGTCTAGTATTAGTTGGTGTAAATTTAAAAAGAATATGTCTTAAATTTTCGTTTAAAAAAATCGACAGCTCATGGTATGTACGACCCCACTTCTGAAAGTAAGACTGTTTTCTACGCACCCGCTAGCTACATCAAAGGCTGCGCCGACGGATATCAAAGGAAAAAGCTGTCCCCGTTCGCCCAACGTCAACGGTCAGTGCAACAAAACACAAAAGCGCCTGCCTTGGACTTCACCCAAAAAACCAGTGTGACTTATCCGTTCTCATATACGTCCTTGGTTAAAACATGACTCTGCATATCCAAAAATGTTTTCCACTATAAATTTGTTAAATTATGTTGTACATTCACAAAAACTTACTTATTACATGTATCTCTAAGCTGGACCTGAAAAGCATAATTCCACTGTTGTTATGGCAAAACATGGATGTATAACGTTATAATCGCTGTTCCATAAAATATTTGAACACCCATTACACGGATACAGCAAGCCAAAACATGGTAAACATAGAGAGAAATTTACATTTTTTACTGATGCTGTCTCCAATTAAATTGAGATAGCGAGACCAAAATTTAAGATGCCCCCCCCCCCCCCCCCCCCCCCCTCTAGAGTGTTAAAAGTAACACTTGGCAAAGATTTGATCAATACTTTATTATAATAGTAAGCATATTGTATAATCTGTAATTTTCACAATCACTATATATAGCTGCAGCTGTGTCACTTCACATGTAACAAATTTGTGGTATTATCATAGACGTTTTTAATGAACTTATTGAAACCACCTTTTCAGTGAAAAACTTGTGTATTGAATACACAGTATGCGGGAAAAAATGTAAAAGCTTACAATTACTTTATCATCAGAAACCTACAAGACTGAACTCACCATCGTTTGTATAAAAGCAGTTTTTAGGTCTAAAAATTAAAATGATTGTTTGTTTGGGATTAAACCGAACAACCCAATCGAAAAGGACCTACTCAAATAGTTTTTTTGGCTCCTCTGAAATTACAATTTAATTTTATTCGAACTTTTTCAAAAAACTTTGGGTTTACCAAATAAAAATGTTAATGCCAATGATAGTTCTAGATTAAAAATAAATCAGAGCTCACTTCGGGAAAGCTTTTTTGAAGGACATTTTAAAAGAGCCATGTCCAAGAGTACATACATTAAATGGGTTGTCAAAATGTGGCAATGTAAAATAAAATAAAATCTTTTTCCAACCCAATAGCTACCGGCCCTCATTCAATGCAATGGGTGGTTGGTAGAATTCCCAATTCCAACGAGGACTATTTTATGGATGGCCTTTCTTAGGTTTTGCAACAATACTCATTTTTTTTCAAGAGATTTTTTAAACATGTGCAAAAGCTTTAGTAGTAACTTTCACAGGTGCATTTAGTTATCTACTGTGGTATGCTGAGAACAAATCATATAGTACTAAATAACTGAGAAAATCGTCTGGTAGGATCAAATTTTGTAATACTAACGTGAAAATAATACAAAGATTGAACTGATACTCTATAAAAGTTTGGAACTGAAATAAACTCTTGAGAAAAACTGTTTTTCTCCAGTAGTCTGATGGGATATAACATATATCTATTGTATATTGTTGATTGTTAAATTTTCGTCCCAGGCAATCCACTAGAAATGACCCTCAGCACATATAATTTTATTAGGAAACTGAATGTTTTTTTAAAGTATGAGATTCCAGAATGTTTTTTGTGAATTGTCAAGGATTTTACACAATAAAGTTCATGATTCAGATTATGTAGAAACATCGAAAATTAATGGACAGATAATCATTGTATTCCACTTGAGGGACTTTGTCTGTAGCGCTATTCGCGGTATAATTTAAACCTTACTTTTTGATTGTACATACACTATTGTTAAAGGTGATATTCAGTCCTGCAATGGTTGCAAATAACAATTATTAATGGTCAGCCCAAATTCTATACACTTCGAAAAGACGCAGGAGATGATTATATATATCATGCTACTTCATGTTGGCAATTATGAATAAACCTAATATAATCATTAATTTTTGCTGTGGCGGGTTTTTACACTTTGTAACAAAACATTACATTTGTTGAAAGATGTTATGCTATTATGAACTTCCAGAATAAATTTTTGTAGATAAAAAAAATTTCTGTTTTGATACCAGGTTTGTATTTTGATGGCATTATTGGTTTTTTTTTGTCATGGTTCAGTAAGATATAGACATCTTAATATCAAAATTTAATGTCTGATTTCCTTAGAATATAGAATGTAAAAATTTTCAATTTGTGAAATAAAAAAACAAACTATAATTTGCATGAATCTTGAGATATGAAATCACATTATCAAAAGCATTCTTGTTCTGACGGTTGTTTAAAAAATGAATATTAACTGTAGATATGGAAATACAAGTGAATTACGGTCAGGTGCAGAACACCTCCGCGGCCTAAACAAATGCACGGACTAGATCTGCGTCAATGTGAGGTGGCAGCAATATGAATCTGTGTTTCTGTGGCGGATGCACGAAGTCCCAGGTCCATATGTCACTCCCATCTACAGAGGAGGAAGGATCGGAAGAGCCAACAGAGGCTCCATCTATCACTCCCGCTCCCCACGCCCATCTACAGGGGAGGGAGAAGGAGGGGACCAAGAGTCAGCCAAGGATATTGTCTTTGGAAGGCTGAACAACATAATCATTATGTTGAACAGCAATTTTTTCTTATCTTGTTTTGAACCACTAGTAAGGGTCTCTCCCTTGGGTTCTGAATCTTCGACCATGGTGTCCTGAACAAGAAGTAGAGGCCATGATGAAATTGACAGAAAAAGTACTACAGTGGAACTTGGTTGATACCGAACTCGGATAAATCGACAACCACCGGCTTAATACGAAGTAATTTGCCGTTCCCCGGCCGAATTCCCTCATTATCTTGTTTAAGGAACCTCGGAAATTTCGAATTCGGAAAACCACGAACAACTCCGTATAATACGAAGTAAATTTTTGGTCCGAATTACAAAAATCATACATAACAATGTTTTCTTATAACTCGAAATGAGATTTTTTATGACAACGAGCCGCCGAAAATGCCTGATTTTTTCCTCAAAAATCTGCTGTCGAAAAGCATTTCAAAATATATATCAGCCTGTATTACTATGTTATAATTTCGCAACTACAATCGCTATTTATACATCATCACTTGTTCACATCATTTTACACATGGAACTGTCTGTATATAACAAGTAAAGAGATCTCATTAGACATGAGAACTCGCTTAAACATTCGAACACTCGGAATAACTCGAAGTTTTATATCGGTCCCTTCGAGTTCGTATTAACCGAGTTCCACTGTATATGTTTTAAAATGAAATACATATAACGGTTTAGGACACAAGATTTAATAACAGATTACAGTCTGATATAACATAATGTTTACATATCCTTACTCTCAATCCATCAATATGCAGGATCTATTATAACAAATATACTGAATCCCTTTTGAACGATTTAAATAACCTATTCTAATGTAATACTAAGTATACAACAGGATTGCGCACAAGGGTATCCACTTTCCTACTTATGAGAAGCCCTTTTTCCTATTAAACTTGTGTACCAGCTCCTTATTTCCCATTCGTAGGACATTACAGGTGTCTGGAATTCATCTCATTAACCCCATTCACATTCTTGTATACTTGCCCTTAACAGTTCCACATAATTGGTCCCAGTTTCACCACAACTCATTTACACTATATAAAAGATTCATGCCGTAAGGATATCCCGTTAGTTTAAAAATCTCCTTTATAAATGCTTTACAGATTTTAAGCATGACTCCTTAATTGAACATATTTTTTCTTAATTTTTTTAATGACTTTTCTATACGGAAATTTAAGTTGAGGAATTCCTTATATAAAGATTCAAGGATTGTTCGTGAAAACGGGCCCACATGTACATGTTCTTTAATTTACTTTCAAGACTGACTCTCAGATCTATGTCTAATTGAGTAAGAATTTTTAACATAACATGTTCATATATCTAATTTTAAGTTTTCCTTGGCAAAAAGGAACACAAATAAGATCCTGCAAAATGAACTTCTTCTCACTTATTATTTTACTTCCAAGACTTTGGAAGGAAGTAAATTCTCATTGGTCTAACACAAAAGGGTCATCTTTATTTGGATCATTATGAAAGGTTTCATGATTCCTCCTGTGTAATAAAGTGAGATCATGCGATTCATTTAAAGAAGCTTTAAACATTGTACAACGCACAGAAGTTTCTTTAGTTCTGTTACAAAACATATTAGAGAGATCCTATAACCATCAACAAAAAATATTTCTTTACAAACTAACAATAAATCATACATCACTAAGCACAGCAACTTAACCTTTCAATAATATTGGCATTGGCTAAAATCCATAAATGCCTTTTCCCACATTTATATTAGGCTTTAGCACTCTTTTTTTAAAAGGGTAATGAGTGGTTCTCTTTGCAATCTGGGGGAAAAAAAAAACGGAAATTTGTTTGGTAAATGTAGGTCCTATTTTGACCATCCAGGACAATGCTTCAGCAAATATCTATATTCTTATAAATGGAAATATTACACAATAGTGTATTACCATAGTGTTCACACAACTTATTCACTTTTTTCCTGGATGTAGTAATTAAATCACCAACTAATAACGTTTCAAAAACAAACCATAAAAGGAAACATTTCAAAAACTGTAAAGTATATGTTTCAAACTACTCAGGTGATCCTTATCTCTTTCACCCGTACGTAACTTTAGTTTTAGTTGGACTCTACCATCCATTTTGATTTGGATGAGGTCCCATTATGGCCTACCAGTGGTGAAAGGGTTATACATTTAGATAGCAACAATTATAGTTGCATTAATTATAATTTGTAATGTTAATGGCCCACTAAATACTTCAATATGCAGCTTTTAATTTTTGAAATGGGAATGTAAAACGTGATTGAAAATTTTTGGTAGAGATTCGGAATTTTGCATATTAGCACTAATATCGTTAGATACTGCAGTTCAACATCACGCTTCTGAACTATTTTATCAAATAAATTTAAATGTTAATTATTCATAATGAAGGTCATGTTTACTAGCCTGTCGTCCTCTAATTCCTGTTCCACATGTGTTGGTTTTTACTATCACTACGCCAGACTTCCAACTCAATAAACTCTTCATGTTAAACATATATGTAACCCTGGTCAATACTAGCCGCAATATATCGCTCGGCTAGAGAGAATCTCTCTTTAGCTCGATCGGTTGGAATGCGTCAAGACTAGTAATCACAGAGGTCCGAGTGTCGATCCCTGGCAGAGGCAGGTATTAAATTTATTGTTAAATCCTGCACCCTGTCACATTGGCGCCCATGTAGGGACTCGGGAAATGATAACTTCACGATACCTGCGAAGGAATCGTTGTGACCCCTGGAACTCGCGGACGAGTTCATTCCTGGAGGGGGAGTATGTAACCCTGGTCAATTACTAGCCGCAATATATCGCTCGGCTAGAGAGAACTTCTCTCTTAGCTCGATCGGTTTGAGCGTCTGACTAGTTAATCCAGAGGGTCCCGAGTTCGATCCCTGGCAGAGGCAGGTATTAAAATTTATTGTAAATCCTGCACCCTGTTAACATATATATTGTAGGTACATTTAGCAGTTATTTGGTTTTGTAACCGTTATCTAAGCAATCAATATATATTTCTTAACTTAAAATTGTTTGGAAAAAAAAAAATTTTGTTTCCGACTTTTATGGAAAGGTAATGGGCTTTTAATATAGGAATTCAAAGGAAATATTCCAACATGTATTGTAATGACAGAAAGACCTAGCTGGATAAAACTTACAGACTCTCCACGGTCCTTCGACACCTGACGTTTGTTCTCCATGTCACACTTATTACCTAAAATCATTTTTTCTACATCTTCATTGGCATGCTGGAAAAACAACAACAATATCTTAGAATGTTTTCAAATCAACGCTCTACTAAAGTCAGACTCAGCAGTTCTTTTTTATTAAACCTAAAGAAGTGTCTTTAAAAATGTCAAGTCCCATTATAATAGCTAGGAAGGACTTAAATATCAGAGTTCCAATTATGGATAAATCGTGTTCAACTTTGACTTATCAAAATAATTCCTACAGATTATAAGATCATGCTCCATTATGATATACTACTTCTATAGCTGGACATGCACATATGAACAGAAATTTAATATATAGGATTTTTACAGGCAAGTCTATATAGCTAGAACAGTAAATAATTTTCCAATTTTGATAAGTCTCGGCACAAAAAAAGGTTCTCAAAATTTTGGCGAGTCCCACAGGAAAATCTTGAGTCCAGAACTTGTCTAGACGAGTCCTGTCGATCACTAATGAATAAGAACAGCAGTGAGACAGTAAATTAAAATTCAGTAATTAAGGTGAGTGGCCATACCTCATCAATGTTCCTTAACCACTTGGATATATTTTCGAAAGACTTTGTGTTTGTGATATCATAGACCAGCATGATGCCCATGGCGCCGCGGTAGTAGGATGTGGTGATGGTGTGGAAACGCTCCTGTCCAGCTGTATCCCTGTAGTACACACACAAAACATTTCAACATTGGAATCACTTAATCAATGTATGTAGCTTATACTGGCCACCTGGCCCTAGGTTAATGATAAGACTTTCTCAGCAGTTCTTTAATAGATTATCTCCCCCTAGTTTGAAACTCTAGAATCAGACATATGCAAGTAGTAGAGACAAAAATAATCAAGCCAAATTTAAAGTGATTTTTTTTTTCAATATTCTAGAGACTGGTGGCCAGTCTATATGTAGCTGTATAAATGTCGAATTTATACATATTTGTGTTGTTTGATGAAATTATAATGTCCTATTATAATTAAACAGCCATAAGGTGCAGTGTAAGGACAGACTCCCATTTACGCAGTGTGTTGACGTGTATGAAATAACGGATGTGTGTTTTGGGAGGTCTAGCGGTATATTCGTGTTGTCATGTGTCTTCTTGAGGTATAGTGAATTACATCTGTCCTCTTTATAGTGCTATATCACTGAAGCATGCCGCCCAACTAGGACAACAAGCAACACACCCCAATCCCGATCACATTATTCTGACAATCGGTACGAAACAGTCATCCCACTCCCTTAACTGCTGATATGACGAGCGCATTAATACAAAGAGCAATTTAATGTAGACTGATGATCACCAGACCATATGTTGGTTAGGAAGATCTTTCTCAGTAGAGTTATAATAATACTATTAATACGATTATAATACTCTCTTCCACCTAGTTTGAAACTTAAAAAACACAATATGAGACAAACATATATAATCTAATAGCCAAATTTGTAATTCATATATTTCCAGGGCTTTTTCTCACTGCTTTGGGAATGGGGCCTGTGGCTTTGAATTTGGGAAATTGGAGCGTCAAAACCAAGATTTTGAGGAAAATTCATGAAAATATGAAAATAAAGCTTAACAATTGCAGATTTTTTATTTCCCAGTGTAGTTTATATACTTTTTTGAAAGGTAATTCACAAATATGTAAAGCCTCTATAACCAACTAAGGTCATGCAATATTTTGGGATAGTTTTCAAGAAATTTTTGTTTTTTTCGGAAAAATTTTAGGGTTTGTTTTGGAAAACAATTATAGACGTTTTGTCATGGGGAAATGAGGGGTCCGTTTTCGACACCAAATCATGCTGAAACAAAAAGCCCAATGATTTCTGACTTTAAATTTTCAATTACTTGGGTTGCCACACATACACTGTTACCTTACTTTTGATAACCAGAAGGGTGTTCTTTTTATAATTTTTAAAAGGTTTAAAGTTGGCACATTGTGTCAAGGGTTTAGTGGCATAAATCAGCAAGTGATTTTGGGGCACTATATATTATATGGATACTGTCACCTGGTTTTAGCCATGGTAGAATGACTCCGAAATCCCTAGGGTATGACAGATTGCGCGCACCTTACCCTTTTGATCCTGAAGGACAACTTACATGACGTCATGGGGGCCTTCATGGCAGGTGTTTGACCGTGAGCGTTTGCTTTATCGATGACGTCATCAATTTTGATGTGCAAGACGATGGATAAAACCAAGTTCCATCGTCGCAGTGACATAATACTTCATTTTTCTTTGGTAAATGGAGAGATTAAGAATAATTACCCTACCTATGAGGGTGTGCCAAAGAGATCACAACCCACGGGCGAAATTCCTGAGATGTCAAAACCCTCGGCAAGCCTTCAGGTTGGACAGTTCTTTAGTTACCTCCTCGTTTTGTTATTTTGTTTGTCAACACCACTCTAGGGTAAAGGACATGATTCTATTCTCTGCAAATAAGATTTTGTTGTTTACAGGATAAACCAAGTGTTCTATGGATAGATGTTGGTTAAAGGCTGTATTACTCTGGTTCAACAGTGACGTGGACTAATGACTATTTTATTGTTTAATTTTGATGATACAGGAATGGTTTATATATCTAATTCCTAGCCAGTAAGTCAGGTGAACTGGTTATTTATTCAATATACAGATCTTTTATATTATCTAGGTTGTAGAATCAGATTGATAATGGGATCTAACAAAAATCAGTACTTACCATATTTGTAGTTTCTATTTTCTTGCCTCCTAATTCTACTGTCTTAATTTTAAAGTCAATACCTGGAAGGAAATAAGAAAGGACATTAAAATTGATATCTATATATACATATATAGTACAAAATCATGATTCATATTATTATCAATTTAACACTGTGTAAACATATATATTGTATACCAGGTCTATCCTACATAATCCTGACTCTGCATTTATCACCAACAGGAAGTTTAATGTGTACGAATACTCCACACATCATTATAACAGCCAGTGACGTTGACTCTGTGCGCAATCTGAAATACCAATTTCAGACGATTTGTGTTATAATTTGATGAATTATTAAATTTTGAATGATTGATATGTCATACAGGGTACATGTTTAGTACTTTCATCCTAGTAGACACATTGCACTTATACATAAAATTTGTATTTTGAGAAGCAGTCTGCATTTACTGTCCATGAGAGAGTTTTTGATTTTTAGAATATATCATATTTGTTCAGGTGTTCACAGTATATTTATAATAGTATATAGAGGTTATCATATAAGCTTGCATGTATTTTAAAATTTATAATTATTTATTTATGCTACTACAGTGTATATTTTTGGTAAAACATGAACTCCAGTACAATATATAAAGATAAAAATGTTGCGTTTAAAGTTTTGCATACCTAAGTATATAATAATACAGTGATTTTCTTATTCAATAATTTCAGGGGCCTGTACCTTTTCAATTGGATAAAAATTTACAGTGTATTTTTCTTGAAATATGTAAATTCTAAAGAGTTTTTCTTTATTAGGGAAAATAATTACATAAAATTGGAAAAACACAGCAAAATTTCTCTAGGGGAAGGGGTCTTTATTCGGCCCCAAATGTACCTAAAAAACCCACTGTAATAATATTTTTTTTTTTTCAACTGTGTAAAAATGTGTAACAGCATTCGACTGGGTCGATCATCGGTGACCAGGTAGCTCATCAGTCATTAGAACACTCGGCTAGTGTTCGGAGGGTCCCGGGTTTGAATCCCGGTCGGGCCACTACATTTTCTTCCCTCCTGTTACAGAATTGGTGCCCAACTAAATAATCTACAGTATAGTGTTGTTTGGAAGGGTCTTGTTACTCTCTTATGTCTTTGAGGGCAAAGACTTCGAGAAATGAGAGAGGAGTGTAGCGGGATTGGACTGGGTCGATCATCGGTGATCAGGTAGCTCAGTCAAAGAGCACTCGGCTAGTGTTTGGAGGGTCCCAGGTTCAAATGTCTGGCTGCTACATTTTCTCCTCTCCTGTTACAAATGCAATGATGCCAATATCTTTGTGTACCACAGATGTTTTTTTTTTGTTTCATCCCACTTCATATTTTTGTGTCTGTAGGTAGATTTAGACCTCAGCAGAAATTCAAGCTTGTCTTAAAATATAACTAGACTCTAGATCTATGTAGGGGTTTCATTATCTTTCATGACAGGCATGCAGTACAATTGCAATTTCAAGGGGTACTTTTTTTATACTATCTGTATGCTATCTTATGTAATTTAACACAAATCAGGCGGTACACAGCCATGCAGGTTCGACCGGCAAAAAGTAACAGGTACCGCCTGATATTGAAACCCCTGTCTATATGGGTCTGTAAATGTTATTTGACACATTGTTATTTATAACCATGTAATGGGACCCAACCATTAGTCATGACGGAACATTAGTCGTGATTGTGTTCATATTCTACTATGCGCCCAGATTTCTGATGTCTGGAGCTACTGACGAAAACTTCATGACGGTGTTAACGTTGTTTTGTTTGTGTGGAAATAATGTGTATCATGAGATGCAAACAATTATTATTTTCCCAAATCATAAACTAATGTTCCTTCACGACTACACTGGTAGCTAGGTCCCAGTATAGAGTATCGTTTCATTTGCATCCCCAAGTTACCACTCACTCTAACAGTCGGTAATATTATATTGAATATTTTGATCTATCGCGTTACTATCACATGCATTCATTTTCAATCTCCACCAAATACACATTGTTTGGAATTATTTTGATGCTGATTGCATGCCCACGATGCATCCATTGTCATCTTGTGTGGTCACAATTATCATATTAAAACGGATACGTGACTATGACTCAACAACCGAAGAGTCGTATCATGAAGTGGTCATTTAAAAATAATAGGGAGGGGGCACCTGGTGTCAAGAAGACGACGGTCCGTGACTTACCTATCGTGGAGATAAATGTTGTATTAAAAGCATCATCAGAAAAACGAAAAAGGAGACAAGTTTTGCCTACGCCAGAATCTCCGATCAGAAGCAATTTGAACAACAGATCATATGTCTTTTTGGCCATCTCAAGGCTTTTCAAATATAACACAAAATGGCGGAGTCCGATTAAATAAGAGCAAGAAGATTACTCTTTCCTCTGAGCCTCCTCTACTTAAACTTCGACAGTCCTCGAATCTCTGTCATTTCCTAAGTCAATCTGTGTAAAATGACAGTCTAATATCTATTTCTGGGTATTATATCAGATCAATAATCGGCAGACTTCATCAGTCGCCTCGAATCACGTCACTTCCTTATACGGGTTCTATTGCATTACTTCATCACAAGGGAGATAACTCTTACGGACCAAAAACATTTGGCATCAGACAGTAATTTGAACATCCACCTTTTGTGTACAGTAGTATACATGTACTAACAGAAGTGACAGTAAATAATATTTACTAACATAGACAGCCAATAAATTTCTAGATAAAATTATGACCAGCGACAGTTTCTCTTTTTGGATGCTTTTACCATAAAATTCCACAAAATTTCGTTATGGTTTATTGGGAAAAAAATCCGAGACCGTTTTGAAATATAAGAATATTATATTCGGTTCAGCTGATTATTTATAAGAAGTATAATCCACAAAATCACGTCTTTCTATTGAATGATTTAGCTGATCTTTATTAAAGAACATCCTCGATACTCCAGGGCTTCCGATCACTTACGATCTCTACACCCCTGGACTATCTCATAGTGAAATTGAAGGCAGCTCAGCGGAAAAACATTTGACCAATCACAGGCTAGCAAATATTTCATATGAAGACTACAGAGAGAGCGACGCCTAACATCAAAGCCACAGAGTCAACCACAGTGTATCGTTATACGGCTCTTTTGATGTACATCAAATGACTAAGTTACCTGTTCTATTCTGTTGCCTCCAGTTTTACTATGAGATAGTCCAGGGGTGTAGAGATCGTAAGTGATCGGAACCCCTGGAATATCGAGGATGATCTCTGTATAGATTGTCTATTTGTGATAATAATGCAAATAAACAGATGCTTAAAAATAAGAATTTCACGTAAAATGTGTTGCAAAAATCCAGTGGAGGTCACCAATTTACAACCCTGGATGTAACATGGTTGGTAAAAAAATGGATGCTACACAATATTGCCGTAACAAACTTATTATTGTATTATGTTAGACAGTTAGTTTACATACAAAAAATGTATGAAGGTCATAATAAACCAAAATCTGATCCTTACAATTATCAATTATTATTTTAAAAGTATATTCAAAAGCCTATTCTAGATCAACTTCGCTAGCCAAGGGTATTAGTCCGATTCTCTTTCTATTACAAAAAGAGAATCGGACTAATACCCTTGGCTAGCGAAGTTGATTCTAGATATACTAGTGAGAGAAAACGTATTTCACGTTTACCCTTTACAAAATGGGTTTCAGAAAAATGTCAGTAGCACTATGACGTCATATCTTGTACATGAATCTGTTATTTACTGTGGTGTAAAACAATAGTAAATCTTGTTTTTTGGATGCTGCCAAAGCCTTCGATTGCGTTTGGCATAAGGGTCTGTTTGTCACTTATATCCCTTGGTTTTAATCGTGATTTTATTAATGTCATTGTCTCATTATATAATGATATGTAAAGTGCAATTTTTTATCAAGGTTTTATTTCAAAATGGTTTCCTTTATGTCAGGGAACACGGCAAGGGAGTATTCTCTCTCCTTGACTTTATTCTGTGTACATTAATGATTTGTTAAATGAATTATGTTCTTCTAAGTCTTCTTTTTTCATTCAAGACGTTAACGTCACTTGTCCTACTCAAGCAGACGATATAGTTTTTCTTTCACTATCTAAACATGATCTTGACAATTTAATGTATACTTGTTATATATATATATAGTTATAATTGGAGATTTGAATACAATGCTTAAAATCTAAATTTGACGTAGCGCGCGATATTGGTGACGTCGTCTCAAAATACATATATGCTCTACTTAAAGCGTTGTTTTTCTTTTCTTTTCATATACCTGCATCGTATTATATATCACTGAAAACGGTTTTAATGCACTTTGATTTTAAGGGTAATAAATGCGGAAAAGCAAATCATAAAAAACATTTTAATCGCGTTTAATTTCTCCAAAACACCAAGATAACGGCATGTAAACGCGTAACATTTACCGGAGTGTTCGTTTCTAAAAATGATCTTTAATCGCACTAAACATACGCAAAAATAAATGAACATGATTCAAAGATGCGTTATTATATGTCAAATGACATTCATGATCTTTCAATTGTGTTAGATGATGTACGATGTTGTAAAACCGTCATTTTTCGCCTTTACCAAAATGTAACGCTTAACCCAGAGAAAACGATGCTCACTTTCATAGCAATATCGAGAGAAAACTGTAAGTTATTTCAAGTATTTGAAATAATGTACGAAATGTGTTTTTATTGAATTTATCATACATACATATGATATAGCCCTGTTATAAGGACGCTTTCACTTAAAACACAGAAAATAAAAAAATCCGTAAATTTGTCCACCCAGTGATTTTCTATTACTTTTTGAAACTATAGCGATTTTAGTGACATTCATCAGCATATTAGGAAATATTGAATATCGATATAAAATCGTATTCGCAATGTGTCCTTACTGAAAATTTTATAACACTTTTTATTTTGATTCTGCGATCAATAATAAAAAAATAACTGCGTATTTTAAAAATTCCGTAATTTGTCCACTTATAAAACGACGTAAGACCAAACGTCACGACGACGCGTTCCGTAACGTCAGCTTGAAACATGTCAAATTACATCTATAGGTCTATGCCTAGCTAAAACTGGGTTTCATAAAAACAATTACTTAACATTTAAAGCCAGGCTATTAGATTTGTAGAAGACATATTCGTTGTCATACAGGTACATGTTTCTTCTATACACAGTCATTTCACTTGTAAAGAGATCTAGAATATATACAAAATTGAGAAGTGCGTGATGCATGCTGGAAAATGTCCTTGTGACTGCATATCTGGTGCGACCTAACGGTGTACTTTGTCATTGAAAAAAATAAACTCACTTAAACATTTATTCAATTTAACGTAAAAATTATTTTTGATTTTTCCGAATGTAAGTGGCCGTTGAGAAGAAGATAAACCTGAGAACCTGGACTTGAAATCTAGAAATGTGTTAAACTCTAAAGAAAGACTGGAACAAAAAGAGTATATTTTAGTGTCCAATGCATAAAACAGGGATCTGATATATTGTTACAGTTAATACATACATATATTTAGACACACCAGAGTGTCCGCACACCCTTTTGAGATGTGTAGGAGTCTAGATAATAAAAAAAATCAGGAAATTTCACTCTCTCCGTGGTGTATTATACGAGTACAGTGTACATGTAGAATACGAATATTACCGATTAATTTTATCTAGATCCATAAAGCGTCTAAAAATAATATACGGGCACTCTGTTATGTCCAAATTGATAATCACTGTACACTGTACTAATTTTCAGACCCCTGTGATTCTCAATAGATCTAGTAACTTTAGACACGCAATTTAAAAAGCGTGATTAGAAATCGATCTGTGCTAAAATTGAAAGAAAATTGATCAACATCGGTCATAGGAAAAGTGCTGTCAAATCCGCGACGACGACGCGATGATATTGCATTATTTTAACCACTCGGCCATCGCGGCTCCGTAAGTTCCAGTAAGCCTCAATAAAAATAGTGAACATAGTCATGAGGAAATTGAAATTCACTCCTATATGCATAGTCCAGCCTGTAAATGTTCGTTATTTATGATAATGTATCATTCTTTTTTATTAATGGTACATATATATATTGGATAACGGTAAAACATGCAGTATAATAATAATTCGTCAGAAAAGCACCGTCAAAACGACGTCATTCATGTGTTACGTCACCAACATCGCGCGTTACGTCATTGTTATTGTTTTTAATGAAATTTGTTTGTTTGTTTAGTTTTACGTCCTATTAACAGCCAGAGTCATGTAAGGACGTGCCAGGTTTTGTTGGTGGAGGAAAGCCGGAGTACCCGGAGAAAAAACCACCGGTCAGCGGTCAGTACCTGGCAACTGCCCCACATGGGATTCGAACCCGCATCCCAGAGGTGGAGGGCTTGTGGTAATATGTCGGGACATCTTAACCACTCGGCCACCGCGGCCCTTTTTAGAAATTTTAATGAAAAAAAAAGAAGTGCTTTTGTAAATAATAAACGTAAGTGGTTCCTTGGGCCAAAAGAGGTACTAGAGTCCTCTAATACTACACATGTTGGTATTGTATCAGGCCTGGCCTCAATCCTCGTTGGTCATCATATGGTCTTCATATAGATAGTTGACAAACATCGTAAACACAGTTCAAATGGAGTTTTTATTAACATTCGCCATCATTTGTATTTTACAAAGGTGCTGCCACTCATCAACTATCGTTTCACTCTCATACTGTCAGAAGTCAGGGTGGTGGGAGACAATAATGTGCCGCTATCATTATAAATATTATATACAAATAGTGTAGTTGAGAAAAATATATAAATTACTTTATATTAAAACTCTAACCTTCAAATATTATAAAGTTCTAAATAAGCTATTTAGAACTAGGCCTATTACTATACGTTTCTACTACATTTACTACCGATAATACAATTACTATAATACTAATAACACTTTCTATATATTTTATGATAAATAAGTGATATGTAGCTAGAATTTAGCATACCTAAATTAATCAATTATCTCCCTTGGTAGAGATGCTGTAATACGGGATATGAGCTCACTAGTATAGCGTGAACACCGTGCGAACACAGGGATTGTCTGACATGAACTCATCAAGAGCAGAGGGAAAGAAAGGAACCTAATCTATCAATTTGGTATATAGATTCTATAATTTTGAAGCCCTTCTAATTTATCTATGTGAAAATATCTAAGCTATGACCTGTACCTATCCCTAACCTCTGGGCCGGCGTTATCACACCTACTCTTCATCGAAAGACCGCAGAGGGGTTTTTATCGTGCAAGGCTGAGCATCCTCACACGGGACACCGTCTTTAAGTCCCATTCGACGGACTAAGTGTTAGTAGTTAGTGGTTGTCGTGCGTGTGCTTGTGAATTTTTTGGTGTCCCTACATTTAAACACAAACCAAGACTGATTCCTTACAAAAACTGTTCATCTTGTCAATGTCTCTGCTTTCTGTATTGCCATACCTATCTTTCGACAAATAATACTGTACATTCCGACGTTTTTAAAGTATGATTGTGCATATTGTGACATTAGTTTTTGTGAGGGAATAGAGAATTTTAGTAGGACGACTATAGGAAGTTATTATAGAAAGACGGTGTTGAGCCGAAAGTGCATGTATGGATGATTTGGAAGAAAAAAAACCATTATAGATAAATATTTCTACGATAGTGGACAACAGAGTGGGAGATAAAAACATGAGGGCAGGAATGGGGATTGTATACGGGGTTGGGGGGGGGGGGGGAGTGGGTGGTTGTCGATGGATAACATTTGGATGTGTGTGGTGTGTGATGTGTTGGCTGGTTGTTTACTTCAGTTCTCACTCCTGGTGTTACTAGAGTGCCCCAGCAATGGGGACGAGCCTGGAAGAACTCCCGATGCCATTTGTTGTGATGTTTGAATTATCCCTATATATGTTAATGACATGAACTTGTTTCGCGCTCCCTTTTATACTTTTCTCACTGGATCACATGATCCCTCTCGTCCAATCAAAACTCGCCAAGTACATTCACTCTCACAAAAAGTTTCTCTCGTTCCATATTATAAATCTAGTGATTTATACTATTGTGAACCCTAACATTATGTCCTGTGACTGTCCTTAGTTATAATTACATATTTAAAAACCATTTAGCTATAAAGGACAAGTTAAACTACTATATCCATAAAAAGGACAAGTATTTAAATCCTGAGCCGTCTCGTAGTAATAGCAGACGACGTGCGTAATGAAACTAGTAAACATAGCAAATTGATCAGAAAGATATAGTTCCGTAAATTATCATTAAAACATACTACTGATGAAATCTATTGTATAATAGAACAAGTAATTAATACTAGAATTCTGATATAAATCTTATAATATAATCCTCTAAGTTATAAATGGATAAAGAAATACTTTACAATTTGCTAGCTCTGTATAACATTCCAGTCGGCAACTCACTTCCGGTTTACAGGCAGCTTCACACTCGCTGGTAATTAATGATACATAAATAAGTTATCGATGGCGGTTTGGTATGAAAGGTAAGTTAAACACGAAGCTATGATATCCCGCGTATAATCCAGTACGTATATTCTTCCTCTAGAATTGTCTCACAGTATAAATAAATCAAATGTTCTCCATGATGAAATACGTTTTTGTTCCTCAAAAATATGTCATACCAAATCTAAATTAAATCCTTGTATATCTACTACAGTATTTACATGGACAAGTTTCGTCCTGGTCGTCCAGAAATGGACGAAATTGTGCATAAGTTGCGTGGACAAACCTTTGCGCTTATACGTACAGTGCACGTTACTTGGCACAGGGATTAACCCTCTAACAAATTTAAAACTTTATAAGTCTATCTAGAGCTTTATTTGGTTGTGAGCTTTGGTTTGCACTTTCTTTTTAAACCGATTTGCGGCGGCTAGAGACTACCCATCTTCACGTCCTATTCTGACCTGTGAAGTTCTTACATATGGATTGATATGCTTGGCCAATTTCATTCATCAAGCACTCATAGGAAAGATGAAATATTTCTCTTTAAAGTAAAATATGCCTCGCTAATATATATATAGAATGTCTAGAGCCGTTCATTTTAAGGACATAAATACCTTTCCGGACCAAAACATAAAGGTTTCTTAAAATCCTTAATAACACCAGAAAATATATACCAATGGCCTAAGATGAGGTTACAACACCAAACATATGCAATAGGCCTTATTTCCTGCGTAATACATTGTTGTATATGATAACACAGTGGAGAGGCATTTTGCTGTTTTGCCGTCTGACGCGGTAAATAAGACGACGGCGGGAAACATTAGACGGCCCGAGTTATGGAAAATAAAACTTTTTATTTATTTCAATCAAATTGATCAGAAGGTGATGATAAGTGTAGTATTAACGGTAAGTTTATACATTTTTGCGACTCTACTAAATCATCGACCTACTTTTACATTAAAAAAAAAAATTAAAGCCGTTTCGGAAAAGTAGTGGGTCTTTAGATATGCTCCACCGCCGACAGAGCATGGACGATACACATCATTTGAATATTAACTGATGTTTATGGGCTAAGCAGTAGCTTAACCCTTTGTTTGGAAAGAAAATGGAAATTAAACAATGATATTGTAACAGGATGCAGGATTTTCAATAAATTTAATCACTGTCTCTGCTAGGGATCGAACTCGGGACCTCTGGATTACTAGTCTGAAGCTCACCCGATCGAGCCAAAGAGAAGTTCTCTCCAGCCGAGCTGTATATTGCGACTAGTATTGACCAGGGTAATAATATGATAATATTCCTTAGCATTTTCAGATGTTGAAAATGAAATAATTGATGGACACTATGGACAGAAGCGGTCTACCTGGGGAATATCAGGCATGGATTTATCAACACGGCGTGCTACCTCAAAGCCTTTGGCCCTTCTAGTGTACGAAGTGCCAATGTCGACAGTCAATGGCTGAGAAGATGGCTTGCAGTTCGGGGACAAAGTTACAACTTCCCCTGATATCACTAATAGAGGAGTACAAGGCCACCAAAGTCAGACAGCTACTGATGCCAAAGATGGTAAGGTGGGAGGAGCAAAAGTGGTCGTCAGATCTGGGCAAAAATGGTCTGCAAAGAGGACAGTGAATGAAGTAGAATTACGTCTGAAACATGGAGTGTGGCAATGGACAGGCAAGGACTCGGTGGAACAACTAGAGCAGTTACGGATGAGAATAGACAGCTTGTACAGAGTTTGTATCTGGTCTATGGACGTACAGAAACTGCAGTTCCGGCTGTCAAAGTCAGTATATGACGTAATGCCCTCACCAAAAAACTTTGTAACACGGGGGATATCAGAGGAACCCAATGGCAAACTAGCAAATATAGAGCACATCCTGTATTCATGCTCAGCTGCGTTGGCGGATGGACGATATACATGGCGTCAAAACACAGTGTTATCTGTCCTTGCATTAGAGAAGAACAGGAAGAAGCTAAAGAAGGAATATGAAATTGTTTGTCAACTTTTTCCGAGCAGGAAAGCAGATTACGAAAGGTGTCTACCACGAATGGTTGTTTAACGCTTAAATTTCAACGGATGCAAGCGACCTGTGACAATAATTTATCAAGAATTCGAAGATGGCGTCTGAATCCGCACAAATTCAAATCTGTTTCCGTAATTCGTTTTAATATTACTTCGACAGGCAAATGTTTGTAACGGATCAAGCGTTTGATTTAAGCGTTCTTGCTGCATGACTAAGCGGCGTAGCAAAAATCGTGTTTATATGTGTCTAATTGCATATGAAAAAAATGCATATAAAATAATTTTTTTTTTGCTTTTGGTGTATAATCAGTACTCATCAGGAAGAGCTCTCTTGAATGGGGCGAAACGCTCACTAGTCAGTCGTTATTGTTTTTTATTTCTTACCTGATCGCTGGTTGGAAATTTGTGCCAAGTCCCTGTGCTACTGAACACTCCTGATTGATAATGTCATTTGAATGTTGGTAAAAAGTATCCCTCAGGCTGGATGTGTAACACATCATTGCTTACGATGAATATTTTATAAGTATAGTCATTCATTTCATAAATGTAAATATGTTCAAAATTTTACGAAACAAAATTATAAATTATCATGACAAATATGAATTATCATTCCTTCATTTAGGAAATTTGTAGATTAATTTCTGGGAATTAGTAACAGTTTATTTGAATTTGGGGTTCAAATTGATATAAACTACAACTTATTCTCAGATCCCTGTGGTTTTACCCCATTTTCCTACATAATCCTGTTATTCGTAGTCGTGACCGTTTAATTACTAAATAGGGCTTTTCACTACTTATGGGTGAAAAGACCTATTGCTTTTGTCCTGGTGTATTTTTTTTTATTATTATTATTCACAGAAAGTTGTATACAAAGATAGTAAGAGATATGCCAATGAACGTGTCACCATATTGTAGGTCATGAGTTGAAGGTGTGACAGCAGCATTTTTGTGTTGGTCAAAAATCTAATATGACCGCTATGACACCATTTTCGCTTTTTAAGTCGATGTCTCGTTAACCGCGTGAATAATTTCTTTCAGTTTTGGATATGTTATGCAGAATAAAAAAAATGGAGAAAATAACCAATGTAACACTTTTATGTAAAACGTCAACTTTCGGTTGGAAATAAGGGTCAAGGTTCAAAAGTGCAATTTTAAAAAATCTTCTTCTCAAGTCCAAGTAAGCCCAGAGACTTAATATTAGGCCTGTAGCATGCTGACATAAATGGATAAGAAGTTTGTTAATATGAATGATTTAACCTTCATTTAAGGTAAAATGGGCCAAAATTCCTAAAACCTTTAAATGACTTCCTGTGAAGTTCTAGAAGGCATAGCTATCTAATATCAGGTCTGTAGCATGCTGACATAAATGCAAATTTAAGTTTGTTAATATGATTGACCTTGACCTATATATTAAGGGTCACAGGGGGAAAAACTGATATATTCAAATGACCAATTGTTTAGTTCTAGAAAGCCTATAGAGACCTAATATTAGGTTTGTAGCATGCCGAAATAAATGGATACAAAGCTTGTTAATGTTAATGACCTTGAACTTCATTCAAGGTCAGGGAGCCAAAAAACCTGAACTCTTCAAATGACTTCTTGTGAAGTTCAACAAGGCATTGAAACCTAATATTAGGCTTGTAGCAAGTTTGCTAATATATATAACTTTGACATTCATTCAAGGTCATATGGATAAAAAAAATCCTAACCTTTTGTGAAGTTCTAGAAGGTCTAGAGACCCGAAATTGAACCTGTAGCATATTAAGAAAACGGGCTACCGAGTTTGTTAATATGAATGGCCTTGACTGAAATTCCTTGTTGGTGAAAAGTCCGTCAATTTGTCCAATGACAATTTCTAGTGTTTAGATTTACGTCTGGATAAAATAATTTTAAAAGAAATCATAAAGATTATCAAAAGTAGAGATTACAATAAGAATTGATACGTAATGCAATGAGTTTTCATATGCGACATAATTATAGTACACATGACCTATAGGAAATATGCAGACATTTGGATTGTTTACAAAGCCATGCACGATTGCGTTCATAATATATAGCAGGTACTTGCACTGTTTTTAGATTGTATTTGAAGAAATTGAGCGATTTATAACGTAAACTAATGTAACACTGTCGGAGTACTGTGCACTCACTGTATAAATGAAATTATCGTTATTGATGACACAATTGAAAGCATACCATCTTCTAAATTGAAGCGAATTATTTCATATAGTTTCCCCACCGTAGAACGAATATACGTACCCGGCCTATTATACCTTTCGGCTGGGTACGAAATGGTCCCTATATGTCTTAGTGGAGCACTGCCTCAGAAAGTCACTCGATTATACTTTTCTATTCTTTTTTGTAGGTTTCCAATTATTATATGTCTATACATGCATTTGTATGTTAGTTTACCGAAATAAACATAAAAAACCATTCTAAATATCTACCATATCGCTCATAAGACATCAAGTTGTCGTATGATTTTCCTTCGAAAAGACATTCATATTCATATGTAAAAAATAATGTCTCTGTGAATTTGATATTTTATACGGTTTTATTGCCTAGTAGGTCTGCGATATATAAAACAGGGACGACAAAATGCATAAAATTGTTTTAATAATGATTTGCATGATCATTACTTTGCTCCATTAGCAGTAATACACACAAATTGTAGCTCTAAAGACGAAACCATTATCTGTCTAAAAGTCTTTTGAACTACAATATTGCAGCTATCACCACCGTATCAACAACATTTAATGACAGAAGTTATGAAGGGTTGTACTTAAATTATATATATTATATATATAATTGTGATATTTTTACATGGATAATGATAATATTATAAATAATGCTAGCATTAATTACGGCTTTAATTAACAATAAAATGGCTAGGAATATATAATATAAACTTTATTTATTTTACATCGATTACGAAACAGGTTATACAACTTCTGTAAATCACTTCGATGGCCCGCATGTAAGCGCGCGAGGAATCTTAATGTGGGAGGAAACCCACGTTATCGGGCAGGTGACCCTAACCTTTTCACGTCCGTGCCGGGGATCGAACCCCGGCCGGCTAGGTGAAAGGCGAGTTGCTTTACCACTACACCACCCGATCATCCCGGGCAAGATGGCTGGGAATTAGGGAAACAGGATTCTATCCAGTATTAACAATGACAATATCATCATCAGTCAATCGAATTTCATATTATTCTTATCACATTTACTTATCCAGAAAACTAGTATTTCATTTCATGCATTTTACCAGATACTGATGGCATACTGGTATAGTATATATAGCACTATAGTGAGTTATATCAATGTGGACTGCATTTCACCAAACATAATCAACATACTTGTCTGTCATACATCATACAAGCTTCATACATTATACCATAACAATTAGCCCAAGATACTCTGGCCCTAACACTAGACATTATAACAGATAGATGTCTACACCAGACATCTATATAACTCTGGAGCCAGGGCCAGAGTATCTCAGACTATGTAATAATATATATATATATATATATATATATATATATATATATATATATATATTCAAAACGAAATGGTTTATAATACCTCCCTATACAAATGTCTAGGTTTAAACCGGAAGGACTGATTCCATATATGTATTGTGTTTAACAATCAATTGGATGATAAAATGCCACATTTCTTTTTTATGTGTACTATGATAAATTGTTCAAAAATAGAAATATATTTGGAGTCACAATTGAAAACAATCACAAGAGTTTTTATATCATCTATTTGACATAATCATGACTCATTTTTCATTTTGTATTGTAGTCTTTTAATTATACCAGAGTCTATGTAACTGAGATTGTCCCATTTTGTGCGCGCTTGCCATGAACACCATGTCCAAAGCAAGCCATCGTTATCTAGTGCAAATACCTGAAGATATCTTTTGATGGTGTTTGGAGGCCATGACAAAGTGATAGCCTTAAGAAACTCTCCACTTCCACTTAGTATATGGAAATATGAATCGCAACAAATGATTAAGTTCCCTGTAGTATCATACTGTATAGCGAACATGTTATTGCATGATCCAATACCCAGTTCCTTCCTTTGACCTTCAGGAATATTTCCATTGTTCTGGAATATTTTTTCTAGATTTGTGTTCATTACTATTACAGACCTGGAACCTGAACTGATAGCTGCAACATTTCGTGTAACACAACACTCCGCTATTTTTCTTGGACTGGGCACTAAGGGATCTCCGCACTGCCTGGGTTGTGTGCTGATCAAGGCTCGGCCATCTTTAGTGTATTTGGTGATTTTACTCATCCCTCCCACTAAAACCTGGTCATCCATGGTAACACAGATACAGCGCGTGTCTCTGGTTCCTTCAATGGATGGCCGTGTTCTGAGCAGCGATTCTGGACTTTTCATGCTGACGTCCAGCTCATAGACAGCGTCCTTTGTACAGACCCACAAATTTTGTGTTTTTGAAGAAACACATGCGTCTTCTATAGGTAATTCCCAAGGAATAGTTTGTTGTACGACACCATTTACATTCAAAAGTTTAAGATTCTTTCTATAGCACACCCAAACCTCACTTGCAGAAGTTGTTGCAATTGCCTGGATATCTCCTTGTTTTTATAACTTGACTGCTCTATAGCTTTAGGTAGAAGTTTGTACTGTCCAGGTGGTCGATGTGCAGACGTTGTTAATGTACCGAAATACCGGTCCATGAAGCTGTGTGGGTTTGTGTTAGGGCTGAAGCTCGCTGTACCTAGAATTGGAATCAGGGGTACTTTCGCTTTCGCCCGAACCTCTTCCAGTGTGTCGTGGACTTGGAGATCAGATCCATCCCTGAGGACTGCCGCACATTCGGCATGAAAATCGTCATCGAAGTATTCTAACCTACTCTGGAGTTCCCGTCTAAAATTCGTCAGAGCCTTGATGTTTCCTTCCTCCATTTCCTTACAGGCCGACAATACCTCTTCTGTTTTCGTGTCAATTGCCTGTTTCAGTTTTATGCTCTGTGCTTTAACGTCACGGCAGAGACTGTCAAAACTGCTTGAATTCTTCTTCATTTCGATCTCAGTAAAATCGACATATTGTTTGATTTGAGCTCTGTTGTTTTTGTCGAGATGATTCTGAAGATCCGTCTTCTTTGCCGGGATTACTTCACTTAACTCACACACGGTGTGGCTCTTGTGAATGCTGGATAGACACTTGACACATATAACGTCATCACACGTTTCACAATACAATATCAGTAACTGTCCCCTGTGATGGGCACATGTTCTTTGTCCCTTTTCCCGTACTACGATTTGACCAATTTGGATTGACGCCATTTTGTGTTCGTCCTTTTGTCGTGTTCGTCTAGTTTCAATCGTAACACCTCGTCCACGCTGCCTTCTAAGCATCGGAACTCCTCGGATGTACTTACTGTTCTGTCTATTAAAGATGCTCCATCGCCAGCAGAGCATAAACGATACTAATAACAGATGTTTAATTATGTACATATTTGTCTAATTAACACAAAAGTACGTATAAGATAATTTATTTTGCTTTTGGTGCATGCGCAGTCATTACTGTTACATGAAATAATAACAGAAATGAGAAACCAGCAGCTAAATTCAAAACACAATTTAATTATATATACAATATTATACAGAGATGGTTTACAATATCTAAAGTAATTGGTGGTGGTACAAGAGTAATACGATGATTTAAAGTGTTACTTATCTGTATGCGAATGTCCTGGTATAATCCTTGATCCTTCCAGGTTTCAAATTAACAATAATCAAAAATCCACGAGGAAAATGAATGTCCACAGATGATTTGTAAAGTTCCAGGCAATATGAATAAATCCACACAAAGTGTTGTAATAATCCACAGATAAAGTCACAATAGCTCCCCAATAGAATCTTATATGGCGCTGTACAATTCTTGATATGTCTCATTACAGGTCTCATTACAGTTCTGATTAGCCTTGGACAGCTGGAGTATATATAGCTAAACCCTAATTCAAGAATATTGGAGAACTTTCTACTTCTAGAAATATCTAACTAAAAGCAGTAAACAAATAAACACACATAACTTTCTGGAAATAGATCATTCTAGATCTCTACTTAAAATCAACATGTTTACAAACATATTTGTTTATACATGATTATAATTCTAGAAAGTTCTATAACCTAAATTAATGATATGACCTTTATAGGATGTATTGATAAAAAAAACTATAGGAGTTATCTCCCTTATCTCATAACTACATGTATTAAGTGTCATACATAACACACCCCTCCTTAAAGAAAAGAAAGTTTTCTTGAAAAGGAAACTTTCTTGACATATTAAGTCATATTTAAATCCTTGATAAAGCATCAGCTAGAATATTGTCTTTCCCTTTGATATGTTTGATGTCAAGATTGTACTCTTGCAAAGTCAAACTCCACCTGAGAATTCTTTGATTTTTGTTTTTCATTTTTCCAATGAATGTCAAAGGGTTGTGGTCGGTGAAGACCAACACAGGCACAACTGTAGTGCAGAGATACACATCAAATTGGTTAAAGGCCAAAATCAATGCTAAACATTCTTTCTCAATGGTGGAATAATTTCTCTGGTGTTTGTCAAATTTTTTCGAGAAGTAACAAATTGGATGGTCAATTTGTTCAGTACCTTCTTGCATCAAAACAGCACCAACACCTACATCACTGGCGTCAACAAACAGTTTAAACAGTTTATTAAAATCTGGAGCAGTCAGAACTGGTGAGTTTGATAGTATGGCTTTCAATTTTTCAAAGGCAGACTTACATTCGTCTGACCAGACAAATTTGACATTTTTCTTTAACAAAGCAGTAAGTGGAGCTGCTATAACAGAGAAATTTTGACAAAATTTTCTGTAGTATCCAGCCATACCAAGAAACCTCATCAGCTCTCTCTTGCCTCCAGGAGTTGGAAAATCTATAATTGATTCTACTTTGGCCTGAACAGGTTTAACCTGCCCCTGTCCTACAACATGGCCTAAAAATTCAACAGTTGCATGACAAAATTCACATTTCAATAAGTTTACAGTCAATTTCATGGTAGTGAGTCTCTCGAAGAATTCGCGAATCCCGCGTAGATGGTCTTCCCACGTGTCGTGGTAGTTGATGACGTCATCAATGTATCCATCACAGCCTTCCAGGTCTGATATCACGCTGTTAAGAAGACGTTGAAATGTTGCCGGGGCATTCTTCATACCAAATGGCATAACTTTGTACTGGTACAAACCTTGTGAGGTTACAAATGCCGACACTTCTTTGGCTCTTTCTGTTAATGGCACCTGCCAATATCCTTTCAACAGGTCAAACTTGCTTACGTACTTGGCTTTGCCAACTTTGTCAATGCAAGAGTCAATCCTTGGAATTGGATAAGAGTCTGTTTTACTGACAGAGTTTACTTTTCTGAAGTCAGTATAGAACCGGTATGTCTTGTCTGGCTTTGGCACCAGAACACATGGAGAGCTCCATTCACTTTTGCTTGGTTCAATAATATCATTGTCCAACATGTATTGAATTTCTTTCTTTAAGTGTTCTTCTTTCAAAGGATTGACACGGTAAGGATGTTGCTTGACAGGTGGCGCATCGCCTACATCCACGTCGTGATAGATAGCATCTGTTTTGCCTGGTGTATCCGGAAACAAATGTTTAAACTCAAGTATCAAATCTTTCAGTTCATTGCGTTCTTTTTCCGATAGATGACATAGTTTCTTGTCCAAGTTCGCGAGCACATCTGAATTCCGTAACTTAACACCACAGTCTAAACCTACATCTTGTACACCACCATCTAAGTCTAATTTACAAATATCAGCTGTACTTTCACTTTGTGATGGTACAGAGGCCAAAGTAGCAATAGGTTGAGAGGTCTTGCTCTCTTCTCTATCTACATATTTCTTAAGCATATTAACATGACATAATTGAGTTTTCTTGCGCCTCCCTGGAGTTTGTACAATGTAGTTAACATCATCGACCCTTTTTCTCAACAACATAAGGTCCAAAATATCTAGCTTGCAAAGGCTGACCCGGTATTGGTAATAGAGCCAAAATTTTGTCACCTGGATCAAAACTTCTTGCACGGGCATCTTTATCATACCATGTTTTCATTTTGGTTTGAGTAACGGCCAAATTTTCTTTTGCCAGTTCACATGCCCTTGTCAACCTTTGCTTAAAGTTAGACACATACTCTAAGAGATTAACTTTAGAATCTTCGTCCAAAATTTTGTCTTTCAAAATTTTCAAAGGACCACGTACAGTATGTCCAAACACAAGTTCAAAGGGACTGAAGCCAAGAGATTCTTGTACAGATTCTCTAACGCCAAACAACAACATGTGTATACCTTCGTCCCAATCTCTTTTGTTTTCAAAACAATAAGATCTCATCATATTCTTCAATGTCTGATGAAAACGTTCTAAAGCACCCTGAGACTCTGGATGATAAGCACTAGACTTATACTGCTTGATCTGGAGCTGGTACATGACTTGTTGAAAAATACCAGACATGAAATTCGAACCTTGGTCCGATTGGACAGCTTTTGGAAGACCAACCAATGTAAAGAATTTAACCAAAGCCTTGACTATGTTAGGGGCTTTAATATTCCTGAGTGGAATGGCTTCAGGAAAGCGTGTGGAAGCACACATAATAGTTAAAAGATACTCATTCCCAGACTTAGTTTTGGGTAGAGGACCTACACAGTCTATAATGACTCTACTAAATGGTTCATCAAATGCTGGAATGGGGTGCAAAGGTGCAACAGGGATTTTCTGATTAGGTTTCCCTACCACCTGACAAGTATGACAAGACCTACAAAAATCAGCCACATCCCGTTTCAACTTGGGCCAAAAGAAGTGATCTAAGATCCTGTTATAAGTCTTGGTCACACCTAGATGCCCTGCCATAGGTACATCATGAGACAAACTCAGAATATCTTGCCTATACCTCGGTGGGACAACTATTTGATTGACAACCTTCCAGTCTTCCTCGGGAGACACATCAGGGGGGCGCCACTAGCGCATCAACACACCTGACTGACGGAAGTAACAAACTGGGACTTTCTCAGCCTCTTCCTCACTCAAAGCCCGATTACACAATAAGGAGATTTCAGGATCTTTCTCCTGTTCTACTATAAGCTCCTCTCTAGACAAAGATGATTTACTCATCATGTCAGACAAAGAAGTACCCTTGTTAGGAACAACTCTATCACTATCAAAGTCTACAGGATTGCTCAAAAGATCACACTTGCTCCCGACATCCTCTATATCATGAGCCAAGAAAGTGTCACCTAACCCTGGACTATAATGATCCTCAACTACTGCAACATCAGAAACCTTCTTACTCACTGAACGAGTTACAGCACAAGAAGGGAAAATACCAGGAAATTCCTGTTGAATAGTCTCAGCATCATCTGTTTTATCAGGGATACTGGACACTAAGGGATCTACCCTAACTTTCTCTCCAGCCAAGTCATTGCCTAAAATGAGCGACACGCCCTCTATGGGAAGTTCCGGTCTAACACCAATGGTGACAGGCCCAGTAACCAAGTCTGACTTTAAATAAACAGAATGGAGAGGCACATTAACAAAACCTAACTCTACACCTTGAAGCAAAACACTACTACCACATGAGGTCTCCTCAGACAAAGGCACTACGCCATCTAATATCAAAGAATGAGAAGCCCCAGTATCTCGCAAAATCTTCACAGGTTTCAAGTTGGTAATATCACTAGTAAGTGAAACAAAACCTTCAGAAATGAAGGGAGAGTACTTCTCCAAGACACTATCAGACTCTGAGCTCTTAATTTCAACAGACACTTTAGAATCTTCCACAATATCACTAAGTTTCTGACTAGGCTTTGACATAGCTAACACAGAAGGAACTGACTGTTTACGCCTTTGCTCCTTACGCTGGAGAGAATAACATTCAGACATAGTATGCCCTACTTTCTTGCAGTAATTACAAACAGGACCAGAAGGAGACCCCACACCTACCCTATCATCTGTTTTAGAAGCAGACTTAGTTTTATCACCTAATTTAGGTTTGTCGTTAGAAGGGCCACTAAAGGTTGGGTTCCTAGGCTGACCAAATTTACTAGTACCTGTGGTACTGTTTTTGTCTTGAGAACTGTTTTTAACAAATGAGCCTTTGTGGGTGTGAGAGCGTAATCATCAGCCATTGTAGCTGCTTCACTAAGGGTTTCAACTTTTCTCTCATCTAAATGAGTTTTTTATGTTTGTGTGGACACAACGTTTAAACTCCTCTATCAACAATAATTGCCTCAATTTACCGAAATCCTCATCAATTTCTTTAGAATCACACCACCTATTAAATAATTGTTCTTTTTCTCTGGCAAATTCTACATGAGTTTGTTCATCTCTCTTTCTCGAGTTTCGAAATTTCTGGCGGTAAGCCTCAGGAACTAACTCATAAGCTTTCAAAATAGCTTTCTTGACTACTTGGTAATTTGAAATCTCATCTACAGATAAAGAAGAATAAATGTCTCTAGCTTTACCAATCAAGACACTCTGAAGAAGCATTGTAAGCTTATCTTCAGGCCATTTCATACTGTCAGCTATTTTCTCAAAATGCAGAAAATACTTGTCAACTTTCTTTCTCTTGAAAAGGTGGAACTAACCTAATGTTTCTACTAACATCAAAACCTCTGTTTCCTTGTAAACCCCTAAAAGTTAGATTACTTGAACTGTCTTGAGAAGCTAGCTCTAATTCTTTCATTCTAAGTTCTGTTTCAGCTTGAATTTTCTGCTTCTCTAGCTCTAACATCTGATCTCTCTCAATCTCTTTTTCTTTTAATTCTCTTTCAATTTCTTTTTCTCTTAACTCTTTTTCTATTTCCATTTGTCTTAGTTTCATTTCATGTTCAAGTTCCATTTGTCTAATTTGAATTTCTGAGCTGACTGTTTCCTCTATACTATCTAATGCACTAGAGTCAAATTTGTCATTGTCAACAAAATATCTTATAATTACATTCCTAATTTCAGCTTTCCTCAAATTAGTTTTGATAGTAAGGCCTAAATGTTTACCCAATAACAGTAAATCCTTCTTACTAACTTGCAAAAGAACTTCCAGGGATGGCGCTTTAACAAACTGTTCTACCTGCATAGTAGTCATATTTATCTAGCTGTTGGTTTCAAATGTAAACTCAAAGTTTGTACACAAATTTTGAAAATTTCTTAATTAATTTTTCAAAGTTAGATTTCACAAATTGAATATCGATCCCGGACAAGCCCCCAATTCTGTTACATGAACGAATAACAGAAAGGAGAAACCAGCAGCTAAATTCAAAACACAATTTAATTATATATACAAATATTATACAGAGATGGTTTACAATATCTAAAGTAATTGGTGGTGGAACAAGACTAGTACGATGATTTAAAGTGTTACTTATCTGTATGCGAATGTCCTGGTATAATCCTTGATCCTTCCAGGTTTCAAATTAACAATAATCACAAATCCACAAGGAAATTGAATGTCCACCGATGATTTGTAACGTTCCAGGCAATATGAATAAATCCACACAAAATGTTGTAATAATCCACAGATAAAGTCACAATAGCTCTCCCAATAGAATCTTATATGGCGCTGTACAATTCTTGATATGTCTTATTACAGGTCTCATTACAGTTCTGATTAGCCTTGGACAGCTGGAGTATATATAGCTAAACCGTAATTCAAGAATATTGGAGAACTTTCTACTTCTAGAAATATCTAACTAAAAACAGTAAACAAGTAAACACACATCACTTTCTGGAAATAGATCATTCTAGATCTCTACTTAAAATCAACATGTTTACAAACATATTTGTTTATACATGATTAAATTCTAGAAAGTTCTATAACCTAAATCAATGATATGACCTTCATAGGATGTATTGATAAAAAAAGCTATAGGAGTTATCTCCCTTATCTCATAACTACATGTATTTAGTGTCATACATAACAACTGGTTTGATGTAACAATTAGTGGATACATTACTGGTTTGATGTAACATCTAGTGGATACATTACTGGTTTGATGTAACATCTAGTTGATACATTACTGCTTTGATGTGACAACTAGTGGATACATTACTGGTTTGATGTGACAGTGGATACATTACTGGTTTGATGTAATAGTTAGTGGACACATTACTGGTTTGATGTAACAGCTAGTGGATACTTTACTGGTTTGATGTATCAGTGGATACATTACTGGTTTGATGTGACAGTGGATACATGTGATGTTGGATAAATTACTGGTTTGATGTTACATCTAGTGGACACATTACTGGTTTGATGTAACAGTGGATACATTACTGGTTTGATGTAACAATTAGTGGATACATTACTGGTTTGATGTAATAGTGGATACATTACTGGTTTGATGTAATAGTGGATACATTACTGGTTTGGTGTAATAGCTAGTGGATACATTACTGGTTTGATGTAATAGTGGATACAGTACTGGTTTGGTGTAATAACTAGTGGATACAGTACTGGTTTGGTGTAATAGCTAGTGGATACATTACTGGTTTGATGTAATAGTTAGTGGATACATTACTGGTTTGATGTAACAGCTAGTGGATACATTACTGGTTTGATGTAATAGTGGATACATTACTGGTTTGATGTGACAGTGGATACATTACTGGTTTGATGTGACAGTGGATACATTACTGGTTTGATGTGACAGTGGATACATTACTGGTTTGATGTGACAGTGGATACATTACTGGTTTGGTGTAATAGCTAGTGGATACATTACTGGTGTGATGCAACAATTAGTCAATACGTTATTAGTTTGATGTAAAAGTTATTGGATACATTACTGGTTTGATGAAATAGTTAGTGGATACATTACTGGTGTGATGTAACAATAAGTGGATACATTACTGGTTTGATGTGACAGTGGATACATTACTGGTTTGATGTGACAGTGGATACATTACTGGTTTGATGTAACAATTAGTGGATACATTACTGGTTTGATGTAACAGTAGATACATTACTGGTTTGATGTAACAGTGGATACATTACTGGTTTGATGTGACAGTGGATACATTACTGGTTTGATGTGACAGTGGATACATTACTGGTTTGATGTAACAGTGGATACATTACTGGTTTGATGTAACAGTGGATACATTACTGGTTTGATGTAACAGTAGATACATTACTGGTTTGATGTGACAGTGGATACATTACTGGTTTGATGTAACAATTAGTGGATACATTACTGGTTTGATGTAATAGTAGATACATTACTGGTTTGATGTAACAGTGGATACATTACTGGTTTGATGTAACAATTAGTGGATACATTACTGGTTTGATGTAATAGTGGATACATTACTGGTTTGATGTAACAATTAGTGGATACATTACTGGTTTGATGTAACAATTAGTGGATACATTACTGGTTTGATGTTACAGCTAGTGGATACATTACTGGTTTGATGTAATAGTAGATACATTACTGGTTTGATGTGACAGTGGATACATTACTGGTTTGATGTAACAATTAGTGGATACATTACTGGTTTGATGTAACAATTAGTGGATACATTACTGGTTTGATGTAATAGTAGATACATTACTGGTTTGATGTGACAGTGGATACATTACTGGTTTGATGTAACAATTAGTGGATACATTACTGGTTTGATGTAACAATTAGTGGATACATTACTGGTTTGATGTAATAGTAGATACATTACTGGTTTGATGTGACAGTGGATAACATTACTGGTTTGATGTGACAGTGGATACATTACTGGTTTGATGTAATAGTGGATATATTACTGGTTTGATGTAATAGTGGATACATTACTGGTTTGATGTAATAGTGGATACATAACTGGTTTGATGTGACAGTGGATAAATTACTGGTTTGATGTTACATCTAGTGGACACATTACTGGTTTGATGTAATAGTGGATACATCAGTGGTTTGATGTAATAGTGGATACATTACTGGTTTGATGTAATAGTGGATACATTACTGGTTTGATGTAATAGTGGATATATTACTGGTTTGATGTAATAGTGGATACATTACTGGTTTGATGTAACAGTGGATACATTACTGGTTTGATGTAACAATTAGTGGATACATTACTGGTTTGATGTAATAGTAGATACATTACTGGTTTGATGTAACAGTGGATACATTACTGGTTTGATGTAACAGTGGATACATTACTGGTTTGATGTAATAGTGGATACATTACTGGTTTGATGTAACAATTAGTGGATACATTACTGGTTTGATGTAACAATTAGTGGATACATTACTGGTTTGATGTAACAATTAGTGGATACATTACTGGTTTGATGTAACAGCTAGTGGATACATTACTGGTTTGATGTAATAGTAGATACATTACTTGGTTTGATGTGACAGTGGATACATTACTGGTTTGATGTAAGAATTAGTGGATACATTTCTGGTTTGATGTAAAAATTAGTGGATACATTACTGGTTTTATGTGATAGTAGATACATTACTGGTTTGATGTGACAGTGGATACATTACTGGTTTGATGTAACAATTAGTGGATACATTACTGGTTTGATGTAACAGTGGATACATTACTGGTTTGATGTAACAATTAGTGGATACATTACTGGTTTGATGTAACAATTAGTGGATACATTACTGGTTTGATGTAACAGCTAGTGGATACATTACTGGTTTGATGTAACAATTAGTGGATACATTACTGGTTTGATGTAATAGTAGATACATTACTGGTTTGATGTAACAATTAGTGGATACAGTACTGGTTTGGTGTAATAGCTAGAGGATACATTACTGGTTTGATGTGACAGTGGATACATTACTGGTTTGATGTAACAATTAGTGGATACATTACTGGTTTGGTGTAATAGCTAGTGGATACATAACTGGTTTGATGTGACAGTGGACACATTACTGGTTTGATGTAACAATTAGTGGATACATCACTGGTTTGATGTTACATCTAGTTGATACATTACTGGTTTGATGTAATAGTGGATACATCAGTGGTTTGATGTAATAGTGGATACATTACTGGTTTGATGTGACAGTGGATACATTACTGGTTTGATGTGACAGTGGATACATTACTGGTTTGATGTGACAGTGGATACATTACTGGTTTGATGTGACAGTGGATACATTACTGGTTTGATGTGACAGTGGATACATTACTGGTTTGATGTGACAGTGGATACATTACTGGTTTGATGTGACAGTGGATACATTACTGGTTTGATGTAACAGGTGGATACATTACTGGTTTGATGTGACAGTGGATACATTACTGGTTTGATGTAACAATTAGTGGATACATTACTGGTTTGATGTAACAGTGGATACATTACTGGTTTGATGTGACAGTGGATACATTACTGGTTTGATGTGACAGTGGATACATTACTGGTTTGGTGGAACAGTGGATACATTACTGGTTTGATGTAACAGTTGATACATTACTGGTTTGATGTGACAGTTGATACATTACTGGTTTGATGTTACATCTAGTGGACACATTACTGGTTTGATGTAACAGCTAGTGGATACATTACTGGTTTGATGTGACAGTGGATACATTACTGGTTTGATGTGACAGTGGATACATTACTGGTTTGATGTAATAGTTAGTGGACACATCACTGGTTTGATGTTATCCTGCTGATCAACATAAACACAACTAATTATTTGTGCGTAACAGTCTTTATTAAAACCTTCCTAATTAAAACATGAAACATAACTGAGGTAATCTTTGGCTATTTTTTCAGCCGAGGATTTTTTTTACACATTTAAAAATGCTAACTTCCCAATATTTCTGTTGGAGTCCAAGATTCCAGATAAAAATCATTGTGATTGTGGGAAACCTCCATAACAATGTACATGTTGACTATAACCTGTCCACCTCAATCCAGAATTATCTAAAGGCATGTAACTATATCACTATAGTGTCATGTTCTGAAACAGTGTCAGATGAAGTGTTGCTCTAACCCGATGTACACTTAAAGGAACTTATAATCAATACTGTCAGGACTAAATATGAGAAAAATATTACTGGAACTTGGATTAAGTCTTATTCAACATATTAAAACTGTTAAAATGCAACTAAAACATCATAATACATACAAAAACACAGAAAAATCATGAATAGTGATGGTAGCTGATACATTTCCTCTATAAACAATTGCAATGTTATTTGAAGTATCAGCTTACATCAACACAATTACATTAATATCGGAACACAGCATGCAGGTGCTCTTTAAATGGTCCTTCTCCATCCAACCTCTTGACAATTAAGACGGAATGGTCCCAATGTGAAGCGGCCTATAAAATGACATGGTGCTTTTCATAGATATTCATAAATGGAAATCATGATTCCTCTTTTATCTTCATTCCTTCATGTTTGATTTTGACTTTTGACATTTTCATATTTGCTCTGCCAACAGAACATATCTGTTGGTTGAGACAGATACCACACTTGGGTTTCACAGCAGTACAGATGGTCTGGCCAAAACCTACCAAAGGGAGATCAATCTTATCCCAGTACTCCCTACAACAGAACACACAACATAACAGTTCATTAATAATTCTCAAGTTACCAAATACAGGGTACACAATGTAACACTTAAATGTAACTTTTCATCCATACTTTTCAAAGTCAAAGTACACAATATATATCAGTCAACAATTACTCAACTAATTCATACACAATATATATCAGTCAACAATTACTCAACTAATTCATATACAATATATATCAGTCAACAATTACTCAACTAATTCATACACAATATATAACAGTCAACAATTACTCAACTAATTCATACACAATATATAACAGTCAACAATTACTCAACTAATTCATACACAATATATATCAGTCAACAATTACTCAACTAATTCATACACAATATATATCAGTCAACAATTACTCAACTAATTCATACACAATATATATCAGTCAACAATTACTCAACTAATTCATACACAATATATATCAGTCAACAATTACTCAACTAATTCATACACAATATATATCAGTCAACAATTACTCAACTAATTCATATACAATATATATCAGTCAACAATTACTCAACTAATTCATATACAATATATATCAGTCAACAATTACTCAACTAATTCATATACAATATATATCAGTCAACAATTACTCAACTAATTCATACACAATATATATCAGTCAACAATTACTCAACTAATTCATATACAATATATATCAGTCAACAATTACTCAACTAATTCATATACAATATATATCAGTCAACAATTACTCAACTAATTCATATACAATATATATCAGTCAACAATTACTCAACTAATTCATATACAATATATATCAGTCAACAATTACTCAACTAATTCATACACAATATATAACAGTCAACAATTACTCAACTAATTCATACACAATATATAACAGTCAACAATTACTCAACTAATTCATACACAATATATATCAGTCAACAATTACTCAACTAATTCATATACAATATATATCGGTCAACAATTACTCAACTAATTCATATACAATATATATCAGTCAACAATTACTCAACTAATTCATATACAATATATATCAGTCAACAATTACTCAACTTATTTATATACAATATATATCAGTCAACAATTACTCAACTAATTCATACACAATATATATCAGTCAACAATTACTCAACTAATTCATATACAATATATATCAGTCAACAATTACTCAACTAATTCATACACAATATATATCAGTCAACAATTATTCAACTAATTCATACACAATATATATCAGTCAACAATTACTCAACTAATTCATACACAATATATATCAGTCAACAATTACTCAACTAATTCATATACAATATATATCAGTCAAACAATTACTCAACTAATTCATATACAATATATATCAGTCAACAATTACTCAACTAATTCATATACAATATATATCAGTCAACAATTACTCAACTTATTTATATACAATATATATCAGTCAACAATTACTCAACTAATTCATACACAATATATATCAGTCAACAATTACTCAACTAATTCATATACAATATATATCAGTCAACAATTACTCAACTAATTCATATACAATATATATCAGTCAACAATTACTCAACTAATTCATATACAATAAATATCAGTCAACAATTACTCAACTAATTCATATACAATATATATCAGTCAACAATTACTCAACTAATTCATATACAATATATATCAGTCAACAATTACTCAACTAATTCATATACAATATATATCATGTCAACAGTTACTCAACTAATTCATATACAATATATATCAGTCAACAATTACTCAACTAATTCATATACAATATATATCAGTCAACAGTTACTCAACTAATTCATATACAATATATATCAGTCAACAATTACTCAACTAATTCATATACAATATATATCAGTCAACAGTTACTCAACTAATTCATATACAATATATATCAGTCAACAATTACTCAACTAATTCATATACAATATATATCAGTCAACAATTACTCAACTAATTCATATACAATATATATCAGTCAACAATTACTCAACTAATTCATATACAATATATATCAGTCAACAATTACTCAACTAATTCATATACAATATATATCAGTCAACAATTACTCAACTAATTCATATACAATATATATCAGTCAACAATTACTCAACTAATTCATATACAATATATATCAGTCAACAATTACTCAACTAATTCATATACAATATATATCAGTCAACAATTACTCAACTAATTCATATACAATATATATCAGTCAACAATTACTCAACTAATTCATATACAATATATATCAGTCAACAATTACTCAACTAATTCATATACAATATATATCAGTCAACAATTACTCAACTAATTCATATACAATATATATCAGTCAACAATTACTCAACTAATTCATATACAATATATATCAGTCAACAATTACTCAACTAATTCATTCATACAATATATATCAGTCAACAATTACTCAACTAATTCATATACAATATATATCAGTCAACAATTACTCAACTAATTCATACACAATATATATCAGTCAACAATCACTCAACAATTACTATAACAGTCAATTACAACTAATTCACAATATATATCAGTCAACAATTACTCAACTAATTCATATACACAATATATATCAGTCAACAATTACTCAACTAATTCATAACACAATATATATCAGTCAACAATTACTCAACTAATTCATATACAATATATATCAGTCAACAATTACTCAACTAATTCATACACAATATATATCAGTCAACAATTACTCAACTAATTCATACACAATATATAACAGTCAACAATTACTCAACTAATTCATACACAATATATATCAGTCAACAATTACTCAACTAATTCATATACAATATATATCAGTCAACAATTACTCAACTAATTCATATACAATATATATCAGTCAACAATTACTCAACTAATTCATATACAATATATATCAGTCAACAATTACTCAACTAATTCATATACAATATATATCGGTCAACAATTACTCAACTAATTCATATACAATATATATCAGTCAACAATTACTCAACTAATTCATATACAATATATATCAGTCAACAATTACTCAACTAATTCATATACAATATATATCAGTCAACAATTACTCAACTAATTAATAAGTAAAAATAATTGATGAAAGAACAATCTTGTATGGTATATCAATACATGTACATTGTATATACAAAGCAGTATAGTAATTAAAATATCATGCAAAACCAAAAAACAAGAAATTTGTCTTAGTTGCTCATAAAATATGGGTTGAAAGTACTAAAAGAATGTTTTTGCATTAAAAATTGATAAAATCATGTTTACATAATATATATTTATTGATATAAATGCTAGATTTACCATAAAACAACATCTGATGACAAGAAATTTTTGTTTCATTCAAATCTTAACAAGAGACCCAAGAGGCCTTGACTGTCACCTGAGTGCTGATACAGAAAGAGCATTGCAAAGGAGGCTCAAATGTAAAAAGTATTTACGTTTTAGAATAACCTTTAAAGTTGAACCTTCGTATCAAAATTCTTTTTTTTATTTTTCATTTTGATAGTTTGTGTATTATGTTACCAAACCTTATGCTTAAAATTCCAATTTGCTTTGCCAACGTTAAATAACAAAACCAAACTAGAAGTCAGTCAGTGTCAGTGATTTTATAAATTTCATTTTTAAATCTATGAAAATTTTTTGGTTCCATCAAACCTGCGAATTCATAATAAATTTTTTGAAATTTTAGCCATTTTGACCCATTTTGGCCCCACCCATCTGGTCACTGGGGGTCAGCCAGGACCATAGGACCAATATGGATATGGTGTTAAAATGCTATTTCAGGCTAATAATTCTAACCCAGTTTGACTCATCATCCATTAAAACTAAGCAAATAATGTTCATAAATGTGTTTTTCCTATATAAACTATAGTAAATTTGACTCCCTCCCCAGGGGAAAATCTGAGATCCCATCCCAGGGCCATGAAACTCACACATTTTGTAAAGGGCCTTAAGACCGTTCAATCTATGAAGAGTATTTGGTTCTATCGAATCTGTGAATTCAGAAGAAAGATTTTTGAAAAGTTAGCCAATTTGACCCCTTTTGGCCAGGACCAATATGGATATGACGATAAAATGCTATCTCAGGCTAAAACTTCTAACCCAGTTTGACTAATTTTTTATGAAAAATAAGCAAATAACGTTCATAAATGTGTTTTTCCTATATAAACTATAGTAAACTTGAACCCTCTCCTATATAAACTATAGTAAACTTGAACCCTCTCCCCAGGGGGAAACCTGAGACCCCAGGGTCATATAATTCACAATTTTTGTAAAGGGCCTTGAGACCTTTCTGTCTATGAAGAGTATTTGATTCTACCACATCTGTGAGTGGAGAAGAAGATTATTGAAATTTTAATCAATTTTATCCCTTTTTGCCCCTCCCACAGCCCCCTGGGGGGGTGGAGGTCATATAATTCACAATATTGATTGGCCTTATGCCTTAAAAGGTTTGTGCAAAATTTCATTGAAATTGCTTTGGCGGTTTTTGAGAAGACGTCGAAAACGTAAATTATTTACGAACACACAACGGACTACGCACAACGACAGACAAAAGGCGATTAGAATGAGGTCACTTGAGACTTCGTCTCTGATGACCTAAAAACAACCAAAAACATTTTTGCATATTTTTTGTGGGAAACATCACCAACTACAACATTTCTTCCTTTTTCACTCTAAGTTCATTTTCCTTTTTGACCTTAACCCCCATCTTTTTCACTGTTGCCCTGCCGACAGCACAGATCTGTTGGTTGAGACAGGAAGTACATTTTGGCCTGACAGGAAGACATGTCTTCTGGCCAAAGCCTACAAGTAGATGATTGATGGTTTTCCAATACTCCCTGCAGATAGATAAAAGCAAAGTGAGCACAAAGCTGTCCTATCCTTGTTACCACATTCTACATGTATTTACATTATTTTATAGATATTTGGTTTCATCCGACAAGATTATTTCGCAAAGTAAATCAGATAAATTTCAATTTTTTTTTCTTTACTCACAAGGTCTCATACAACTGTAAATTGTTAACTCTTAACACAGTTGTATGCATACCGAGGAAGAATATTTCTTATTATTTAAAGAATGTTGACAACCCCAGATCTGTGCTGCTGAAGAGAATTTCAAACTTAAAAAGATTAGATATAAATAATGGACATAAAATATCTATTTGCTTGAACAAAAAGCAAGTTCTTTGTGATGTTATAAACGTTTTAAAAATATGTGAAAAAGAGTTACCTGGGTAACCAGTCCTCCAAAGCTTTTCGTGTCTCCTCTGGAGTCTTGGTAGGCTTTTTCACCCAGCCTAACCAGTTACTGATTCGATGAACATGTGTATCGACGCCTATTCCCACCACTTCATCCCAGGCACTCTTCATTGTAAGGTAGGCCATCTTAGGTCCCACCCCTGGTAGTTTACACAAGTCTTCCACTGTCTTAGGAATGTCACTGTTATAATCATCTCGAAGAATAGTAGTGGTTTTCTTTATGTAAATAACCTTTTTCTGAAAATAAAAAATAGAAATTTAACATTCTGTATAATATCAACTAACAAATGAAAAAACTTTATAACTGAACCTTTTCTTAGAGTTATTTCCCCTTAGTATAACTCTACTTTTTCTTAAAAATTAGAAGTTGTATCCATGTCCAACCGTAACCACTAATCATCAAAGAGCTTTTTCCGACACATTTTAATCAAACATCTTTTATTTGTTTTACTGTTCTGTACTTATATTGTTGCCCGGGTGGTCTCATACCTCAATCACTGATTCAGAAGTTTGTATCCTTTTGACTGCTGAAGCCTAACATGTACATAATTTTAATTACCTATTTGCCTCTTTGCATAACCCCCTCGAGAGCCTACAGTGTCTCGTCAGTCTTTTAGGCTGAACATTTTAATTCAAATATATTTTATTGTATGTTTGAAAAATGTGTGACACTCTAATAAAATAAAATATTATTATATAATCAGTAGAAACTCTTACCTTCCAGAAGCCTACAGCTACATAATCAGTATAAACTCTTACCTTCCAGAAGTCTACTGGGTATATAATCAGTATAAACTCTTACCTTCCAGAAGCCTACAGCTATATAATCAGTATGAACTCTTACCTTCCAGAAGTCTACAGGGTATATAATCAGTATAAACTCTTACCTTCCAGAAGTCTACAGAGTATATAATCAGTATAAACTCTTACCTTCCAGAAGTCTACAGGGTATATAATCAGTATGAACTCTTACCTTCCAGAAGTCTACTGGGTATATAATCCGTATGAACTCTTACCTTCCAGAAGTCTAGTGGGTATATAATCAGTATGAACTCTTACCTTCCAGAAGCCTACAGGGTATATAATCAGTATAAACTTTACCTTCCAGAAGTCTACAGGGTATATAATCAGTATAAACTCTTATCTTCCAGAAGTCTACAGGGTATATAATCAGTATGAACTCTTACCTTCCAGAAGTCTACTGGGTATATAATCCGTATAAACTCTTACCTTCCAGAAGTCTACAGGGTATATAATCAGTATGAACTCTTACCTTCCAGAAGTCTAGTGGGTATATAATCAGTATAAACTCTTACCTTCCAGAAGTCTACAGGGTATATAATCAGTATAAACTCTTACCTTCCAGAAGTCTACTGGGTATATAATCAGTATAAACTCTTACCTTCCAGAAGTCTAGTGGGTATATAATCAGTATAAACTCTTACCTTCCAGAAGTCTACTGGGTATATAATCAGTATAAACTCTTACCTTCCAGAAGTCTAGTGGGTATATAATCAGTATAAACTCTTACCTTCCAGAAGTCTACAGGGTATATAATCAGTATAAACTCTTACCTTCCAGAAGTCTACTGGGTATATAATCAGTATAAACTCTTTAATCAGTATGAACTCTTACCTTCCAGAAGTCTACAGAGTATATAATCAGTATAAACTCTTATCTTCCAGAAGTCTACTGGGTATATAATCAGTATAAACTCTTACCTTCCAGAAGCCTACAGCTATATAATCAGTATAAACTCTTACCTTCCAGAAGTCTACAGGGTATATAATCAGTATAAACTCTTACCTTCCAGAAGCCTACAGCTATATAATCAGTATGAACTCTTACCTTCCAGAAGTCTACAGGGTATATAATCCGTATGAACTCTTACCTTCCAGAAGTCTAGTGGGTATATAATCAGTATAAACTCTTACCTTCCAGAAGTCTACAGGGTATATAATCAGTATAAACTCTTACCTTCCAGAAGTCTACAGAGTATATAATCAGTATAAACTCTTACCTTCCAGAAGTCTACTGGGTATATAATCAGTATGAACTCTTACCTTCCAGAAGTCTAGTGGGTATATAATCAGTATAAACTCTTACCTTCCAGAAGTCTACAGGGTATATAATCAGTATAAACTCTTACCTTCCAGAAGTCTACAGGGTATATAATCAGTAAACTTACCTTCGATCTAGGTATATAATCAGTATAAACTCTTACCTTCCAGAAGTCTACAGGGTATATAATCAGTATAAACTCTTACCTTCCAGAAGTCTACTGGGTATATAATCAGTATGAACTCTTACCTTCCAGAAGTCTACAGGGTATATAATCAGTATAAACTCTTACCTTCCAGAAGTCTACTGGGTATATAATCAGTATAAACTCTTACCTTCCAGAAGTCTAGTGGGTATATAATCAGTATAAACTCTTACCTTCCAGAAGTCTAGTGGGTATATAATCAGTATAAACTCTTACCTTCCAGAAGTCTACAGGGTATATAATCAGTATAAACTCTTATCTTCCAGAAGTCTAGTGGGTATATAATCAGTATAAACTCTTACCTTCCAGAAGTCTACAGGGTATATAATCAGTATAAACTCTTACCTTCCAGAAGTCTACTGGGTATATAATCAGTATAAACTCTTACCTTCCAGAAGTCTACTGGGTATATAATCAGTATAAACTCTTACCTTCCAGAAGTCTAGTGGGTATATAATCAGTATAAACTCTTACCTTCCAGAAGTCTACAGGGTATATAATCAGTATAAACTCTTACCTTCCAGAAGCCTACAGAGTATATAATCAGTATAAACTCTTACCTTCCAGAAGTCTACAGGGTATATAATCAGTATAAACTCTTACCTTCCAGAAGTCTACAGGGTATATAATCAGTATGAACTCTTACCTTCCAGAAGTCTACTGGGTATATAATCAGTATAAACTCTTACCTTCCAGAAGCCTACAGAGTATATAATCAGTATAAACTCTTACCTTCCAGAAGCCTACAGAGTATATAATCAGTATAAACTCTTACCTTCCAGAAGTCTACAGGGTATATAATCAGTATGAACTCTTACCTTCCAGAAGTCTAGTGGGTATATAATCAGTATAAACTCTTACCTTCCAGAGTCTATGTATAAACGTCAGGGTATGGTATATATCAGTATAAACTCTTACCTTCCAGATGTCTACAGGGTATATAATCAGTATGAACTCTTACCTTCCAGAAGTCTAGTGGGTATATAATCAGTATGAACTCTTACCTTCCAGAAGTCTAGTGGGTATATAATCAGTATAAACTCTTACCTTCCAGAAGTCTACTGGGTATATAATCAGTATAAACTCTTACCTTCCAGATGTCTACAGGGTATATAATCAGTATGAACTCGTAAATACCTTCCAGAAGTCTACAGGGTATATAATCAGTATAAACTCTTACCTTCCAGAAGTCTACAGGGTATATAATCAGTATGAACTCTTACCTTCCAGAAGTCTACAGGGTATATAATCAGTATAAACTCTTACCTTCCAGAAGTCTACTGGGTATATAATCAGTATGAACCTCTTACCTTCCAGAAGTCTACTGGGTATATAATCAGTATAAACTCTTACCTTCCAGAAGTCTAGTGGGTATATAATCAGTATAAACTCTTACCTTCCAGAAGTCTACTGGGTATATAATCAGTATGAACTCTTACCTTCCAGAAGCCTACAGGGTATATAATCAGTATAAACTCTTACCTTCCAGAAGTCTACAGGGTATATAATCAGTATGAACTCTTACCTTCCAGAAGTCTACAGGGTATATAATCAGTATAAACTCTTACCTTCCAGAAGCCTACAGGGTATATAATCAGTATGAACTCTTACCTTCCAGAAGCCTACAGGGTATATAATCAGTATAAACTCTTACCTTCCAGAAGTCTACAGGGTATATAATCAGTATAAACTCTTATCTTCCAGAAGTCTACTGGGTATATAATCAGTATAAACTCTTACCTTCCAGAAGCCTACAGAGTATATAATCAGTATAAACTCTTACCTTCCAGAAGTCTACAGGGTATATAATCAGTATAAACTCTTACCTTCCAGAAGCCTACAGGGTATATAAGTTTTCCAAGCTGCTCATCAGATGTTTTAAGGATGTTCTCGACGGTACAACCATGTGCCCTAAGTCTGGAAATAGCTGCTGATGTCACCTGATCTTTTGTTTGACTCGAAAGCATCAATGATAGCAATACTTGATAGCGATATACCTGGAATATGAAGGATAATAAAAGTATAAAGACAATTTACAAAATCAATATGAAATTTGGAAGTTTTACATTTTATGATATTTGTTTCATAAAAATGAACTTGGTATAGTCTTGGTCAATCACCAGTACCCATGTACAGATTTGTATTAGAATCTTACACAGGTCTGTCAACTGAACAGGGATATCTCCACCAGAGTGAAAGATTTTGGCTGGTCAGGTTGGAGCTATCTCTGTCCACCTGATAGACCCATGTTTGATTATAAATAATATAATTTTTCTACCATACATTAATATTTTTTCATAGTGTCAACATCACAGACGCCTCAATGCATCAAAATTAATAAAGTCCTCGACAATAGACTCTTTATATATCAATGATGTCAAGTCATAAACAGATACAAACCTCCGGCTTTGAATCCCTGTCACTAATTTCATCACAACCCATGGTGTCTACTGGTGCACTTCTGTCTTTTCTCATTTCAATAATATTATCAAGTTGGGTTCTCCAGTTTGATGGCTCCCACTTCGTTTTCTTTTGGCCATTTTCTAGTTTGATGTGAAAATCTGAGTCCGTTTCTTCAGACTTAATCTGTAATTGTTCATACCCTATAGTCTGTTTACCCCGTTTCCTTGACTTGCATTCAGTCTTAGTTACAACAGCACGTTCAGTCTTAGTTACAACAGCACTACATACATTGTCATTGTGTAGATCAGTTGGTGGTTCTTGTTTCATTTCACTAGCCTCTATAGTAAAAGTACCGGATGATTGATCATAGTCCTGGTCCTGAGGCTCTTGTTTAATATTTAACATGATATCATGTGGTAATGACGATTTCAATTTAGGGTTACAAGCCGTTGATTTGCTCTGTAACAGTTTTGATCTCGTTACCCGCCCTTGTTGAAAATATGGAGAATTAGTATGATCTGCCATTTTCGACGATCCAAGTGTAACAGAAGCCAGTCGTTTGTATGTATCAGTTAAATCTCGACATACTGTCTTCTTGTTAACAAGAAAAGCGACTCTGGTCATCAAACACGCTGAGTTCTATAACTTGTTTACGTAACAGATTATTTCCCGCGAAATATTAGAGGAGTTCCGAATCCTACTTTCGTTTTCAGTTTGATTTTTTCGTTCATTGCAAACGTTTTGGAGACTTGAAATTTAAATATATCTACTTTCTACTTTCGTTTTGGACTGCAGATCTTTTTTTATACTGTGTTCCTATTTATCAATTGATTAAATATAGACTTAAGTGTCGTCTCAAATTCCACTTAAAATCAACTCATAATTGTTTAGGAGCAGTCAGTTTACCAACTACGTGATATTGGTTTTGAGGATCCTGAATGTTGAGGGTGAAGGCCACCTGACCACACACAAACAAGCAGCATGGCGGCCTCGGCAGGAAAGAAATGTCCAATGGTTATCTTGGCTGGGAATTCACACCCAGAGCTAGCACAGCTAATCGCAAGGTGAGTAATGAGCAATATGCATGTGCTTATTGTTAAAACCGTTTAACGTTATATGCTTCTTCTTCGTTGATAAAATAAATATTTGTAGCTACTGCACTTGTAAAATAAATGTGCAAAATAATAATTTGAAAGTCACAACATATTTCACACAATTTTCTATAACAGGTGATATAAGAGATTTCAGGAAAGATGGCGATGACGTCACACAAAGGTACATCCGGGTGCTCAAAGGTACAACTCCGTATATCTGTACACTAACATAGTGGGAACACAGCCGCTTGCGATGTTTGTTTACATTTTATTGTAATAAATAGTACGGCAATTCGAGAATTGTTGCTTTATTTTCATTTCAAAAAGTGTAAATAAAAATATGTAACAATAACATATAGATATATTTACATTTCCTTTTTCACCTTCCTATATAACCTTACTAACCGGGCAATCGTTTACACTTGCGTAAACGCAGAGGGGCTGCTGCACAAGAACACAAACCGAAACACTGACTTCCGCCCTTATGTGAATGCGCATCCGGTTAGACCAAAATATATGCCATGACAAAGGTTCGATATCAACATCAGTTTGAATGCAATGGAAAGCATTGTGTTAATATCAAAAACATAAAAAATGAAAACATATGGAATAAATGGATTAAAAACGCTAAAGTTATTGTGGAACTATATTTTATTTACTCCCGGAACTTTAAACATTTTCCCGCCAAATTGGAGCCAGCTGTTTCGCGATTCCATCAATTACTCAACTAATCCATCAATCATATAACGTTGAAAAAACGAAGTTTTATTTCACCGGAACACTAAATTTAAATGAAATGGTCGGTCGAAATGTAAATATAAGGAATGTTTTTAATTTTTTGTTGTTTACTGGTGTGTAAACTGCATTTTTTGTACAGATATTTCAACATGACGCGCTGACGCGCGTCATTTAAAATATCTGTACAAAAAATGCAGTTTACACACCAGTAAACAACAAAAAATGAAAATCATTCCTTAAATAAAGATATGGTATTCATATATTTTACTATGTTTATACTCCATTTTCGACCTCCACGGGGAAAAAACACGGTCGCCCATTAAACATTGACAGAATATTGCAAATTTCAGCTTGAAATTATAGATTAAATTCCAAGTCCCCCAAAATATCATACTGACATTTTAATAACCGATTACTGCTTTCAAAGTCTTACTTGGTAAAACAGCTTACGATGTGTGATTATGACCAAATTAAAATTTGCTTTCGTAGATTACCCCAAGCGCACGGCAGCCATTACGTACAGTATTGTATATATAGTACTGCCGAACTCTCGAATTTCGTCCTTTTTTCAGAGTCACAAAATCACATATTCCAGATGAATTTTTTGTCAGAAATTGTGGAATATAGTTGATGACATGCAAATAAGTCAGTTTATAGTTATTTTTTATCATATTTTTAAATAAAACTTTGAGTATTTTAGAATTCTCGAAGTCGTGCGCAATGTGTCCTGATTGGCATTTACAGTACATGTATTACGATCTGTATTTATAAATCTGAGGTCTATCTGACATGTATTCAAATTATTTAGATGTAATATCACTTCAATTTGAGAATTCACACAGCAGCTCATGGAATAAAAGCGATTGAAAATAAAAAAAGTAAACTCTACAGCATGAAAACTGAACGATTTCACCATTTGATTTTTGAGATATCGGCAGCCAAATGTGTATGTACACATATACATTGTGTAGATCTGCATGTATGTGTAACACAGCGGTTTATAGCATTCCTGTAAAACAAGATACACATGGTTAAGAACAAAATATATATATATATTACAAGTACTTATTGAGATATGTGTTGGTAATTACGTATTAATAATATTACTTCCCCAACAATGGACTGTGGTCTGAGGTGATCTACCAGCAAGGTCGAAGCCATGCACGAGCGGCCGTGTTCCAGGTGGTTCACATTTCGTTATATTAAATAGTGTTGTGAACAGCTTTTTTTATGTATAACAGAAACATGACACAATAAAATCAATTATCTATTCATAAGTTTTGCACAACATGGATTTTTACATGTGAGGAAAAAACGGATGCGCGTGACGGGTCGACACCGTTCCGCAAGCTTGCTTCAACACTAAATCTACACATTATTTAGCAATAAACAATTGTAAATATAAAAATATAAATGTCTGTAACCTCTGAAACAATAACAAACCAATTTAAAATCAGAATTTGCAAGTATGAAAGTGTATTTTTCTTTAGCCGCCATACTGTGTTTGTACCTTTAAGGACCCGGATGTAAACTTTCCGTTGCCTCCATAATTACTATGAGATAGTCCAGGGGTGGATATAACGTCAGCGATTATAACCCCCGGAATATTTAGGATGGTGTTTAGGAGACAGCAGTATTTCTATGTCTTTTTGTGATAGTAGAAAATATTCTGTATATTATATTTATAATCTTATATTCTTTTAAATCAAATTATGATTGAAACATTATTAAAATAAATGGGGGGGGGGGGGTGGCAGAGGGGATAGGGTTTGGAGCGGTGGCTGAGAAGTTGATATGTCCAATACATTACCACAAGCCCTCCACCTCTGGGTCGCAAGTTTAAATCCCATCTCCACCACCAAATCTGGCTGTCAGACGGATGTAAAACTAACCATACCAAAACAATTAAAACAACGGGTCATTGTAAGAACTAGCTTGGTAATTATTTATCCAGAAACTCCTTGTTTATTTTCCATTTGTTTCAGCCGGATGGGAATTCGACTTGGGGACATGACAGTTTACCATAAATCTAACAGAGGTATTTATTCCAGTGTTTCATAACAAGCCAATAAAATGAATTATGAAGTAAGCATACAGTACGTGGCACAGTTATTGCTTTAGTTCACTATGAACTGTTCCAGCTTTAGAATAAAAAGAGTCCAAATTTGTCTTAGGGGTGAACAATCCAGCTATTTCAACTCTTTTATTGACTTTGGGTCAATGACCCATCAGTACAAAAGTGATTGTTTACATATTGTGTACAACACGTATTATAACATAATTTAATTTAGATTGCAACAAGTATATTTAGTTAAATTATTGATAAAAACAAAAAAACATTTTAGGTCAGGGTGGCTGTACTGTGTGACCCCTGCTGAATGCTGAATATTGAATTTGGATTACCCTTTATCAAGTGCTGAAAGTGAAGTTACATCAATGATTACTGTTTTTGCCAGCTTACTTCTAAATCATGATGTGAAATTAGTCAATGTGAGGGACTAGTCCTCTACTGTCAAACATGCTACTAAGTTATTGATTTTCTTTTCAGGATAATATAAATAGTTTTATAATGAATGATGATTGTTTTCCTTTTATTCTTTAGAAACAAATGTCGAAATTAAGGAATCAGTGAGAGGAAAAGATGTGTACATCATTCAAACTGGCACCAAGTAAGTAGAGTAGTTTCAATTGTTTAAACTAATCAAATTTAACTTCTATATTTTTGATATTTTCAAACAAGCCACTACAAAAGCATGTAGCTTGTAAGATATATTTAATGAAATTAAAAATGCCAGTAGATTTAACCCTCACCTAAAATTAACACAAAAATAGAAAACAAGGGGAACAACCCAATTTCTCACATCTAAGGGACTTTCAATGTCGACTGCGCTCTCTGTAATAGTCATAGGAAACCTCTGCAGGTAAACTCCTGGAGTATCGAGGTTGCTTTTTTGGATACATATGTCATTACAAAAGTAGACTATATCAAACTCAAATTTCTTGTTATGTATTATTTGAAGAAAAGTGTGATGCAGTAAAACTTAAATTGCCTTAGTGACTACTTTTGTTGAAAGACTTACTGCTTAATAAGACCACTTTTATAGTATCCCAAATAACCAATTTCACCACTAACAACTTAAATTGCCTTAAATAAAATATACAAAAAAAAAAAAAAAAAAAATAAGATACATTATCCCTATAGACTGTGTAATAAAGAACATCTGGCTATAAAGACCATTATTCCACTGTCCTTTAGGTGGTCTTTATAGACAGGCTTGTTTAAGAATGTATCGTACAGGGTGCTTGACTAAGAATGTATGTTACATGATGTTTGACTAAGTATGTATGTTACAGGGTGCTTGACTAAGAATGTATGTTACATGATGTTTGACTAAGTATGTATGTTACAGGGTGTTTGACTAAATATGTATGTTACAGGGATGTAAACAACGATGTGATGGAGCTGCTAATTATTTCCTATGCCTGTAAGACTAGCTGTGCTAGCACCATTGTGGGGGTCGTCCCCTACATACCATACTCTAAACAGAGCAAAATGAGGAAACGAGGATCAGTAGTGTGCAAACTCATGGCCACCATGTTTGGAAAAGCAGGTACATAATTATCGAAGATTTTCATTTTGTTTTAACAACTGCCTCTAATCTGCTTGTTGAATCAGTCTGAGAAAAGTTGCTCAACATAAGCTTAAACATCAATAAATTAATATAATTTAGTTTTTGTTTACTGCCAAGTCTGTGATGTATTTTCTGTGTGTAGAGAATTTGTGTTGCATTTGGTATTACTGTATACAGTGGACCTGTGATCATCCTGATACAGATAATTCAGAAAAATCATAATCCTGACAGAAATGTCTGGCAACAGATTTGATTAAACTAAACGGAATACGGCAGTCGAAAAAATTCACAATCCAGATGATTTGGGCTGTAGACTCAAATATTTGGAATATCTAGGATCCAATTTATGGTATTAAAGTCACAGATTTTATCACTAAGTGTATATTGAACAATCTGTTTACGTACCGGTTTTTTTCTCAGGGTTGACACATGTTTACGTACCGTATTTTCCTCTCAGGGTTGACACATGTTTACGTACCGTATTTTCCTCTCAGGGTTGACACATGTTTACGTACCGTATTTTCCTCTCAGGGTTGACACATGTTTACGTACCGTATTTTCCTCTCAGGGTTGACACATGTTTACGTACCGTATTTTTCTCTCAGGGTTGACACATGTTTACGTACCGTATTTTCCTCTCAGGGTTGACACATGTTTACGTACCGTATCTTCCTCTCAGGGTTGACACATGTTTACGTACCGTATTTTCCTCTCAGGGTTGACACATGTTAACTTTCCGTATTTTCCTCTCAGGGTTGACACATATCATCACCATGGATCTGCACCAGAAGGAAATCCAGGGTTTTTTTGACATCCCAGTTGAGAATCTCAGGGCCTCACCCTTTCTAATAGACTACATTGAGCAGTCTGTAAGTGGTACCTAATTGTCCCAGGTTATAACCTCATTTTGAACATTGGCCTGTATATCCTAGGTGACTATCTGTAGTATTTCATGTATATGTTAAAAACTGAGAAATGTACTGGTCTGAGCTGTTATGGTTGAATATCATTGCTTACCAAAGGATCTAGGCTATTACTGTCATGTAAAGCTGAAAGTTTTTACAGGTCTTGGAATGATATGTTCATGATTTATTAGACATTGGTGTGGTTGCAAAATTCATTTATGTATTATAAGTAATGTATATGTAAGATGAATTTTTTCAGATACCAGATTACAGAAATGCCATAATAGTAGCTAGAAATCCAAACTCAGTAAAGAGAGCTACCTCGTATGCTGAGCGGCTACACCTGGGGATCGCCGTGATACATGGGGATGATAAGATCACAGAAACAGACTCCGAAGACGGACGTAATTCACCACCATTACAAAGACAGGCACACCATAAAATGGAATTTGGTCTCGAGATTTTACCGGGTAAGTCTGGCTTACATATCATAAAGGTTTCCAATGTGTATAAAAAGCTAGGTTAAACTTAGGTGTAAATTTATACCAGAAATTTGAGTGCAAGAATGTTGGGCTACTATTGCCTTATAGAATTCAACTACAGTCAAACCTGCTCCAACGACCGCCTGTATATAACGACCGCCTGTCTATAACGACCGGTTTTTAGACTCCTAGTGCATTTTTACTATATAATGGCACTGTGCATAACGACCACCTGTCTAATGTGGCTAACGACCGGTCATTTTAGTCCCGTCAAAGTTGTCTAACGACCGGTCGCCGAGATAGACTTTTCGAGTACCGAGTACAGTGTGTGTGTGTGTGTAGTAGCGTCCCTTTGACCTACTTCCGGTAATTAACTCCCTAAGTAAGCAAATGGCAGCTGTAACTGAAGCCCAAGCTATGAATTGTTTATACACCACTGTATGGTTTATAACATAGCGGTCGTAACACTTAAGGTACAAATATGGTTGCCGACTTGAGGATGGAAGTTTTAAAGACCGTTTATGCCTATCGAAGACTGAAATAATGTTTGGTCGCGAACGTCATGTGCACAAAAAGATAACTCGTAAAGAGTGGTTTTGAAGCCACAACTCGTATGCTACGGTAGGCAAAATAAAACATGCTGATTTATTTAATGTGTTCCGTTATTCATTGTCGATATTTAACATTGTTTTATAACTAAGAAATGGCTTGTACTTAACCTATTTCAAATAAGTCCTCTAAATTTACGTTCGATTTCTTTACGATTTGAGTCAGTCGGATATTCGCCTGATGTAACTAGGCCAAATTTGGCCAGAAACATCTTTGGGGGAAGGGAAACAGGGTTTATATAAAATTTTGCTCTGAACCCCTGGGAGCAGAAGGGATGGGGCCCAATAGGGGAAATCAAGGCAATTGTTCTGCATGGATTGTAACCAAATTTGGCCAGAAATATCTTTGAGGTAATGGGAACAGGGTTTGTATAAATTTTGGCTCTGAACGCCCATGGGCAGGAGGAGTGGGGCCTAATAGGGGAAATTGAGGCAAATCTTTAAAATTGCTACTAGTCATAGAGTTCTGCATGGATTGTAACCAAATTTGACCAGAAACATCCTTGGAGGAAGGGAAACCGAGTTTGTATTAATTTTGACTCTGACCCTCGGGGGCAGGATTGGTGGGGCCTTATAGGAGAACTTGAGGCAAATCCTGTAAATCGCTACTTGTCATAGAGTTCTGCATGGATTGTAACTAAATTTGGCCAGAAACATTTTTGGGGGAAGGGGAACAGAGTTTGTATAAATTTTGGCTATGACCCCCGGGGGGGCAGGAGGGGTGGGGCCCAATATGGGAAATAGATAGAAGTAAATTCTTAAAATTGCAACTAGTTCTGCATGGATTTTAACCAAATTTGGCCAGAAATATTGTCTGGGGATAGGAAACAGAATTAGTATAAATTTTGGGTCTGACCCCCTGGAGCAGAAAAAGTGGGGTCCCAATAGGGAAATTAAGAGGTAAATTCCTTCAAAAAAGAAATAATGAATCTGTATTCAGAACATTTCTTGCCATCACAAACCAGGTGAGCAATACAGGCCCTATGGGTCTCTTGTACATATCCTATTACTAGGCTTTGTCTAAATTTTGGTAGGTGTGTTGTCAGTAATATAATCTCTATGATTTTGTTGACAGTGTTGTTGCCGAAGGAGAAGCCCCCGTTAAATGTTGTTGGTGATGTAGGCGGGAGGATAGCTATAATAGTGGTAAGTGGTTCTCAGTAGATTCTGCACCATGAAATAGAAAAGAGTTTAAAGATGCTCCACAGCCGACAAAGCATAAACAAAACTCATCATTTGAACAACAATTGGTGTTTAATCATATTAATCATATACATATATGCCTAATTAACACAAAAAATAATATTGAATAACTTGTTTTACTTTTAGTGAATTTCATTCCACATAGGACATAGTGCCATTGACTTTTTTCGGGAAGCAATTAATTATTTTTGAATATTTTTATCTTAAAGTAAAATAAGTAGCTCAAACTTTTCGATGGTGGTAAGGGTGTAAACTGAAGACAAATACTAATTTTTCTGCTCCTGTTTTTGATAGAGAAAAAGTATCACTTGTCAGCGGTGGAGCATCTTTAATCCAACTAAATTATTAACTCACCGTTCCTTAACTCACCGTTGTTGACGTCCATATATTAGTCTGGGACTACTATTGATGTATCTTCTTCAACTACTGGTTGTACTTGTATGGCTGCTCGGATAGTTCCTTCATTGTAGCATGATGGACTGAACTTTGAAGGGTGTTGTTTCTAGGCTTTATTCAGACGTGATTTGAAAGAATTTAGGGTTTGGGCAGTTACAACTGTTTTTGATAATTTTTTCCAGTTGTCTGTGACACGGTTTGAGAAAGAGTTTTCACAAAGCTTCGTTCTGATCCTCTTTTTATACAGTTTACTACTGTGCTCTCTAGTAGTTTGGTCGTTTTGACCTAACATGATAGTGAGGTTATCTGGTTTAGTGTCAACTGATCCATTGCAGATCTTGTATAGATTTATCATGTCAGCTCTATCACGTCTGTACTCCAAAGATGGTAAACCGGGGCTTTTTAGACGTTCTTCATATCTCTTAGTTCAGGCACTAGTCTTGTGGCACAGCGTTGTACGTTTTTGAGGGTTATTCCGTCTTTCTTAAACATCAGAAACCAGACTGAAGCACAGTATTCCAGATGTGGTCTTACTAGGGATTTGTACAAATTTAGAAAGATCTCCTTGTTCATATAGAGGAATGTTTTAAAAATGAGACTGACAATTCTGTTTGCTTTCTTCGCCTGTATGTTGATATGGTCTGTAAATTTCAACTTGTTGTCAAAGTTCACACCGAGGTCCTTTTCCAAGTTTACTTTCTGGATTATTGTCTTGCTATCCTGGGATTGAATAGAGATGGTCAGATGTATTATTCCCCTGATGAATTTGCATATATTTACATTTTTCCTTATTAAGTGACATTTGCCACTTAATGGTCCTGTTATTGACCTTATTGAGATTTTTCTGTCAGCAAAACATTTTGATGTTGTTGTTGATTTCTTCTTCTGGAAGGTTATTAACATAGATGAGAAACAAGATGGGCCCCAAAACACTGCCTTGGGGAACTCCACTTAATGTGTTGTATGATATCCCTACAGAAAGCTTGCCTGTCTGTATTTACCTTTGTTAGGTGTAGACTGATCATGTTTTACTTGAAATAATTTTGTCCCAGTCAATCCTAATCAGCTGATTTAATGAAATGTAAAAATTCAAATGTTTTAGATACTTTTTTAAATGGCAAAAAATTGGTTTTGGACTTAAATTACTAATTGAATTTTAACAAAATTTAGTCAAAATGGCAGTGAAACAGATTTTGCATAAATCACCAACATTATCTTTTCATTTGGTACAGTGAAATCATATAAGTACTGAATTGATTCTAACAAATTATGGTCTGAGGAAAATACTGACTGACCCTGTCAGGTTAGGGTTAGGGGTTAAAGTTAGGGTTAGAGATTAGGGGTCAGGGCAGAGGGTTAGGGGTTGATATCCAATAGTTGACAGAGAGGCAAGTCTTTATTATTGCTGTGAGTTCCTGAGACACCTACCAATCATACATCTTGAACAACATTTATCTGGTTACAGGACGACATGATAGATGATGTGAAATCCTATGTCAATATTGCGGAGGTGTTAAAGGACCGTGGGGCCTACAAAGTGTACGTAATGGCTACACACGGACTACTGTCGTCAGACGCTCCCCGATTACTTGACGACTCCTGTATAGACGAGGTAAAACCAACAGGCCTATGTACAAAGCTCCAGTGAATTAACAAAAGATTTGCTATTGTTAGCTCATCTGGTACGAAGGACCAAGGTGAGCTTATGCCATACCGTGGCGTCCGGCGTCCGGCGTCCGTCTGTCCGTCCGTCCGTCCGTCCGTCCGTCAACAATCGACTTCTTCTCCATAACCGCTGGTCGGATTTCAACAAAATTTGACTGGTAGCATCCTTATGGGCTACTAACTGAAAATTGTACAAATGATGGGGCTGACCCCCCAGGGGCCTGAGGGGCGGGGCCTAAAGGGGTCAATTTGGCTATTACCATTTAAACGACTTCTTCTCTGAAACTAAGCATGGGATAGCACCCAAAATGCAATGGTAGCATCCTTATAGGGTGGGGATTCAAAATTGTGCAAATGATGGGGCTGACACCCTTGGGGCCTGAGGGGCGGGGTCAAAAGGGGTCAATTTGACTACAGTAAAACCCCTATAACTCGAACTGCAGGGGACCAGGTCAATAGTTCGAGGAATACGGGGTATTCGACTCATCCGAGGTTGGTCAAGATCGACAGTTAAAATGTCCGGTTTCAAACTATGACAAACAATGCACGGCAATGACATTTTAATTACCCTATCTTTCAGCATTTTGGATTTCTTTATTTAAGTGTTGTATTGATAGCAATATCAAGTTGAAAAAATGTATAACATAAATTTAGCGTTTGGAAAAGCTAATGAGAAAGCCCTAAATCAAATGTCATTCACATCAGAGTAAGCGCTCGTCATCTAGGTTAATGTACAATATCCATATTGGTCAACAAGGAGTATTTTCTATTATTTAATTATCACAAATTATTTAAAACATTTACAAAATACATACTCACAATAAAGTTATTAACCAGCATATTTACGGACATAAGGAATGATATCTATAGATGTCTATTTAGTATTTACGAGTAAAGTTACAAAATACAATTTACATGAAAAGATACGGAACGCACTGATAAAATGTACTTAGCATATATCGTTTGATATCGTTTACATCTTTCGGCAAATAACATTGTGTTAGCCTGTCGAATGAAACCAACGAAGAAATTAAAAAAAAAAAAACTTTTATAATTAGGCGGACGTCAGCAATATCTTCCGCCTCTTTTGTCATTTCACAATGCGTACTTTCTATTGACACAGATCAACAACTTCCGTATTTACAACGAAAATTATTACGAGAGAAACATTAATAACTTAATGCCTTTTCTGAAATATTTAAATAAAGTTAGCATTAAACAACGGCTTGCGATCGTGTAGGTAGGTAATAATGACACCGTTAATCCCTTAATTACCTAAAGGCTTGACACGCCAATTGTATAAACACAAGATCGTGAGCAATTATCCATGTTGGTCGGTGCAGTCAGGTGTGACACAGGTAAAAAAATCTCAAGGGCCGAACACCTGTTCGACGAATACATGGGTAAATACTATGTATTTGATGCAACAGGGACATATTTCTGTTCGAGGAATAAGGGGTATTCGACGAATAGCTGTTCGAGCTATCCGGGGTTTTGTTACTTAGATTATATAGAGAGACGGTCGGGACCGTACGACCAGTTCGATGAATAGGGGGTATTCGAGGAATCCGGGTTCGAGTTAGAGGGGTTTTACTGTATTTCCATTTATACGACTTCTTCTCTGAAACTAAGCATGGGATAGCACCCAAAATGCAATGGTAGCATCCTTATAGGGTGGGGATTCAAAATTGTACAAATGATGGGGCTGACCCCCCGGGGGCCTGAGGGGCGGGGTCAAAAGGGGTCAATTTGGCTTTTCCATATAAACGACTTCTTCTCTGAAACTAAGCATGGGATAGCACCCAAAATGCAATGGTAGCATCCTTATAGGGTGGGGATTCAAAATTGTACAAATGATGGGGCTGACCCCCTAGGGGCCTGAGGGGCGAGGTCAAAAGGGGTCAATTTGGCTATTTCCATATAAATGACTTCTTCTCTGCAACTAAGCATGGGATATATATATATAGCACCCATAATGCAATGGTAGCATCCTTAGAGGGTGAGGTTTCAAAATTGTGCAAATGATAGGGCTGACCCCCCGGGGGCTTGAGGGGTGGGGTCAAAAGTGGTCAATATGACTATTTCCGTATAAACGACTTCTTCTCTGTAACTAAACATGGGATTACGCTCATAATGCAATGGTAGCATCCTTATAGGGTGGGGATTCAAAATTGTACAAATGATGGGACTGATCCCCCCAGGGGCTAAGGGGCAGGGTCGAAAGGGAGCAATTTATGCTGTTGTCATATATATAAACGACTTCTTCTCTGCAACTCAGCATGGAAGAGCACTCATAATGCAATAGTAGCATCCTTATAGGATGGGGATTTAAAATTGTACAAAAAGTATAGGGCTGACTCCCTGGGGCCTTAGACGTGGGGCCAAAAAGGTCAATTAGGCTATTTTTTTCATATAAATTACTTCCTCTCTGAACCTTTGTATTGGATAGCATATTTGTATGGTATCTATAGCATCATCATATGGTTGTGTCTCAAAATTAAACAAATTTTGTAGTCAATTTTACTCATTTTCCTAATTGTACGATCCGCGCGAGTCTTAGTGATAATTACAAAAAACAAAAACAGGTGAGCAATACAGGCCCTCTGGGCCTCTTGTTGATGCTACATCATTTGCTTACATCTAATGTGGTCACTATTTACATTTTGTCATTGTACTGGTTTCAATATATTTTCTGTCAATCAGTATTCCTCAGTGAACATTGATTATTTTTTCTCTATTCCTCACTGGTTTTATCCTCTGATAATTTGTAGTTACTGATTGTCTGCAAACTTGCTATACATGTAAATGATTTCTCATATGTGACATTATCTAGTCAATGTTCACAAGGAATTCCAGTCCCTGCTGAACAAAACCAACAAATCTTTGTTGTTTCATTTTTGAATGCAGTTCCTCTAGCGGTCCAAAACATTTGTGCTGTATATTATTATCCCCCGCCTAACGAAGTTGGCAAAGGATATACAAATGGGTTCCGTCCATTCGTCCGTCCGTCCGTCCGTCTGTCCGTCCGTACGAATGGTTTCCGGAGCATAACTCTAAAACCAGTAGAGATGTTTCCAGGAAACTTCATACACACATATTGGTCTTATGGTCTAGTAGTGCCTTTTGCTATTTTAGGTTTTCATTTTTTGCATTTTTTCCGTAACCATGGAAACATTGCTGAAAATATCATATTTTTGTACCAGGTTCGTTTCCAGAGCATAACTCTAAAACCAGAAGAGATATTTCATAACTTCATAGACATATTGGTCTTATGGTCTAGTAGTGCCTTTTGCTATTTTAAGGTTTTCACTTTTTGTACTTTTTTCTGTAACCATGGAAACATTGCTGAAAATATCATATTTTTGTACCAGGTTCGTTTCCGCAGCATAACTGGAAAACCGGTTGAGATATATGCACGGAACTCCATAGGCACATTAGTCTTATGGTCTAGTAGTGCCTTTTGCTATTTTAAGGTTTTCACTTTTTGTACTTTTTTCTGTAACCATGGAAACATTGTTGAAAATGGCAGATTTTTGTGTAAGAATCGTTTCTGGAGCACAACTCTAAAACCAGCAGAGATATTCCATGAAACTTCATAGACACATTGTTCTTATGGTCTAGTAGTGCCTTTTGCTATTTTTAGGTTTTCACTTTTTGTGCTTTTTTCTGTAACCATAGAAACTTTGCTGAAAATATCATATTTTTGTAGCAGGTTCATTTCCGGAGCATAACTCAAAAACCAGCAGAGATATTTCCACGAAACTTCATAGACACATTCTTTTTATGGTCTAGTAGTACCTTTTGCTATTTTTAGGTTTTCATTTTTTGCACTTTTTCCGTTATCATGGAAACATTGCTGAAAATATCATGGTAAATGGTAAATGTTACTTTGCAAAACTCCACCCATCTTTGTGTATATAGTCTAATATAAATGTCAAGGCTGTATACCTGATTCAACAATTGCAGCCCCGCTCTACTTGAATTATACTCCATCTTTCTTTAGCTCAACTTCCTTTTTCCTGGGTTTTTTTTCATACACATAAGTCTCCACAATCAAACTTACTTCAGCTTTGATATCTCCATTGGCGGGGGATCTGAATGAATATGTCCTTGTAGACGTTAAGAGGTGGTTGTGATAATTACATTTTCACATGATGTATTTTACATGTGATATGAGATGTATTTTACATGTGATATAAATTCTATCTGTTACATTTTCCCATGGTGTATTTTACATGTGATATGAATTCTATCTGTTACATTTTCACATGATATGTTTTACATGTGATGTAAATTCTATCTGTTACATTTTCCCATGGTGTATTTTACATGTGATATGAATTCTATCTGTTACATTTTCACATGATATGTTTTACATTTGATATAAATTCTATCTGTTACATTTTCACATGGTATGTTTTACATTTGATATAAATTCTATCTGTTACATTTTCACATGGTGTATTTTACATGTGATATGAATTCTATCTGTTTCATTTTCACATGATATGTTTTACATTTGATATGAATTACATGTTACATTTTCACATGATGTATTTTACATGTGATATGAATTCTATCTGTTTCATTTTCACATGATATGTTTTACATTTGATATGAATTTTATCTGTTACATTTTTACATGATGTATTTTACATGTGATATGAATTTTATCTGTTACATTTTCACATGATATGTTTTACATTTGATATGAATTCTATCTGTTTCATTTTTCTAATGGTGTATTTTACATGTGATATGAATTCTATCTGTTTCATTTTCACATGATATGTTTTACATTTGATATGAATTATATCTGTTACATTTTTACATGATGTATTTTACATGTGATATGAATTTTATCTGTTACATTTTCACATGATATGTTTTACATTTGATATGAATTCTATCTGTTTCATTTTTCTAATGGTGTATTTTACATGTGATATGAATTATATCTGTTTGATATGAATTCTATCTGTTAACAGGTGGTTGTGACCAATACGGTTCCTCATGAGGTCCAGAAGATGCAATGTCATAAGATTCGTACTGTGGACATCAGTGTGATGCTAGTGGAGGCGATCCGTCGGATACACAACAATGAATCCATGTCTTATCTGTTCCGAAATATAGGCATGGAAGACTGATATCTCTTTCACTGCTCTCTTATCCACACTAACAGTACTACAAAGTAAATCACTCCTATTTCTCTGTCAGTAATTCTAGTATATCCTCCCTTTCCAATCTGTAGGAAACACGGGTCTAGTCAGGGGATCTCAGCTAGATCTGAATGTCTACACGATTCAGGTCAGAACTATGTATAGTGTTTATAAGGAAATAAATAAACTGCTTCCCCAAGCATAAAATTTTAGGAAATACAGTTGGAGGAGAGTACATTTAGGAATACTGTATCATCCATTTTTACTTCAAAGCCAATAATTCTGTACGGTGTATTGTAAGAATGACTTCCAGATAACACACCCCTCTCTCTTCTCATTTTGTCTAGCATTCTAGTCATTAGACCTGTCATTTGTATTACAGCAGATATTTTAAAATTTGCAAAAATTATCTATAAATCCCAAAGTTACATGTTAAAAATATATCAATATAGAAATACAAGTGATTTACTTTATTTACTAATTGTAATATGTTCACTTCCTCGACAACCTGTGGTTGCGTAATCTGTTGCCTCGACAGCCTGTGGTTAGGTAACCGGTTGCCTTGACAACCTGTGGTTGGGTAACCCGTTGCATCGACAACCTGTTGTTGGGTAACCTGTTGCCTTGACAACCTGTAGTTGGGTAACCAGTTGTCAATAAAATTTGAACTGTAATTCTAGTTTAGTGGTATCAACCAAAAGCTAACATAGGTGTTTTTTTTCCCAAAGATTTGTTTGATTTTATCTCTTCATGGATGACTTATTCAGGAAGAAAAATGTTCACAGATTCTCGTTTTAAATACTGATTTGGTAAAACAAGATAATTTTACACTATTTAAACTTCAGAAATATTTGTAAATGGAATTTTCACATCAACCACCTGTTGTCAAGTATTCCTATTTCTTTGTTGATATGATGAGCATGTTGTTTTCATAGATCCCTTATGTTCATTCCTTAGTTTGGATTTCAATCAATGTTCATATTGAGCACAAACTAGAGACTTGTCTTAGTTTGCTTGCTTTGGTATTTGTAGAAACATGTATCTCGAAAGCTTTGTTTTGTATCAAGCACTTTTATATTCATAAGAAACTGATAGTCATACAATTTTGAAATGAATTTTGTTTGAATAATAAGGAAAATTAATATAACCGAGTTTATAGATATATGGATACATTAATAATATTTTTGGCATAATGGTGTAGTAAAATTTAAGAAATTTAATATTTTGAAAATATTTTTGTATATTAAAGCATCTACCAGTATAAATTATATGTATGTATGACAATATACTTGTAGTATTGCAATATGGCTGAGTGTGAGCGACAATATTTAGAGAGCAGAGCCTGATATAAGGATTTTGAATGAAATATGGATATATAATTGAAAGCTTTTCCAGTAGTTCTGCCATTCATTTTGAGTGTGCCATGGCAGCTGTGATTTTAATAATTTTGCTTTGATTATTTTTTTTCATTTTTGCAAATAGTTTGTACCTGGTAATTAGTTTCAATGGATATTTTTTTTTCTGACAGAGTTATCTCTCCTTAGTATCAGCTCTTGATTGTTTGATCACTTGTGTCCATGTGGATTTTTGTTCCTATGAATGTTTTCTCGAAAACTAATGATGAAACAATTAAAAGCTCCATCCATGAGGAAATAACTTTCTATAATATCACTGGTAATTAAAAAGAAAAATAATAACATTGCAACATAAAGTTTATAAATGGCTGTTGTGTAATTTGCAGTAATGTAGTTATATATATTCTGATACCGGTAATATAAGTAGTACTGTGCTGAAAATGAAAATTAATCAAGATGCAGATTTTTTTTCTCTCAATCACATCAAATAATCTTTGATTACATTATAAATCTGTTTTATTTGTTACTGTAAGTTATTGGACTAAGAAGAATGCTGGTGGTACCAGCATTCTTCATCTCTGGCTAGTGAATAAAAAACCACATAAGGCATTGGCAGGTGTTGACTTTCTATGGGTTCTCTGGTATATTCCTGCACCTCTTAAACCTGGCGTGTCCTTTAATGACCCTTGGCTGATCGTAATGAAATGCAAAAAAAAAAAAAAAAAAAAAAAGTTAACTATTATTCAACAAACACTAACTAGTTTTGTTATAAACAGAGTGACAAAGGGCATTTGCATATTTATGTATAAGGTAGGCGTAAAAGACCAGGAATTAGACTTGCGATTCCATCATCTTTATACAACTATACTTATGGTTCTTGATGAGGCAATCTTGAACCTGTTAGTACTCGGGCCCTAGAGGTAAGCTTGAATCTGGGGTTTCAACAAATTAACCATTCCATAGCAATATTGTAGGAGTCGGTCGTCACAGATTTTACTTTACTTTGCTTGGTTTGAATGCATGGACCCTGTATGCATTTCTTTGTTTGAATTTAGAATGATTGGTTCATTGCTTAGTCTTTGTAGATTATCCAAAATCGACACATTCTCTTGGATAGAAATATTAATAAATAATGCTTTACTAAATGAGAAATTCAAATATTTGGTTGAAATTTGAAAGATTAACGATGATCTGTAGAACAATAAAATGAGAAAGACAATGAAATTATGGTCATGAAAAGTAGACTTATTGTTATTTCAATAATAGGTATTTCATAATTATAAACACATCAAGATTGTGATGTAGCATAGTTACTAGATTGATAATATATTCAAATGATGAGAGGTTTTATTCTTCTTCTTTTTATTAGTCAACATTTACTGGGAAATGTTAATGAGCTTTTTTATGATTTCCACAGAAACACAAGACTAAGAAACATTAACAGGACGTACAGATGAAGAGTGTTCAGTGTTTCGTCATACAAACTTATATCCTAGTCTATGCAACATTATATTAATGTTAACAAACTGCAACAACTTTCTTCAAACTAATGACATGTACTCTTTCTGATAAACATTTCACTATATTTCCTGACTCATAGAATGACAGTGTAGTAAGGATCCCAAGTCTATGATGGATTTTGACTTTTCATTAGCTTGCTGGTACTGTATGGTATAGGAATGTCTGTAGGTGAATGTAAACACTGTACATGGATAGTATTGGGAGAAATGTCGGAAAACCTTTCCAATAACTACAAAGTTACGCTATTTACTACATCAGAATTCTTTCTGTTATCTCATGCATCTCTACGTAATCCATGAGAATTTCCCTCGGATATACATGATTAAATACTTCGTTTAGTTATTTTGTGGACGAGGTCAACCTTAGCTTGTTTAGTTAATTTGTGGATGAGGTCATCCTTAGCTACAATATCCTACTAGGTATGCTGTTATGGGTGTCTGAAGCTGTTGTTGATAATGCCCAAAGTTTTTACTATCAACAATGAATTCTGTTGTTTTGAATGTCCATTATAATGAGGTATTTGTTAGATTATCTAAACTGTTTTGTTTGTGCCCTAAATCATTCAGTAAAGGTGTTGTATATTCTATGTCTGAAGCTTTTGTTGTCTGGAGACAAGACAACCACATATAACCTGTATGTTATAAGCTATTTATAAAGCTAGATTTTTAAGTATGATTTCAGCATGAAATGTTGAGTGACCTGATGACTTTTACAGTACTAACAGCCCCCGCCAAGATATAATTTATTTATTTACAGTTTTTAACTACTACTCCGACACTTTGAGAGAATAATCTCATTTTAATAACCCACCAGTCTAAGGGATTGGAATATTTACCATGTTCAACCTTATAAGCACACAGGGCACGTAAGAAAATTTAGAATAGTTACTGGAGTATTATTTCTGGGAGAAACTCGTTCATTTTACACTTTATTCACAAGATTGAAAGCAGTGGAGGCATTGGTCTTTTGTCAGTGCAAGTAACTCACAGAAACTTTAGAGCATTAGACAGTTTAACTGATGAATATATTTCTAAAATTTATAAAAATGCTTTGAAATTAAAACCTCTTTTTTATTATCATCTACTGGTAGCTTAAACTCCTTATGGGTAGAAGCTAGAAGCACTTCTAGGTTTCCTAACATATGTACCTGGTCCAAAATATAGAGAAAAGGAGGAAGTACCTAAAGGGACATCAGTGCTTATTGGTAAGAACACAGTATTCGGTCTCCTATCTGTGTTTGATTATTAATCACAATCTCAATTTGTTTTTTCTATATACTGGCAGTGCATTTACTGGGACACTAAAACCTTATAAGATACAGATCTGTTAGTCTAAGGACACAAGTGTTATTAGAATTCTGATTATTGAATCTGTACAAAATACAAAGCATTTACACATATCAATATTGAACATCCCAACCCGTGTTATTGTGAACATTTTAGACAAGGTTGTATGTTTGAGATATAATATGATTTAAACATACTTATAAGTAGATTTGTTATTAACGAAAAACTGACTTTATTAAAACAAGAAGGAGGCACATGTACTTGAGGAGTCTTATTTAAATTATTACAGGTACTAGTATATCGGGATCAATCAGAAAATCTTTCTTCAGGCCAAAACTAAGTATTAGTCTGGGAGACCAATAAAGCTCACCTAACATTGACTCCATGCTTTAATTACTTGTTGTAACTATTATCATTTAATGACCCAAGTGTTTGTTAAATTGGTGTGTTAATTTTGTTATAAGCTCGGCTTTTATTGACAGGGGTACCCGAGTTTACTGTGTTTTTTTATCATATGTGTTAATATATGTGTGTGTGATGTATGATTAAGAAATTATCAAATACCAGTATTTTTCAGTTATGGATATTCATTCATTTTAAATTTGAATGACATTTGGTTTTTTTATTTAAAAAATTAAAATTACTATAGAAAATAATAAAACAAAAATATCTGATAATCAGATGTTATTCATCATGTACAACGTAATACTCCTTATTTCACTTTTAATACTTCTCAGTTGTTTAACATCAGTTGTTTATCATGAGTTTTTCAGAGTTTTCAAAATTTATGTTAGATGAAAAAAAATCTTAGATGAAACATTAAGTTAAAGGTTATAAGATCTATATTGAGCATCAAAATTAAATTAAGATGCTATTTTTAGATATGTTTATGCTATCTGAGAATTTAATACTTTAAAATTTATTAAATCATGACTTGTAATTGGGAATATTCAGAACAGTAATTGTATTACATGGAGGGGTAAGGAACTAAAATGTTACGAGAGAATGAAATAAAAGTGGTGATTATTGTTTTGGATATCTTTGTGATTTTTGTGGCGACAAACTAACCACTGTATTTTCGTGAGGTACAAATTGTTATTTTGCAAGAGAGCTAAATAGCGAATTCAAATGTTTTTTACGTAATTGCATGAAACAAATTTAATGGTAGCTCTTGATTGCAAGTTTATGTATTCACGATTATGTGTAGAAATTAAGGTGGACACCAAATATTGTATACAGAAAATAAAGTGGTTATCACTCTTTCATTCGAGATGTATTCACTTTAGAAATTGCTCCTATAGTGACTCTTATAATAGGCGACTGTCACTACATCAAGTCTGAAGGCTGCTCCTATAGTGACTCTTATAATGGGTTACTGTCACTACATCAAGGCTGAAGGCTGCTCCTATAGTGACTCTAATGGGCGACTGTCACTACATCAAGGCTGAAGACTGCTCCTATAGTGACTCTTATAATGGGTGACTGTCACTACATCAAGGCAGAAGGCTGTTCCTATAGTGACTCTTATAATGGGTTACTGTCTTACATCAAGGCTGAAGGCTAGTGACTAATGGGCGACTGTCACTACATCAAGGCTGAAGGCTGCTCCTATAGTGACTCTTATAATGGGCGACTGTCACTACATCAAGGCTGAAGGCTGCTCCTATAGTGACTCTTATAATGGGCGACTGTCACTACATCAAGGCTGAAGGCTGCTCCTATAGTGACTCTTATAATGGGCGACTGTCACTACATCAAGGCTGAAGGCTGCTCCTATAGTGACTCTAATGGGCGACTGTCACTACATCAAGTCTGAAGGCTGCTCCTATAGTGACTCTTATAATGGGCGACTGTCACTACATCAAGGCTGAAGGCTGCTCCTATAGTGACTCTTATAATGGGCGACTGTCACTACATCAAGGCTGAAGGCTGCTCCTATAGCGACTCTTATTATGGGCAACTGTCACTACATCAAGGCTGAAGGCTGTTCCTATAGTGACTCTTATAATGGGCGACTGTCATTACAACAAGGCTGAGGGCTGCTCCTATAGTGACTCTTATAATGGGCGACTGTCACTACATCAAGGCTGAAGGCTGTTCCTATAGTGACTCTTATTATGGGCGACTGTCACTACATCAAGGCTGAAGGCTGCTCCTATAGTGACTCTTATAATGGGCGACTGTCACTACATCAAGGCTGAAGGCTGCTCCTATAGTGACCATTATAATGGGCGACTGTCACTACATCAATGCTGAAGACTGCTCCTATAGTGACTCTTATAATGGGCGACTGTCACTACATCAAGGCTGAAGGCTGCTCCTACAGTGACTCTTTTATGGGCGACTGTCACTACATCAAGTCTGAAGGCTGCTCCTATAGTGACTCTTATAATGGGCGACTGTCACTACATCAAGGCTGAAGGCTGCTCCTATAGTGACTCTTATAATGGACGACTGTCACTACATCAAGGTTGAAGGCTGCTCCTATAGTGACTCTTATAATGGGCGACTGTCACTACATCAAGGCTGAAGGCTGCTCCTATAGTGACTCTTATAATGGGCGACTGTCACTACATCAAGGCTGAAGGCTGCTCCTACAGTGACTCTTTTATGGGCGACTGTCACTACATCAAGTCTGAAGGCTGCTCCTATAGTGACTCTTATAATGGGCGACTGTCACTACATCAAGGCTGAAGGCTGCTCCTATAGTGACTCTTATACTGTCACTACATCAAGGCTGAAGGCTGCTCCTATAGTGACTCTTATAATGGACGACTGTCACTACATAAAGGTTGAAGGCTGCTCCTATAGTGACTCTTATAATGGGCGACTGTCACTACATCAAGGCTGAAGGCTGCTCCTATAGTGAATATTATAATGGGCGACTGTCACTACATCAAGGCTGAAGGCTGCTCCTATAGAGACTCTTATAATGGTCGACTGTCATTACAACAAGGCTGAAGGCTGCTCCTATAGTGACTCTTATAATGGGCGACTGTCACTACATCAAGGCTGAAGGCCCAGGGTACTCATATTAGGCCTGTGACATGCTGGGATGAAGGGCTACAAAGTTTGTTCAAATGAATGACCTGTCCTCCATTCAAGGTCACAGGGGTCAAATAGGCTAAAATCGTTAAACGACTTCTTGTGGATAATTAAGAGGCATAGGGACCTGATATTGGGCCTGTGACATGCTGGGATTAAGGGCTACCAAGTTGTTCAAATGAATGACCTTGACCTCCAGCCAAGGTCAGGGGGATCAAATAGGCTAAAATCATTATAGAACTTCTTGTATATAACAAAGACCCTGGGTACTGACAGACGGCCTAGTTATAAATATGTTACCATTGTTAAAGACCCTGGGTACTGACAGACGGCCTAGTTATAAATATGTTACCATTGTTAAAGACCCTGGGTACTGACAGTCGGCCTAGTTATAAATATGTTACCATTGTTAAAGACCCTGGGTACTGACAGACGGCCTAGTTATAAATATGTTACCATTGTTAAAGACCCTGGGTACTGACAGACGGCCTATTTATAAATATGTTACAATTGTTAAAAGACCCTGGGTACTGACAGACGGCCTAGTTATAAATATGTTACCATTGTTAAAGACCCTGGGTACTGACAGTCGGCCTTGTTATAAATATGTTACCATTGTTAAAGACCCTGGGTACTGACAGACGGCCTAGTTATAAATATGTTACCATTGTTAAAGACCCTGGGTACTGACAGTCGGCCTAGTTATAAATATGTTACCATTGTTAAAGACCCTGGGTACTGACAGACGGCCTAGTTATAAATATGTTACCATTGTTAAAGACCCTGGGTACTGACAGACGGCCTAGTTATAAATATGTTACCATTGTTAAAGACCCTGGGTACTGACAGTCGGCCTAGTTATAAATATGTTACCATTGTTAAAGACCCTGGGTACTGACAGACGGCCTAGTTATAAATATGTTACCATTGTTAAAGACCCTGGGTACTGACAGTCGGCGCCTAGTTATAAATATGTTACCATTGTTAAAGACCCTGGGTACTGACAGTCGGCCTAGTTATAAATATGTTACCATTGTTAAAGACCCTGGGTACTGACAGTCGGCCTAGTTATAAATATGTTACCATTGTTAAAGACCCTGGGTACTGACAGACGGCCTAGTTATAAATATGTTACCATTGTTAAAGACCCTGGGTAACAGCGGCCTAGTTATAAATATGTTACCCCCTGGGTACTGACAGTCGGCCTAGTTATAAATATGTTACCATTGTTAAAGACCCTGGGTACTGACAGACGGCCTAGTTATAAATATGTTACCATTGTTAAAGACCCTGGGTACTGACAGTCGGCCTAGTTATAAATAAATTGTTACCTGATGAGTTATAAAACATTGTAAGACCCTGGGTACTGACAGACGGCCTAGTTATAAATATGTTACCATTGTTAAAGACCCTGGGTACTGACAGACAGCCTAGTTATAAATATGTTACCATTGTTAAAGACCCTGGGTACTGACAGTCGGCCTAGTTATAAATATGTTACCATTGTTAAAGACCCTGGGTACTGACAGTCGGCCTAGTTATAAATATGTTACCATTGTTAAAGACCCTGGGTACTGACAGCGGCCTAGTTATAAATATGTTACCATTGTTAAAGACCCTGGGTACTGACAGTCGGCCTAGTTATAAATATGTTACCATTGTTAAAGACCCTGGGTACTGACAGTCGGCCTAGTTATAAATATGTTACCATTGTTAAAGACCCTGGGTACTGACAGTCGGCCTAGTTATAAATATGTTACCATTGTTAAAGACCCTGGGTACTGACAGTCGGCCTAGTTATAAATATGTTACCATTGTTAAAGACCCTGGGTACTGACAGACGGCCTAGTTATAAATATGTTACCATTGTTAAAGACCCTGGGTACTGACAGACGGCCTAGTTATATAAATATGTTACCATTGTTAAAGACCCTGGGTACTGACAGACGGCCTAGTTAATACGTGAGGTCTGAAGTCGGCCTAGTTATAAATATGTTACCATTGTTAAAGACCCTGGGTACTGACAGTCGGCCTAGTTATAAATATGTTACCATTGTTAAAGACCCTGGGTACTGACAGTCGGCCTAGTTATAAATATGTTACCATTGTTAAAGACCCTGGGTACTGACAGTCGGCCTAGTTATAAATATGTTACCATTGTTAAAGACCCTGGGTACTGACAGTCGGCCTAGTTATAAATATGTTACCATTGTTAAAGACCCTGGGTACTGACAGTCGGCCTAGTTATAAATATGTTACCATTGTTAAAGACCCTGGGTACTGACAGACGGCCTAGTTATAAATATGTTACAATTGTTAAAGACCCTGGGTACTGACAGACGGCCTAGTTATAAATATGTTACAATTGTTAAAGACCCTGGGTACTGACAGACGGCCTAGTTATAAATATGTTACAATTGTTAAAGACCCTGGGTACTGACAGTCAGCACCCTAGTTATAAATATGTTACCATTGTTAAAGACCCTGGGTACTGACAGACGGCCTAGTTATAAATATGTTACAATTGTTAAAGACCCTGGGTACTGACAGTCGGCCTAGTTATAAATATGTTACCATTGTTAAAGACCCTGGGTACTGACAGACGGCCTAGTTATAAATATGTTACCATTGTTAAAGACCCTGGGTAGTCGGCCTAGTTATAAATATGTTACCATTGTTAAAGACCCTGGGTACTGACAGTCGGCCTAGTTATAAATATGTTACCATTGTTAAAGACCCTGGGTACTGACAGACGGCCTAGTTATAAATATGTTACCATTGTTAAAGACCCTGGGTACTGACAGTCGGCCTAGTTATAAATATGTTACCATTGTTAAAGACCCTGGGTACTGACAGTCGGCCTAGTTATAAATATGTTACCATTGTTAAAGACCCTGGGTACTGACAGTCGGCCTAGTTATAAATATGTTACCATTGTTAAAGACCCTGGGTACTGACAGTCGGCCTATTTATAAATATGTTACCATTGTTAAAGACCCTGGGTACTGACAGTCGGCCTAGTTATAAATATGTTACCATTGTTAAAGACCCTGGGTACTGACAGACGGCCTAGTTATAAATATGTTACCATTGTTAAAGACCCTGGGTACTGACAGACGGCCTAGTTATAAATATGTTACCATTGTTAAAGACCCTGGGTACTGACAGACAGCCTAGTTATAAATATGTTACCATTGTTAACCCTGGGTACTGACAGACGGCCTAGTTATAAATATGTTACCATTGTTAAAGACCCTGGGTACTGACAGTCGGCCTAGTTATAAATATGTTACCATTGTTAAAGACCCTGGGTACTGACAGTCGGCCTAGTTATAAATATGTTACCATTGTTAAAGACCCTGGGTACTGACAGTCGGCCTAGTTATAAATATGTTACCATTGTTAAAGACCCTGGGTACTGACAGTCGGCCTAGTTATAAATATGTTACCATTGTTAAAGACCCTGGGTACTGACAGTCGGCCTAGTTATAAATATGTTACCATTGTTAAAGACCCTGTTAAAGACCTTGGGTATTGTTAAAGACAGTCGGCCTAGTTATAAATATGTTACCATTGTTAAAGACCCTGGGTACTGACAGTCGGCCTAGTTATAAATATGTTACCATTGTTAAAGACCCTGGGTACTGACAGTCGGCCTAGTTATAAATATGTTACCATTGTTAAAGACCCTGGGTACTGACAGTCGGCCTAGTTATAAATATGTTACCATTGTTAAAGACCCTGGGTACTGACAGACGGCCTAGTTATAAATATGTTACCATTGTTAAAGACCCTGGGTACTGACAGTCGGCCTAGTTATAATATGTTTGTTATAACACGCCTGTTATAAATATGTTACCATTGTTAAAGACCCTGGGTACTGACAGACGGCCTAGTTATAAATATGTTACCATTGTTAAAGACCCTGGGTACTGACAGACGGCCTAGTTATAAATATGTTACCATTGTTAAAGACCCTGGGTACTGACAGTCGGCCTAGTTATAAATATGTTACCATTGTTAAAGACCCTGGGTACTGACAGTCGGCCTAGTTATAAATATGTTACCCTGGGTACTGACAGTCGGCCTAGTTATAAATATGTTACCATTGTTAAAGACCCTGGGTACTGACAGTCGGCCTAGTTATAAATATGTTACCATTGTTAAAGACCCTGGGTACTGACAGACGGCCTAGTTATAAATATGTTACAATTGTTAAAGACCCTGGGTACTGACAGTCGGCCTAGTTATAAATATGTTACCATTGTTAAAGACCCTGGGTACTGACAGACGGCCTAGTTATAAATATGTTACCATTGTTAAAGACCCTGGGTACTGACAGTCGGCCTAGTTATAAATATGTTACCATGGGTACTGACAGTCGGCCTAGTTATAAATATGTTACCATTGTTAAAGACCCTGGGTACTGACAGACGGCCTAGTTATAAATATGTTACCATTGTTAAAGACCCTGGGTACTGACAGACGGCCTAGTTATAAATATGTTACCATTGTTAAAGACCCTGGGTACTGACAGACGGCCTAGTTATAAATATGTTACCATTGTTAAAGACCCTGGGTACTGACAGTCGGCCTAGTTATAAATATGTTACCATTGTTAAAGACCCTGGGTACTGACAGTCGGCCTAGTTATAAATATGTTACCATTGTTAAAGACCCTGGGTACTGACAGTCGGCCTAGTTATAAATATGTTACCATTGTTAAAGACCCTGGGTACTGACAGTCGGCCTAGTTATAAATATGTTACCATTGTTAAAGACCCTGGGTACTGACAGTCGGCCTAGTTATAAATATGTTACCATTGTTAAAGACCCTGGGTACTGACAGTCGGCCTAGTTATAAATATGTTACCATTGTTAAAGACCCTGGGTACTGACAGACGGCCTAGTTATAAATATGTTACCATTGTTAAAGACCCTGGGTACTGACAGACGGCCTAGTTATAAATATGTTACCATTGTTAAAGACCCTGGGTACTGACAGTCGGCCTAGTTATAAATATGTTACCATTGTTAAAGACCCTGGGTACTGACAGTCGGCCTAGTTATAAATATGTTACCATTGTTAAAGACCCTGGGTACTGACAGACGGCCTAGTTATAAATATGTTACCATTGTTAAAGACCCTGGGTACTGACAGTCGGCCTAGTTATAAATATGTTACCATTGTTAAAAGACCCTGGGTACTGACAGTCGGCCTAGTTATAAATATGTTACCATTGTTAAAAAGACCCTGGGTACTGACAGTCGGCCTAGTTATAAATATGTTACCATTGTTAAAGACCCTGGGTACTGACAGTCGGCCTAGTTATAAATATGTTACCATTGTTAAAGACCCTGGGTACTGACAGTCGGCCTAGTTATAAATATGTTACCATTGTTAAGACCCTGGTATGACAGACGGCCTTTATAAATATGTACCATTGTAAAGACCCTGGGTACTGACAGACGGCCTAGTTTATAAATATGTTACCATTGTTAAAGACCCTGGGTACTGACAGTCGGCCTAGTTATAAATATGTTACCATTGTTAAAGACCCTGGGTACTGACAGACGGCCTAGTTATAAATATGTTACCATTGTTAAAGACCCTGGGTACTGACAGTCGGCCTAGTTATAAATATGTTACCATTGTTAAAGACCCTGGGTACTGACAGACGGCCTAGTTATAAATATGTTACCATTGTTAAAGACCCTGGGTACTGACAGTCGGCCTAGTTATAAATATGTTACCATTGTTAAAGACCCTGGGTACTGACAGACGGCCTAGTTATAAATATGTTACCATTGTTAAAGACCCTGGGTACTGACAGACGGCCTAGTTATAAATATGTTACCATTGTTAAAGACCCTGGGTACTGACAGTCGGCCTAGTTATAAATATGTTACCATTGTTAAAGACCCTGGGTACTGACAGACGGCCTAGTTATAAATATGTTACCATTGTTAAAGACCCTGGGTACTGACAGTCGGCCTAGTTATAAATATGTTACCATTGTTAAAGACCCTGGGTACTGACAGTCGGCCTAGTTATAAATATGTTACCATTGTTAAAGACCCTGGGTACTGACAGTCGGCCTAGTTATAAATATGTTACCATTGTTAAAGACCCTGGGTACTGACAGTCGGCCTAGTTATAAATATGTTACCATTGTTAAAGACCCTGGGTACTGACAGTCGGCCTAGTTATAAATATGTTACCATTGTTAAAGACCCTGGGTACTGACAGTCGGCCTAGTTATAAATATGTTACCATTGTTAAAAGACCCTGGGTACTGACTGACAGTCGGCCTAGTTATAAATATGTTACCATTGTTAAAGACCCTGGGTACTGACAGTCGGCCTAGTTATAAATATGTTACCATTGTTAAAGACCCTGGGTACTGACAGACGGCCTAGTTATAAATATGTTACCATTGTTAAAGACCCTGGGTACTGACAGTCGGCCTAGTTATAAATATGTTACCATTGTTAAAGACCCTGGGTACTGACAGTCGGCCTAGTTATAAATATGTTACCATTGTTAAAGACCCTGGGTACTGACAGTCGGCCTAGTTATAAATATGTTACCATTGTTAAAGACCCTGGGTACTGACAGTCGGCCTAGTTATAAATATGTTACCATTGTTAAAGACCCTGGGTACTGACAGTCGGCCTAGTTATAAATATGTTACCATTGTTAAAGACCCTGGGTACTGACAGTCGGCCTAGTTATAAATATGTTACCATTGTTAAAGACCCTGGGTACTGACAGTCGGCCTAGTTATAAATATGTTACCATTGTTAAAGACCCTGGGTACTGACAGTCGGCCTAGTTATAAATATGTTACCATTGTTAAAGACCCTGGTACTGACAGCGGCCTAGTTATAAATATGTTACCATTGTTAAAGACCCTGGGTACTGACAGCGGCCTAGTTATAAATATGTTACCATTGTTAAAGACCCTGGGTACTGACAGACGGCCTAGTTATAAATATGTTACCATTGTTAAAGACCCTGGGTACTGACAGTCGGCCTAGTTATAAATATGTTACCATTGTTAAAGACCCTGGGTACTGACAGACGGCCTAGTTATAAATATGTTACCATTGTTAAAGACCCTGGGTACTGACAGTCGGCCTAGTTATAAATATGTTACCATTGTTAAAGACCCTGGGTACTGACAGACGGCCTAGTTATAAATATGTTACCATTGTTAAAGACCCTGGGTACTGACAGACGGCCTAGTTATAAATATGTTACCATTGTTAAAGACCCTGGGTACTGACAGACGGCCTAGTTATAAATATGTTACCATTGTTAAAGACCCTGGGTACTGACAGTCGGCCTAGTTATAAATATGTTACCATTGTTAAAGACCCTGGGTACTGACAGACGGCCTAGTTATAAATATGTTACCATTGTTAAAGACCCTGGGTACTGACAGTCGGCCTTGTTATAAATATGTTACCATTGTTAAAGACCCTGGGTACTGACAGTCGGCCTAGTTATAAATATGTTACCATTGTTAAAGACCCTGGGTACTGACAGTCGGCCTAGTTATAAATATGTTACCATTGTTAAAGACCCTGGGTACTGACAGACGGCCTAGTTATAAATATGTTACCATTGTTAAAGACCCTGGGTACTGACAGTCGGCCTAGTTATAAATATGTTACCATTGTTAAAGACCCTGGGTACTGACAGTCGGCCTAGTTATAAATATGTTACCATTGTTAAAGACCCTGGGTACTGACAGACGGCCTAGTTATAAATATGTTACCATTGTTAAAGACCCTGGGTACTGACAGTCGGCCTAGTTATAAATATGTTACCATTGTTAAAGACCCTGGGTACTGACAGACGGCCTAGTTATAAATATGTTACCATTGTTAAAGACCCTGGGTACTGACAGTCGGCCTAGTTATAAATATGTTACCATTGTTAAAGACCCTGGGTACTGACAGTCGGCCTAGTTATAAATATGTTACCATTGTTAAAGACCCTGGGTACTGACAGACGGCCTAGTTATAAATATGTTACCATTGTTAAAGACCCTGGGTACTGAAGACGGTACTGACAGTTATTATAAATATGTTACCATTGTTAAAGACCCTGGGTACTGACAGTCGGCCTAGTTATAAATATGTTACCATTGTTAAAGACCCTGGGTACTGACAGTCGGCCTAGTTATAAATATGTTACCATTGTTAAAGACCCTGGGTACTGACAGACGGCCTAGTTATAAATATGTTACCATTGTTAAAGACCCTGGGTACTGACAGTCGGCCTAGTTATAAATATGTTACCATTGTTAAGACCGGGTACTGACAGCGGCCTAGTTATAAATATGTTACCATTGTTAAAGACCCTGGGTACTGACAGACGGCCTAGTTATAAATATGTTACCATTGTTAAAGACCCTGGGTACTGACAGTCGGCCTAGTTATAAATATGTTACCATTGTTAAAGACCCTGGGTACTGACAGTTAAAGACCGGTCTGACGGCCTAGTTATAAATATGTTACCATTGTTAAAGACCCTGGGTACTGACAGTCGGCCTAGTTATAAATATGTTACCATTGTTAAAGACCCTGGGTACTGACAGTCGGCCTAGTTATAAATATGTTACCATTGTTAAAGACCCTGGGTACTGACAGACGGCCTAGTTATATAAATATGTTACCATTGTTAAAGACCCTGGGTACTGACAGTCGGCCTAGTTATAAATATGTTACCATTGTTAAAGACCCTGGGTACTGACAGACGGCCTAGTTATAAATATGTTACCATTGTTAAAGACCCTGGGTACTGACAGACGGCCTAGTTATAAATATGTTACCATTGTTAAAGACCCTGGGTACTGACAGTCGGCCTAGTTATAAATATGTTACCATTGTTAAAGACCCTGGGTACTGACAGTCGGCCTAGTTATAAATATGTTACCATTGTTAAAGACCCTGGGTACTGACAGACAGCCTAGTTATAAATATGTTACCATTGTTAAAGACCCTGGGTACTGACAGTCGGCCTAGTTATAAATATGTTACAATTGTTAAAGACCCTGGGTACTGACAGACGGCCTAGTTATAAATATGTTACCATTGTTAAAGACCCTGGGTACTGACAGACGGCCTAGTTATAAATATGTTACCATTGTTAAAGACCCTGGGTACTGACAGTCGGCCTAGTTATAAATATGTTACCATTGTTAAAGACCCTGGGTACTGACAGTCGGCCTAGTTATAAATATGTTACCATTGTTAAAGACCCTGGGTACTGACAGACGGCCTAGTTATAAATATGTTACCATTGTTAAAGACCCTGGGTACTGACAGTCGGCCTAGTTATAAATATGTTACCATTGTTAAAGACCCTGGGTACTGACAGTCGGCCTAGTTATAAATATGTTACCATTGTTAAAGACCCTGGGTACTGACAGACGGCCTAGTTATAAATATGTTACCATTGTTAAAGACCCTGGGTACTGACAGACGGCCTAGTTATAAATATGTTACCATTGTTAAAGACCCTGGGTACTGACAGTCGGCCTAGTTATAAATATGTTACCATTGTTAAAGACCCTGGGTACTGACAGTCGGCCTAGTTATAAATATGTTACCATTGTTAAAGACCCTGGGTACTGACAGTCGGCCTAGTTATAAATATGTTACCATTGTTAAAGAGTCGGCCTAGTTATAAATATGTTACCATTGTTACCATTGTTACTGACAGTCGGCCTAGTTATAAATATGTTACCATTGTTAAAGACCCTGGGTACTGACAGACGGCCTAGTTATAAATATGTTACCATTGTTAAAGACCCTGGGTACTGACAGACGGCCTAGTTATAAATATGTTACCATTGTTAAAGACCCTGGGTACTGACAGTCGGCCTAGTTATAAATATGTTACCATTGTTAAAGACCCTGGGTACTGACAGTCGGCCTAGTTATAAATATGTTACCATTGTTAAAGACCCTGGGTACTGACAGTCGGCCTAGTTATAAATATGTTACCATTGTTAAAGACCCTGGGTACTGACAGACGGCCTAGTTATAAATATGTTACCATTGTTAAAGACCCTGGGTACTGACAGACGGCCTAGTTATAAATATGTTACCATTGTTAAAGACCCTGGGTACTGACAGACGGCCTAGTTATAAATATGTTACCATTGTTAAAGACCCTGGGTACTGACAGTCGGCCTAGTTATAAATATGTTACAATTGTTAAAGACCCTGGGTACTGACAGTCGGCCTAGTTATAAATATGTTACCATTGTTAAAGACCCTGGGTACTGACAGTCGGCCTAGTTATAAATATGTTACCATTGTTAAAGACCCTGGGTACTGACAGTCGGCCTAGTTATAAATATGTTACCATTGTTAAAGACCCTGGGTACTGACAGTCGGCCTAGTTATAAATATGTTACCATTGTTAAAGACCCTGGGTACTGACAGACGGCCTAGTTATAAATATGTTACCATTGTTAAAGACCCTGGGTACTGACAGTCGGCCTAGTTATAAATATGTTACCATTGTTAAAGACCCTGGGTACTGACAGACGGCCTAGTTATAAATATGTTACCATTGTTAAAGACCCTGGGTACTGACAGTCGGCCTAGTTATAAATATGTTACCATTGTTAAAGACCCTGGGTACTGACAGTCGGCCTAGTTATAAATATGTTACCATTGTTAAAGACCCTGGGTACTGACAGACGGCCTAGTTATAAATATGTTACCATTGTTAAAGACCCTGGGTACTGACAGTCGGCCTAGTTATAAATATGTTACCATTGTTAAAGACCCTGGGTACTGACAGTCGGCCTAGTTATAAATATGTTACCATTGTTAAAGACCCTGGGTACTGACAGTCGGCCTAGTTATAAATATGTTACCATTGTTAAAGACCCTGGGTACTGACAGACGGCCTAGTTATAAATATGTTACCATTGTTAAAGACCCTGGGTACTGACAGTCGGCCTAGTTATAAATATGTTACCATTGTTAAAGACCCTGGGTACTGACAGTCGGCCTAGTTATAAATATGTTACCATTGTTAAAGACCCTGGGTACTGACAGTCGGCCTAGTTATAAATATGTTACCATTGTTAAAGACAGTCGGCCTTGTTATAAATATGTTACCATTGTTAAAGACCCTGGGTACTGACAGTCGGCCTAGTTATAAATATGTTACCATTGTTAAAGACCCTGGGTACTGACAGTCGGCCTAGTTATAAATATGTTACCATTGTTAAAGACCCTGGGTACTGACAGTCGGCCTAGTTATAAATATGTTACCATTGTTAAAGACCCTGGGTACTGACAGCGGCCTAGTTATAAATATGTTACCATTGTTAAAGACCCTGGGTACTGACAGACGGCCTAGTTATAAATATGTTACCATTGTTAAAGACCCTGGGTACTGACAGTCGGCCTAGTTATAAATATGTTACCATTGTTAAAGACCCTGGGTACTGACAGACGGCCTAGTTATAAATATGTTACCATTGTTAAAGACCCTGGGTACTGACAGTCGGCCTAGTTATAAATATGTTACCATTGTTAAAGACCCTGGGTACTGACAGTCGGCCTAGTTATAAATATGTTACCATTGTTAAAGACCCTGGGTACTGACAGTCGGCCTAGTTATAAATATGTTACCATTGTTAAAGACCCTGGGTACTGACAGACGGCCTAGTTATAAATATGTTACCATTGTTAAAGACCCTGGGTACTGACAGACGGCCTAGTTATAAATATGTTACCATTGTTAAAGACCCTGGGTACTGACAGACGGCGCCTAGTTATAAATATGTTACCATTGTTAAAGACCCTGGGTACTGACAGACGGCCTAGTTATAAATATGTTACCATTGTTAAAGACCCTGGGTACTGACAGTCGGCCTAGTTATAAATATGTTACCATTGTTAAAGACCCTGGGTACTGACAGACGGCCTAGTTATAAATATGTTACCATTGTTAAAGACCCTGGGTACTGACAGTCGGCCTTGTTATAAATATGTTACCATTGTTAAAGACCCTGGGTACTGACAGACGGCCTAGTTATAAATATGTTACCATTGTTAAAGACCCTGGGTACTGACAGACGGCCTAGTTATAAATATGTTACCATTGTTAAAGACCCTGGGTACTGACAGTCGGCCTAGTTATAAATATGTTACCATTGTTAAAGACCCTGGGTACTGACAGTCGGCCTAGTTATAAATATGTTACCATTGTTAAAGACCCTGGGTACTGACAGACGGCCTAGTTATAAAATATGTTACCATTGTTAAAGACCCTGGGTACTGACAGACGGCCTAGTTATAAATATGTTACCATTGTTAAAGACCCTGGGTACTGACAGACGGCCTAGTTATAAATATGTTACCATTGTTAAAGACCCTGGGTACTGACAGTCGGCCTAGTTATAAATATGTTACCATTGTTAAAGACCCTGGGTACTGACAGTCGGCCTAGTTATAAATATGTTACCATTGTTAAAGACCCTGGGTACTGACAGTCGGCCTAGTTATAAATATGTTACCATTGTTAAAGACCCTGGGTACTGACAGTCGGCCTAGTTATAAATATGTTACCATTGTTAAAGACCCTGGGTACTGACAGTCGGCCTAGTTATAAATATGTTACCATTGTTAAAGACCCTGGGTACTGACAGACGGCCTAGTTATAAATATGTTACCATTGTTAAAGACCCTGGGTACTGACAGACGGCCTAGTTATAAATATGTTACCATTGTTAAAGACCCTGGGTACTGACAGACGGCCTAGTTATAAATATGTTACCATTGTTAAAGACCCTGGGTACTGACAGACGGCCTAGTTATAAATATGTTACCATTGTTAAAGACCCTGGGTACTGACAGTCGGCCTAGTTATAAATATGTTACCATTGTTAAAGACCCTGGGTACTGACAGTCGGCCTAGTTATAAATATGTTACCATTGTTAAAGACCCTGGGTACTGACAGTCGGCCTAGTTATAAATATGTTACCATTGTTAAAGACAGTCGGCCTTGTTATAAATATGTTACCATTGTTAAAGACCCTGGGTACTGACAGTCGGCCTAGTTATAAATATGTTACCATTGTTAAAGACCCTGGGTACTGACAGTCGGCCTAGTTATAAATATGTTACCATTGTTAAAGACCCTGGGTACTGACAGACGGCCTAGTTATAAATATGTTACCATTGTTAAAGACCCTGGGTACTGACAGTCGGCCTAGTTATAAATATGTTACCATTGTTAAAGACCCTGGGTACTGACAGTCGGCCTAGTTATAAATATGTTACCATTGTTAAAGACCCTGGGTACTGACAGTCGGCCTAGTTATAAATATGTTACCATTGTTAAAGACCCTGGGTACTGACAGACGGCCTAGTTATAAATATGTTACCATTGTTAAAGACCCTGGGTACTGACAGACGGCCTAGTTATAAATATGTTACCATTGTTAAAGACCCTGGGTACTGACAGTCGGCCTAGTTATAAATATGTTACCATTGTTAAAGACCCTGGGTACTGACAGACGGCCTAGTTATAAATATGTTACCATTGTTAAAGACCCTGGGTACTGACAGTCGGCCTAGTTATAAATATGTTACCATTGTTAAAGACCCTGGGTACTGACAGTCGGCCTAGTTATAAATATGTTACCATTGTTAAAGACCCTGGGTACTGACAGACGGCCTAGTTATAAATATGTTACCATTGTTAAAGACCCTGGGTACTGACAGTCGGCCTAGTTATAAATATGTTACCATTGTTAAAGACCCTGGGTACTGACAGACAGCCTAGTTATAAATATGTTACCATTGTTAAAGAACCCTGGGTACTGACAGTCGGCCTAGTTATAAATATGTTACCATTGTTAAAGACCCTGGGTACTGACAGTCGGCCTAGTTATAAATATGTTACCATTGTTAAAGACCCTGGGTACTGACAGTCGGCCTAGTTATAAATATGTTACCATTGTTAAAGACCGGACCATGGCGTTTAATTCTGACAGTCGGCCTGTTATAAATATGTTACCATTGTTAAGACCTGGGTACTGACAGACGGCCTAGTTATAAATATGTTACCATTGTTAAAGACCCTGGGTACTGACAGACGGCCTAGTTATAAATATGTTACCATTGTTAAAGACCCTGGGTACTGACAGACGGCCTAGTTATAAATATGTTACCATTGTTAAAGACCCTGGGTACTGACAGACGGCCTAGTTATAAATATGTTACCATTGTTAAAGACCCTGGGTACTGACAGACGGCCTAGTTATAAATATGTTACCATTGTTAAAGACCCTGGGTACTGACAGACGGCCTAGTTATAAATATGTTACCATTGTTAAAGACCCTGGGTACTGACAGTCGGCCTAGTTATAAATATGTTACCATTGTTAAAGACCCTGGGTACTGACAGTCGGCCTAGTTATAAATATGTTACCATTGTTAAAGACCCTGGGTACTGACAGTCGGCCTAGTTATAAATATGTTACCATTGTTAAAGACCCTGGGTACTGACAGACGGCCTAGTTATAAATATGTTACCATTGTTAAAGACCCTGGGTACTGACAGACGGCCTAGTTATAAATATGTTACCATTGTTAAAGACCCTGGGTACTGACAGTCGGCCTAGTTATAAATATGTTACCATTGTTAAAGACCCTGGGTACTGACAGACGGCCTAGTTATAAATATGTTACCATTGTTAAAGACCCTGGGTACTGACAGACGGCCTAGTTATAAATATGTTACCATTGTTAAAGACCCTGGGTACTGACAGACGGCCTAGTTATAAATATGTTACCATTGTTAAAGACCCTGGGTACTGACAGACGGCCTAGTTATAAATATGTTACCATTGTTAAAGACCCTGGGTACTGACAGACAGCCTAGTTATAAATATGTTACCATTGTTAGACCCTGGGTACTGACAGACGGCCTAGTTATAAATATGTTACCATTGTTAAAGACCCTGGGTACTGACAGTCGGCCTAGTTATAAATATGTTACCATTGTTAAAGACCCTGGGTACTGACAGACGGCCTAGTTATAAATATGTTACCATTGTTAAAGACCCTGGGTACTGACAGACGGCCTAGTTATAAATATGTTACCATTGTTAAAGACCCTGGGTACTGGCAGTCGGCCTAGTTATAAATATGTTACAATTGTTAAAGACCCTGGGTACTGACAGACGGCCTAGTTATAAATATGTTACCATTGTTAAAGACCCTGGGTACTGACAGACGGCCTAGTTATAAATATGTTACCATTGTTAAAGACCCTGGGTACTGACAGTCGGCCTAGTTATAAATATGTTACCATTGTTAAAGACCCTGGGTACTGACAGACGGCCTAGTTATAAATATGTTACCATTGTTAAAGACCCTGGGTACTGACAGTCGGCCTAGTTATAAATATTATTGGTTACCATTGTTAAAGACCTGGACCGGTACTGACAGACGGCCTAGTTATAAATATGTTACCATTGTTAAAGACCCTGGGTACTGACAGTCGGCCTAGTTATAAATATGTTACCATTGTTAAAGACCCTGGGTACTGACAGTCGGCCTAGTTATAATTATGTTACCATTGTTAAACACAATTAACCAGGTACTGTGTATTTCAGTTCTACTATATATTGTATTAACAGTCAGATGACTGTTAAGGCCCCTTGGGCCTCTTGTTTTGTAATAGATAGGGAAAATAAATCACAGTAAAAATGGAATTTAATTTGAGAAGAATTCAAAGTTTAAAATGTTACTTCAAGATAGCAGCTGTGAGGGCCATCTTAGATTACTGCCCAACTGGATATTACCAGGCAAGTTTGAGCTCAATCCAACTGATGGAACACAATGCTTGGAATGTGATAATTTCTAGACAGTGGGCAAAACAGAAAATGCACAATGACATTCCTTTATGTGTGTTAGATATTCTCAAAACAATTTGCATATAAACTTTTAACATCAACATTTAATATTATAAAGCAAGTTATTAACAATTTATGATCACAGTTTTGGACAAACTTCTAAGCAGAAATTTGCATATTTTACAAATCAACAAGACTGAAAAACAAAGGCAGTGTATCCGATAGAAATATAGACCACATCAGGATTCTACAATGATAAATACTGGGACAATGTCAGGTGTACAAAATGGCATTGAAATGATTTTGACATGGACATAATTTTGAGACAATAAAAAAACAAGCTTGCTATTCCTTAGGACACACTATACATTGACATTACTTAAATATATGTACAATGTGTATATTGAAGTTTTGGACTCTTAAATATGAGTACACAGCAATCTTTTATGGTGATGCCACTTGAATATGTGTACACAGTAATTTTAGATGGTGATGTCACTTGAATATGTGAATACAGTGATTGAAGATGGTGATGTCACTTGAATATGTGTACACTGACTGTAGATGGTGATGTCACTTGAATATGTGTACACATTGGTTGTAGATGGTGATGTCACTTGAATATGTGTATACATTGATTGTAAATGGTGATGTCACTTGAATATGTGTACACATTGATTGTAGATGGTGATGTCACTTGAATATGTGTACACATTGGTTGTAGATGGTGATGTCACTTGAATATGTGTATACATTGATTGTAGATGGTGATGTCACTTGAATATGTGTACACATTGGTTGTAGATGGTGATGTCACTTGAATATGTGTACACATTGATTGTAGATGGTGATGTCACTTGAATATGTGTACACATTGGTTGTAGATGGTAATAAGCTTCCTCCAGTAGTGTCCGAGACCTTTAATACCAGTGGAGGGGTCAGCATGGTAAGACAGCTGACCAGAATACGGCTCCCAAACACAAGTTTGGCCTCTGTGATCTGTGGCGGAAACGCTTCCCTCCAACTGTCCAATACTCTTCACACTGAAACAATACAATCAAAAGTTACCTACTGAATGTGTACTGCTGCTGCAATAGTATTAAACAATGTGGATACATTAGACAGGAAGGCATGCAATGAAACACACGTCCCTCTCCCAGCTAGTGGCTGTATAACAGAGTAACCCAGTACCTAACCCTCTCAGCTAGTGGCTGTAAAACAGAGTAACCCAGTACCTACCTCTCCCAGCTAGTGGGTGTATAACAGACTAACCCAGTGCCTACCCCTTCAAGCTAGTGGCTGTGTAACAGAGTAACCCAGTACCTACCCCTCCCAGCTAGTGGCTGTATAACAGAGTAACGTATAACAGTGTAACCCAGTACCTACCCCTCCCAGCTAGTGGCTGTATAACAGAGTAACCCAGTACCTACCCTTCCCAGCTAGTGGCTGTATAACAGAGTAACCCAGTACCTACCCCTCCCAGCTAGTGGCTGTATAACAGAGTAACCCAGTACCTACCCTTCCCAGCTAGTGGCTGTATAATGGAGTAACCCAGTACCTACCCCTCCCAGCTAGTGGCTGTATAACAGAGTAACCCAGTACCTACCTATCCCAGCTAGTGGCTGTATAACAGAGTAACCCAGTACCTCCCCCTCCCAGCTAGTGGCTGTCTAACAGAGTAACCCAGTACCTACCTATCCCAGCTAGTGGCTGTATAACAGAGTAACCCAGTACCTACCCCTCCGAGCTAGTGGCTGTAAAACAGAGTAACCCAGTACCTACCCCTCCCAGCTAGTGGCTGTATAACAGAGTAACCCAGTACCTACCCCTCCCAGCTAGTGGCTGTATAACAGAGTAACCCAGTACCTACCCCCTCCCAGCTAGTGGCTGTATAACAGAGTAACCCAGTACCTACCCTACCCAGCTAGTGGTGTATAACAGACTAACCCAGTACCTACCCCTCCCAGCTAGTGGCTGTATAACAGAGTAACCCAGTACCTACCCCTCCCAGCTAGTGGCTGTATAACAGAGTAACCCAGTACCTACCCCTCCCAGCTAGTGGCTGTATAACAGAGTAACCCAGTACCTACCCCTCCCAGCTAGTGGCTGTATATAACAGAGTAACCCAGTACCTCCCCCTCCCAGCTAGTGGCTGTATAACAGAGTAACCCAGTACCTATCCCTTCCAGCTAGTGGCTGTATAAGAGAGTAACCCAGTACCCACCCCTCCCAGCTAGTGGCTGTATAACAGAGTAACCCAGTACCTACCCCTCCCAGCTAGTGGCTGTATAACAGAGTAACCCAGTACCTACCCCTCCCAGCTAGTGGCTGTATAACAGAGTAACCCAGTACCTACCCCTCCCAGCTAGTGGCTGTATAACAGAGTAACCCAGTACCTACCCCTCCCAGCTAGTGGCTGTATAACAGAGTAACCCAGTACCTACCCCTCCCAGCTAGTGGCTGTATAACAGAGTAACCCAGTACCTACCCCTCCCAGCTAGTGGCTGTATAACAGAGTAACCCAGTACCTACCCCTCCCAGCTAGTGGCTGTATAACAGACTAACCCAGTACCTACCCCTCCCAGCTAGTGGCTGTATAACAGAGTAACCCAGTACCCACCCCTCCCAGCTAGTGGCTGTATAACAGAGTAACCCAGTACCTACCCCTCCCAGCTAGTGGCTGTATAACAGAGTAACCCAGTACCTCCCCCTCCCAGCTAGTGGCTGTATAACAGAGTAACCCAGTACCTACCCCTCCCAGCTAGTGGCTGTATAACAGAGTAACCCAGTACCTACCTATCCCAGCTAGTGGGTGTATAACAGACTAACCCAGTGCCTACCCCTTCCAGCTAGTGGCTGTATAAGAGAGTAACCCAGTACCCACCCCTCCCAGCTAGTGGCTGTATAACAGAGTAACCCAGTACCTACCCCTCCCAGCTAGTGGCTGTATAACAGAGTAACCCAGTACCTCCCCCTCCCAGCTAGTGGCTGTATAACAGAGTAACCCAGTACCTACCCCTCCCAGCTAGTGGCTGTATAACAGAGTAACCCAGTACCTACCCCTCCCAGCTAGTGGCTATATAACAGAGTAACCCAGTACCCAGTACCTCCCCCTCCCAGCTAGTGGCTGTATAACAGACTAACCCAGTGCCTATCCCTTCCAGCTAGTGGCTGTATAAGAGAGTAACCCAGTACCCACCCCTCCCAGCTAGTGGCTGTATAACAGAGTAACCCATTACCTACCCCTCCCAGCTAGTGGCTGTATAACAGAGTAACCCAGTACCTCCCCCTCCCAGCTAGTGGCTGTATAACAGAGTAACCCAGTACCTACCCCTCCCAGCTAGTGGCTGTATAACAGAGTAACCCAGTATCCACCCCTCCCAGCTAGTGGCTATATAACAGAGTAACCCAGTACCTCCCCCTCCCAGCTAGTGGCTGTATAACAGAGTAACCCAGTACCTACCCCTCCCAGCTAGTGGCTGTATAATGGAGTAAGACTTTGCTGATTTCTTTCTCCGGGTTGATCACCAGTAGCACACCAGCATTGTCTGATTTCTGATCAGCCAGCAAACACAGCAGTAAATAGTCCTGTTAACAAGAGCAGAATTTAACATTGGTGCTACATCTTAACACCTCACCTAGATACCTAAACATTACTTATAGTCTGTCTGAGTATTTGTTATCTTTATTGTGTCTCTGTTAAAACGATTCTGAATTTCTGATCCAGCGTGTTGGTTAGAGATCAGACAGCCACAATCTTTCTGACTATTTCGGACAAGGCTGAATTGTTCTTAAAAGGTTTACAGTCTGTATTGCTTCAGAAATCAATCACATTTAACATATTATACAAGTAACTCTGAATGAAGGTCAAGGCCATCAATTTGAACAAACTTAGTAGGTCTTCACCTTAGTATAGCATGCTCTAAATCAAAAATTAAGATCTTAATTATTGCAGATGAAAGCAGTCAAAGAGTAAATTAGACAACTTTATCTACCACAAAGTCTTGTACTAACCTGCTGCCACTGTATGGAGACCAGAGTAGATATTTCTGACCAGGTCTTTGACAGATCAAATGTCCACACTAATGTTCCTGTTTCTGTGTTCCTGGGAATTATAAGTGTACTTAATGTAGTACAAGTGTAATACAGAACACTATCTCACTTTTACCTGAATTGAGCCCAGGCCTTTATAATTTGAAAATTATCACATTATTGAGTAGATTTGTTAAAACCAAAAAGCTGTTAACATTGTAGATCACAGGAAGCAGTTTTTCTGGTATTTTAGGTTTTGTTGTTAATGTTACCCCCGGTAATCCAAATCTATCTCTTAACTGTCTTAATTTGCCCACAGCATTTTGAAAATGGTTGTCTAATAAATCATGTAAATCAGCAAGAGTGATTGTGATGAAACCATTTTTGAAGTTTGTAAAAGGGGCTGAATTTCTGCCCTAAACACTGCCAATTGAGAGCTCTGCAGTGTAATACCGTATTTTCCCTAATGAGGGCGCCGGGCGCGGGTAAATGGCCAAAGGGGGCGCCGTTATTTTTCTGAAACTTACTATAACCAACTTACGTTTTGAAGTCAAGTAAGTGTTGAAATTACATAATTATGAAGAAATGTATGCACCAGAAGTATCAAACATTGGTTAAATATGTCTGTTTCACGGAATTTTGGCATTTCATGCTAGCCTGTTTGTTTACCATGCGTACACAAAATGGCGGACGGTGCTTTCGATCGCTACTTTCGTTTTGTGGCTGATGGGAATTACCGACAAGAGCACACAATAAAATGCTTAGAAATGATAACATTCCTGTTATTTAGGAACCTTTATCATAGATATACAGTAAGTAATCACAAATGTTGTTGCCAGTTAGTCTTCATCCATACACGTGTGTGGGGCATTCAAGTGACACGTTTTATTTTGAATATGGCGTTCTCGCTATTTCTATGTGTAAACACTTGGCAAAGAGGTCCTAAGTTGTCCAATGCAACAAATTTAGTGCTTATAAAAGCTGATCGGATATCTGTTAAGCATCAGATTGATGTGAAACAGTATTTTTTTAGCGTCCGCAAAGACAAATCGTCACAATCTGGCACAAAAATTGTATGAAATTAGTTGATTTTTTCAGCAAAAAACGTGGGGGCGCCCTTATTAGAGGAGGCGCTCTTAATAGGGAAAATACGGTACATACAGAACTAGCTACGTCAAAACAGACTTAAAGATAAATCTAGTTATTTCAGTAAGTACAAAGATTTGGTTTTCGTTTTATAAGTTTAACATCTTATAACAGCCAGAGTCATTCATGGACATGTATGATTTGTTGGAGAAAAGCCAAAGTACCTAAAGATAGAGGGATGGTAGAAATGTGTCGAGATATCTTAACCACTTGGCCAACGCAGCCCATTAATACAAAGACAGGACCATATGAGTAGGTGATTTGTGGTGGACCAGAGAACGAGTGTGAATGGGAGATTCTCCACAAGTGTTAGACTCGAGGGGACTTACCATATGAGTAGGTGATTTGTGGTGGACCAGAGAACGAGTGTGGATGGGAGATTCTCCACAAGTGTTAGACTCGAGGGGACTTACCATATGAGAAGGTGATTTGTGGTGGACCAGAGAACGAGTGTGGATGGGAGATTCTCCACAAGTATTAGACTCGAGGGGACTTACCATATGAGAAGGTGATTTGTGGTGGACCAGAGAACGAGTGTGGATGGGAGATTCTCCACAAGTGTTAGACTCGAGGGGACTTACCGTATGAGTAGGTGATTTGTGGTGGACCAGAGAACGAGTGTGGAATGGGAGATTCTCCACAAGTGTTAGACTCGAGGGGACTACCATATGAGTAGGTGATTTGTGGTGGACCAGAGAACAAGTGTGGATGGGAGATTCTCCACAAGTGTTAGACTCGAGGGGACTTACCATATGAGTAGGTGATTATTGGTGGACCAGAGAACGAGTGTGGATGGGAGATTCTCCACAAGTGTTAGACTCGAGGGGACTTACCATATGAGTAGGTGATTTGTGGTGGACCAGAGACCGAGTGTGGATGGGAGATTCTCCACAAGTATTAGACTCGAGGGGACTAACCATATGAGTAGGTGATTTATGCTGGACCAGAGAACGAGTGTGGATGGTTACCATATGAGTAGGTGATTTGTGGTGGACCAGAGAACGAGTGTGGATGGGAGATTCTCCACAAGTGTTAGACTCGTGGAGACTTACCATATGAGTAGGTGATTTATGGTGGACCAGAGAACGAGTGTGGATGGGAGATTCTCCACAAGTGTTAGACTCGAGGGGACTTACCATATGAGTAGGTGATTTATGGTGGACCAGAGAACGAGTGTGGATGGGAGATTCTTCACAAGTGTTAGACTCGAGGGGACTTACCATATGAGTAGGTGATTTGTGGTGGACCAGAGAACGAGTGTGGATGGGAGATTCTCCACAAGTGTTAGACTCGAGGGGACTTACCATATGAGTAGGTGATTTGTGGTGGACCAGAGAACGAGTGTGGATGGGAGATTCTCCACAAGTGGAGGGGACTTACGATGTGAGTAGGTGATTTGTGGTGGACCAGAGGAAGAGTGTGGATGGGAAATTCTCCAAAAGTGTTAGACTCGAGGGGACTTACCATATGAGTAGGTGATTTGTGGTGGACCAGAGAATGAGTGTGGATGGGAGATTCTCCACAAGTGTTAGACTCGAGGGGACTTACCATATGAGTAGGTGATTTATGGTGGACCAGAGAACGAGTGTGGATGGTTCCCATATGAGTAGGTGATTTGTGGTGGACCAGAGAACGAGTGTGGATGGGAGATTCTCCACAAGTGTTAGAGTCGAGGGGACTTACCATATGAGTAGGTGAATTGTGGTGGACCAGAGAACGAGTGTGGATGGGAGATTCTCCACAAGTGTTAGACTCGAGGGGACTTACCATATGAGTAGCTGATTTGTGGTGGACCAGAGAACGAGTGTGGATGGGAGATTCTCCACAAGTGTTAGACTCGAGGGGACTTACGATATGAGTAGGTGATTTGTGGTGGACCAGAGAACGAGTGTGGATGGGAGATTCTCCACAAGTGTTAGACTCGAGGGGACTTACCATATGAGTAGGTGATTTATGGTGGACCAGAGAACGAGTGTGGATGGGAGATTCTCCACAAGTGTTACACTCGAGGGGACTTACCATATGAGTAGGTGATTTGTGGTGGACCAGAGAACGAGTGTGGATGGGAGATTCTCCAAAAGTGTTAGACTCGAGGGGACTTACCATATGAGTAGGTGATTAGTGGTGGACCAGAGAACGAGTGTGGATGGGAGATTCTCCACAAGTGGAGGGGACTTACGATATGAGTAGGTGATTTGTGGTGGACCAGAGGAAGAGTGTGGATGGGAGATTCTCCAAAAGTGTTAGACTCGAGGGGACTTACCATATGAGTAGGTGATTTGTGGTGGACCAGAGAATGAGTGTGGATGGGAGATTCTCCACAAGTGTTAGACTCGAGGGGACTTACCATATGAGTAGGTGATTTATGGTGGACCAGAGAACGAGTGTGGATGGTTCCCATATGAGTAGGTGATTTGTGGTGGACCAGAGAACGAGTGTGGATGGGAGATTCTCCACAAGTGTTAGAGTCGAGGGGACTTACCATATGAGTAGGTGAATTGTGGTGGACCAGAGAACGAGTGTGGATGGGAGATTCTCCACAAGTGTTAGACTCGAGGGGACTTACCATATGAGTAGGTGATTTGTGGTGGACCAGAGAACGAGTGTGGATGGGAGATTCTCCACAAGTGTTAGACTCGAGGGGACTTACCATATGAGTAGGTGATTATGGTGGACCAGAGAACGAGTGTGGATGGGAGATTCTCCACAAGTGTTAGACTCGAGGGGACTTACCATATGAGTAGGTGATTAGTGGTGGACCAGAGAACGAGTGTGGATGGGAGATTCTCCACAATTGTCAGACTCTTCCCTGTACCAGTACCATCAGGGGAGGGGTCAAATTCCTGCTGGGCTGTAAGCTGGCCATCGTAGGTCACAGCGTACTTAGTTATCCTGGTCCTAGTTTGGTCATTCTGACCCACAGCTATAGCATCTACAGTTAGACTGCAGGCAGTTATACTGAAACATACAGGATCATACCACATACAAACACAGTGTAATGTGTTAACCTTCTCATATCCACATCCGACTTATATAATAGTATGGCATTATCCATTATTATAATCAAAATCTGTGTAATCCAGAAACCTGTAGATACACACCAGTATTGTTTATCCCAATGAAAATCAGTTTAGACAAGTTATACTGTATCAGATGAGTTGGCTCCGCAGTTGGTATAAAAACCCAAATACATCAAGGTCAAAGTAACAATTATCAAAGTATAACTTTAAATGTATGCAAGTATTGTATAAAAAAATAACAGCAAAAAGAAACTGTAATTTGGAATTTTTGACTGAGTTTCCATTGTAACAGAAAAAATTCCAAAAATTAAAGGTCAAAGTACAAAGTAACAATAATTAAAGTATAACTTTAAATGTATGCGAGTATTGTAAAACTGAAGAAAAAAAAACAACACAGCAGGTAACAAAAAGAAACTGTAATTTGGAATTTTTGACTGAGTTTCCATGGTAACAGAAAAAATTCCAAAAATTGAAGGGTCACAATAACAAAAGGCACAACTAGGGTACTAGTCTGATATATTCAGAAAGTTGCATGGAGCTGCGTTACACGGTTTTGGAGTTATCGTCTTGAAACAAAAGGAAACAAGTAATTTGGTATTTTTGACTAAGTTTCCATAGTAATGGAAAAAATTCACTAAATGGAAGGTCCGTAATAGCAAAGGCACAACAAGGGCACTTGTCTGATGTATACAGAAAGTTTCAAGGAAAGGTGTCAAAAGATTTTTGAGTTATAGCCTGGAAAAGAATTTCCGACAGAGAGAGAGCCCAATTTAATATCCCCCGCAAACGCATTTCGTGGGAGATAACTAGAGGACAGATCTAGAGGTATAACAAGTTCCATTGATAGAAAAATGAATACAATAACAATCAACACTATAATATGTTAATGATTTATCAATTAATGGTTCAATACTCCAATATTTCACATTACCATAAAAACAGGTACTGCAATACAACCATATCTACAACGAGCCATGATTATCAAGAGGCATCTATACAAGCCAAGAAAGGCTTCCTTTTGATGCAGCTTTTAGCCAAATGTTCAGGCAAATACAGAATAGTTATTTACTACTGTAAATCGGTGAAATTCAGTTTTGAAATTGAGGGTTAACACATTAACATGAATTAATAGTCATACATGAATATGTATCAAACATTCATGATTTATGTTGGCTTATCAGAATGCAACACAGACATACCTATACCCCTGTATACATTGCAGTAGCAGGGCCTCATCAGTCTTAGCGTTGTAATGAACCACCTGGGCAATAGATGTAATACTCCCATGTAACAGTACCACAAAGTAGCAGAACTTGTCTCGGAATACAGCTGGGAAGGTGTGACACTCCACGGAACGGTAGTCCTAGGTAAAAGTAGTAGAACAAGAGCTGTTTGAGAATAGCAAAGCTTGCCTCTGGAGGTTTGTTGATATAATTCAGGTTCCTTGTAATTTACCAGTATTATAAAATATAGCAATGTCATTATCATTACATAACTTTTCAGCCCATTGAGCCTCTTGAAATTCTCTAAATCTAGCATTTTCTCCCTTTAAATGATTGTCTATACATGTCAGTATGGATAACAGTATTACAACACTCCTTAGCTTGGGGTTTCCAATGACGACGCCAAAAATATTCCCAAGACAAGCTAATAAGTACTAGTTAAAACCAATAGTACAGCAAACTTGTTGTAGGTTTTCATAGGATAAACGTTTTTAAAACTTTTATTATGTAGAATACTGATGAGAGGCAAGCTAAAAACAGATTTCTATCTAGCACATTACTCAATTTTAGTGAGAACGTCAATCTACAATTCTAGGGTCTAATTTCTATAAGCAGTTTGCTCGTCCCTGTACTGAACATCTTTGGGCTTCTTACATGAAATCTTACATAACTGTTTCCATTTGATAGATCCCAAGATATCTTTTATATCTAATGAAGGACCTTAGGTATTATGGGTAAGATTTTACCATTAACATGACTGGAGGACAATCAACATAAAGATATATCGTTCACCCACAGTGAAGAGGATCAACTCTCTCATCAATAAAAATCAATGGTCAAACAGATTAATGATAGATCTAAGGCATTTTTCTTCCTAAACTATATACATATTATACCTGAGAAAGTTTCCATGAGTCTACACATGCATAGTTGTCTCCCTTTTGATTCCACAAACTGATTGTTGATTGACTAATGCACAATATCAGGTCAGTTCTACGGCGGATAATCTGTACACAACAAGCAGCAACACACTCCAGTGATTCTTGTTTACTCATCTACAACCAAAACAAAAAAGTACATTTTGGTGAATTTTTAAACCCACTATTTGAAGCAATTCCTTTATTATAAGGTAAACATTTGGATGAAGATAATAATGTTCAGGTCTAGTCTGTGTGTATTTATAGCTAGTTATTTGTTACTATTAATAGCTACAATACTATGGATCACGTTAAACCAATATGGCAATCCAAAACACTAACCATAGATTTATAATCAGTAATTATGACAACATTTTAATTGCATGAACTCATAACTTCAATGTCCCACACAGTTTTGTGTATGGCTACAATGTTCTCTCATTTGCTTGACTATATGTCACATTAACTTGTTAATTATCTAGTGTTTTTCTGTCGTTATAGATAATATTAAACCTGGATACAGCCAAGGTGTTTGAGGCTTTCTCCTCTGTTGACTCTGCGTGACCTGAAGAGTTGACTGTCTTGTGAGCTTCCTATAGAATCCTCAGTACTCTGGCTGCTGTCTCGTGGCAAGCCAAATAAGGCAGGCGATCCTGATTGATAAGAAATGCTTGTAAGATATCCCAGAAGGGCACCCAACAAAGAATGCTCATACGTAAGGTATCCCAGAAGGGCACCCAACAAAGAATGCTCATACGTAAGGTATCCCAGAGGGGCACCCAACAAAGAATGCTCATACGTAAGATATCCCAGAGGGGCACCCAACAAAGAATGCTCATACGTAAGATATCCCAGAGGGGCACCCAACAAAGAATGCTCATACGTAAGATATCCCAGAGGGGCACCCAACAAAGAATGCTCAGACGTAAGATATCCCAGAGGGGCACCCAACAAAGAATGCTCATAAGTAAGATATCCCAGAGGGGCACCCAACAAAGAATACTCATACGTAAGATATCCCAGATGGGCACCCAACAAAGAATGCTCATACATAAGATATCCCAGAGGGGCACCCAACAAAGAATGCTCATACGTAAGGTATCCCAGAGGGGCACCCAATAACGAATGCTCATACGTCAGGTATCGCAGAGGGGCACCCAACAAAGAATGCTCATACGTAAGATATCCCAGAGGGGCACCCAACAAAGAATACTCATACGTAAGGTATCCCAGAGGGGCACCCAACAAAGAATGCTCATACGTCAGATATCCCAGAGGGGCGCCCAACAAAGAATGCTCATACGCAAGATATCCCAGAGGGACACCCAACAAAGAATGCTCATACGTCAGATATCCAAGAGGGGCACCCAACAAAGAATGCTCATACGTAAGGTATCCCAGAGGGGCACCCAACAAAGAATGCTCATACGTAAGGTATCCCAGAGGGGCACCCAACAAAGAATGCTCATACATAAGATATCCCAGAGGGGCACCCAACAAAGAATGCTCATACGTAAGATATCCCAGAGGGGCGCCTAACAAAGAATGCTCATACGTCAGATATCCAAGAGGGGCACCCAACAAAGAATGCTCATACGTCAGATATCCAAGAGGGGCACCAAACAAAGAATGCTCATATGTAAGATATCCCAGAGGGGCACCCAACAAAGAATGCTCATATGTAAGGTATCCCAGAGGGGCACCCAACAAAGAATGCTCATATGTAAGGTATCCCAGAGGGGCACCCAACAAAGAATGCTCATACGTAAGGTATCCCAGAGGGGCACCCAACAAAGAATGCTCATACGTAAGGTATCCCAGAGGGGCACCCAACAAAGAATGCTCATACATAAGATATCCCAGAGGGGCACCCAACAAAGAATGCTCATACGTAAGATATCCCAGAGGGGCGCCCAACAAAGAATGCTCATACGTAAGATATCCCAGAGGGGCACCCAACAAAGAATGCTCATACGTAAGGTATCCCAGAGGGGCACCCAACAAAGAATGCTCATACATAAGATATCCCAGAGGGGCACCCAACAAAGAATGCTCATACGTAAGATATCCCAGAGGGACGCCCAACAAAGAATGCTCATACGTAAGATATCCCAGAGGGGCACCCAACAAAGAATGCTCATACGTAAGGTATCCCAGAGGGGCACCCAACAAAGAATGCTCATACGTCAGATATCCCAGAGGGGCACCCAACAAAGAATGCTCATATGTCAGATATCCAAGAGGGGCACCCAACAAGAAATGATCTATGTCAGACAATGGAAAGAGGAATCGGCTCTCTGCTTTTCCTTTTTTCCATTCTCCCTTTGACATATTGAATACACATATAAAGGAAAACCTCACTGTCATACATTTACAGCTGTGCTACCCCAACTGAGAACGATGCGTGTATATAAATCCCTACCGCTCTACCGCTGACTTGTATTGATGTATTGAATGAGTGTACTGTTGCCGTGTTATTTATAGACTCAAGTACTGTCGCCAAATCCACAGGTAAATAGGTACTGGATGCTATGCTCGGGCCTCTCATCCAGCTTAACGAAACTGAGTGGCTAGTTAGCTTAACCGATCTATATATCATCAACAATGCGTCTGTATCTACTTAAAAACAAAACAAATATTCTTCAAATTGCATAAAAATTCACTTGACTAGTATTTCTTTATTTTATATATCTTAACAAATCTTCATATTTCTAGTAAAATTGCATATGAAACTCCTTATAGATCTAGCGATGCTCATTACGTAGGGAACCGCCATAACATGTCCCGGCTGCAGGCCATGTGCAAAAAGTCAAAACACACGTGGGATTTATAAGATGAGTCCTAAACTGTCCTATATTTAGGAATTTCAATAAGTGGTTTGTAATAGTATTACAGCAAAACTGACAAGCTACAAGGTTAGTGGCATTTTAACCGTACTGTAATATATATATTTAGCCATCAGCTTGGATCTGGTGCCGTACAGGTAGTGAGTTTACTCACAATGTGATTATTGCAAGCCAACGTAAATGCTATCGGATTGGTCTTTAAAGTTTGTTAATGATCTCAAACACACTTATAACTTATTGTGGCAATTTCAAAGTAACTAAATCATAATATTTTCGAATAGTTCTGATAACTATTCATGTGTAATATCTCCAGACATTGACATGCGTACAGATCGAGTACGGCGGACTGCCAATGTTTTTGACATGTTCTGTAAGATATATTTCACTGTTTCAGTTACGGTGGCCAATAAAAGAAAACAAACACAGTGCAATTATATTATGTTATTTCTTAAGCTTCTAAATACAACACTTTTTGTGCAAGTTGTCAAGTATTTATTGTGAATGTTTTGTAATGAAATTACCACCTTTATAACACTGAATTTGTGGTTCCCCGGACATCGTTTTCCCCAAAATTGCAAAATATACCGATACTAGTAGATAGTAGATTTTTTCAGCATTTGAAGCCATAAGAAAAAATACATGTGCAAAGTACACTGGTGTGTAAGAAACACAGGATTTTACGGTATTTGTAACATTTACGATTGTGTTTGGTACAGCTGATGTAGCCAGAGCGCCCGCGATTTACCTGTGCATTGGCGACAGTACTCGAGTCTATAAATAACTAGCTTCACTCATTCAATACATCGATACAAGTCAGCGGCAGAGCGGTAGGGGTTTATATACACGCATCGTTCTCAGTTGGGGTAGCACGGCTGTAATATCATTTATACTTTATCTACAGGTAAAGATATACATTGTATATATTTTGTTGTCATAATTATTACAGATAGCTATGGTACATTATGCAGTGCATAACTATCATTCTCCTTTATCATGTATACTATAACCATGTATCATATGTTTACCTATGGGTTAAACTCGTCATATATTACTTCACTTTTATTACCATTACCTGACACATTCACATCCATCGAGTTGTCATCAGATAATGCCCCTGTTATTTTTGTCTCTTTTAATCGCCTTTGCATCATCTTTCCAAACTGATCAGATGGGAGATTAAAATCACAGGGTTCCTTCTGCCTGCGGTTTTCATCAATAAAGTACTGAAATATTGATGACAGCATTGAAGGAAGAGTATGAGTCTTTCCATGACGTGTAGAGTAGTCTGCCCCTGATCTGTAGCTTTCCTGTATCAATCGTAGAGTTTCATATTCTTCACTGTTTTGAGAGGATTCAGAATCAACTGGGAAATTGATTTCCTGTTCCAATTCCACATCTAAAATCCTTCCAATTGTCCTGCGACGTCGTTTCACTCTCTTACTCTCGATTCTGTTGTTAAGCTCTGGTTTCTGTAGTTTCTCTGCGAGTTCCCTTTGCTTTAACTGGCTAGCTGGAAATTCTTGATCGGATAAAACATTTGATCCCTTTTCTGTGTCATTTTGTAATGGACTTTGAGCAATACAGACAGATTTTCTGTCAACATTTTGTAATTTCTGTTCATGACCTATCACACTATCTGCAGGAAGAGAATGATGATTTCCATCTGTAGGCAAGGAATCTGTCATACATTTAGACACATTTCTTTTTCGGTTAAGAGAAAGAGATCTCCTACCTTGACATTCTGAACTAGAAACAATTTCATTTGAAGAGTTCCAGTTTAAACTTTTATCCGAGTCAGATTTCGTTATTTGATTTTCTGTTCCTTGCTTATTACATGCAGCAACTGTAATGTCGTTTTTCCTGTGGAGTGATATACACTCTTTGAATTTCCTTGAAGTTTTCTGAACAGAAACTATTTCCACATCTTTGTCAACAGTATTACTGAGAGCATGAAAAGTTGTCACCAAAGAATTATAGTGAGAGCTCACAGATTGAACAGGCTTTGTTTCTTTTCCTTCCAGACAAAGCTCCTCTTGTGCAATAGTCTGTACCTCAGAAGATCCACATGTCACTTCGCTTGTACACTGGAAAGTATCACCTACTGGTGAGAAATAAAAGTAATACTTTATTTACTGGGGTGACATATATACTAATAGCATGGCCATCATTAAACACAAACAAATTGATGTGATTCATTATACACATGTGAAATGAATGACCTAACCAGTACATACTGTATTGATAGAAGTTACATTCCGGAGAACATCCTTTTGTACCTAAAACAATAATGTTACAAAGATAATGCATACATACTGTTGTACATAGGTAACATGATAAAATCCCAGAGGGATCTTGGTACCCATCAAATAATTATCTATGCCTTCTTTTTCTATTCCTTTTCAAATATTGAATGCACACATGGAATTATTTCACATTGAGTTTGCTTAGCAGTTGTCAAATTTATCATGGTCACTCTCTGCCATGTTGTGCTTGGATTTATTCCATAATGGATATGTCTAAATGGGACAAAGAGAAATTACATAAGGAATTTCAGAGATTCATAATAGCAGCAATAACATACTCTTACTAACAAAATCCGAGATGGCTACCTTTCGGCCATCTTTTAACTTGTCTCATTGTTCCAAAATGACAATATGCACCAGCAGAGTCGAAGAGAAACCAACTTATCAGATTTGAGATAGATCCCTTTAGTACTTCGTGAGACAATTAATGTTCAACACACTGATGAGCCACTTGGTTGGAATCTGAGGATAACTAGTCTTACCTTCCAAGACTTCCTGTTCTCTCAGTCTCCTTTTAACATGTTCCTTGGCAGAGGCTGCTCTCGCACATTTCTAAAGCAAATAATTAATGCAAGATTAATTTTTAATGCAATAATCTAGAAACATTAAATGTTGATCAGTTTATTATAAATCTATAATTACAATGCAATTTAAACATTTTGAAATAATGCTAAATGTATGTATGCAATATCAGTATTACATCACAACAAATTAATCTTTTGATTTAAAACTTCAACATTTCTATTAACAGTACAGTTGTACATGTTAACACACCATGTGGTAATTATTGACTATCTTCTGTTTTGGTTTGGTTTTATTAGTTTAACGTCCTATCAACGGCCAGAGTCATGTAAGGACGTGCCAGGTTTTTGGTGGAGGAAAGCCAGAGTACCCGGAGAAAAACCACCGACCAGCAGTCAGTACCTAGAAACTGCCCTACATGGGATTCGAACTCGCGACCTTGAGGTAGAGGGCTTGTGGTAATATGTCAAGACATCTTAACCACTCAGCCATCGCCGCCCCACTGGATAAGAAGATGGCGTCCTTATATAACTTTTATAATTTACTTTCCAGTCCTTTTTCAAAGATACAGCACCAAACAAATAACAAATATCTTTAATGGTACGATTTAATAAAAAAAAACTATCTTATGTTTACATAAACTGTAAATGACAATACATTTTTTTTCTGAAAATTTGTTCGCATTAGATATGGCTTACATACGGTAATATAATGACACAGTGTAATACAGTCATTAAAATGTCACTGATATCTCAGAAACACCTTAATTGGTTGTTTTAGATACAAAAATATCACTATTCATTGAAAACAGATTCATAAAAAAAAACATTCAAATTTGTTTCACATGAACAAAATTTATATATACATGTTATCAATTATTTTGTATCAATATGATGGTGTAGATTGGACTGGGTTGATTATCCTTGACCAGGTAGCTCAATCGGTAGAGCTTGATCTGGCTAGTGTTCGGAGGTTTCAAGTTCACATCCCTGTCTGAACGCTACATTTTCTCCTCTCCTCTTACAAAGTCACTTACCTTTAGTTTTTTTTCTTTTCTTGCTAACTCCTTCTTCATTTGCGAGAGTTTTTCCAATATCTACAAAAATAGCACACATGTTAATAATTATTGCCCTTAATGATTTTTTTTTTATATCAGTGTACAATATGCAGTGTAATATGGGTCTTTTATTGGGAGGAAACAATTAACTGACCTAAATCAACAATGCTTCTAAGCTAGATTTTTAAGCCTCATTCAAATAAATAAGTGTGATAAAGCTCTTAACCTAGCATGATGATGTGGTCCCAACAAATCAGAGCTATTGAAAAGGAGCTAATTAGTAATCATTAGAATATTGAATATAGGTGTTTTGCAATACAAATTCATAAAATTTTAAAACAATATGAGATAATTATTGTGTTCATGTTTATCATGTAAATCAACTGTGCTATTACACTGATCACCATCTGCGATATCTCCTTTCCATAAAACAAGCATAAATGAAGACTATACTCAAATGAAAACATCTATAGATATATATTCAGATTGAATTACTAAGTAGGTTAAGATTTCTCAAAACAAATTAAAATCTAGCTAGCAACTACGAACAGAATTGAAATGTTTAGAAACTCGAAAATATGGCTATTTTATTTTTCATTGATTTTCACATACAAGTTTTAACCTTAAACATACACACATTTCATCTTATCTGATAATGGCCAATGTTGGATATGTTATTAAAGTCCTATAATAGTAACACATTTAAATTGTTTCTGTTTTAATTACTTTGAGGTTTGGCCATTTTTCACGCACGATGACTATAGACTATATAATATCAACTTTTTTCTAAGATAAATACTGTTAGCGCTTTTGACAAGAATATTGATATTCAATTTTTTTTATTTTATCACACATGATTTTTTTTAATTATATTTTAAAATCATATGGCAATGGGTTCAGTAACCTGACCCAATCATGATATGTTACGGAATTTTTCAAATGGTTGTTTTATGAAATTAATTATAAATTGATGGAACTGTTAACTGAACTGTTGTGTACGTGGTAAGGATAATTTAGATTCCGATATATAACATAAATACCAGAAACATATATTCGAAAGATTGGTAGCTCAGCCATGGTTTACATATATATATTTCGATCTAACAGCAGCATTTAGAATTTTTTTAGAAAAATTTATAAATCTCCATTTTTTTCATGATAATTGGATCGGCAACCAGTGCTGATTCCATTGGTTTTTTATCATGGATTTGGTAACAGTGGCTGCGAAATCTGCAAACTTTCAAAATGACATGGGATTAAACTTATTGTGATGGGGTTGTGAACAGTTTAGTGTTGATATATGTGAAGAATGACATCTTATTGTATTATCGGCGCAGTGACACATGCAGACATTGCCCAGAACAAGTTTTACAGAACTTTTACTGAAGGTGGTGAAAAATTTGGACAGCAATGCATTTCATTCCTGGTGTTTTTATATAGTATATAGGGGTATTTTTTTGTATATTTATACTATTATATTATAAACAGAAAGTCAAACTCCTGTGAGTACTGTAACGTTACAGTAATATCCACGTACATTTTATCAAATGAACACTTTCCCCTTTGGAATATTCCAGGGTTAGCAAACTCTAGCACTGCCACATGATGGTTTTGTAAAAGGAGTTGGTTTGAGTGGCTTGTACATTGTGTTAAGGTTCATGTATAGGCTTTAACCAGTGATATTTTGCAAGCCTACAACTCATTACTGTGGTGCAATTGAACAAAACTAACTTCATTAATTGTTGGTATGTACCTTGGCTAACTGTCAGTCTTACTGTAGATATGTCATTTGTGAAGCTGCTTGTAAATTTCAGTAAAATAAGAGAAAAACGTATATTTCTGGAGAAGAAATAGAACTCGTGTAAATTGCATTGATGGTACCAAATAAACATGCTATTGTGTTCAGTAGTGACTATGCCAGGTACTCCAACAGTTTGTTTGGAAAAATCGGACCAGCGAATAGCGCAGGAGCCTATTGTTGTAAATGCAAATGGCTGCTTTAAATGGCGGATCACAAATACACTAAAATATGCCATAGGAGGAAAATATGCCATAGGTACGCCATAGGAGTTTTTGCACGCCATAGCAAAATCTATGGAATGTATTTACAAAATAGTTTGCTTTTTCCATTGTTATACCCATTATACACCATCTGGTTCAGTTTCATGAAAAAAAAAAATCATACTTTGCAAGAAAATCGATCTTGAAAACGGGCCATTCTGAGGCAAAATACACTAATATACGCCATACGTGCTTCGACACGCCAGAGCAAAATTTAACAGGATTTATTAGGTAATAACTAGTTGTATACTTTAAAACAGGTCTTATACAAGTTTTGGTGAAGTTTCATTGTTTAAAAATGTGTATTTTGCGAGAAATTTAGCAAAATATTACATCGGAATTCAGGAAGTATGATTCAAGGGAAGTAACTCTCATATAAGCCATAGCAAACAGAACTAGACTTGCACTAGTCTGGAAAGTATTCAATTTTTAAGTGAGAACTAATTATGAAACAACAAGAATTATTTGATATCTAAATATATTTAATGATATGTATACATATATATACATAAAACATACAAATACCCATGGAACATAAGATTAACATGAAATACCAAAAAAATATAGCTCTATAATAATTAAATACAAGAGGCCCAGAGGGCCTGTATCGCTCACCTGGTTTGTAATGCCAAGTAATGTTCTGAGTACAAGTTCTTTGTTTATTTTCTGAAGGAATTTGAATCTTAACCTCTAATTCCCCTATTGGGCCCCACTTTTTCTGCTCCAAGGGGTCAAAGCCAAAATTTATACGAATTCTGTTAACCCCAAGGATGTTTCTGGCCAAATTTGGGTGGTACAATCCATGCAGAACTCTGGGACAAGTAGCGATTTTTAGGATTTACCTCTATTTCCCTTATCGGGCCCCGCCCCTCCTGCCCCCCGGGGGTCAAAGCCAAAATTGATACAAGTTCTGTTCCCCTTCCCCCAAGGATGTTTCTGGCCAAATTTGGTTACAATCCATGCAGAACTCTAGGACAAGTAGCGATTTATAGGATTTACCTCTATTTCCCCTATTGGGCCCCGCCCCTCCTGCCCCCGGGGGGGTCAGAGCCAAAATTTATACAAGTTCTGTTCCCCTTCCCCCAAGGATGTTTCTGGCCAAATTTGGTTACAATCCATGCAGAACTCTATGACAAGTAGCGATTTATAGGATTTACCTCCATTTCCCCTATTGGACCCCGCCCCTCCTGCCCCCGGGGGGTCAAAGCCAAAATTTATACAAGTTCTGTTCCCCTTCCCCAAGGATGTTTCTGGCCAAATTTGGTTACAATCCATGCAGAACTCTAGGACCAGTAGTGATTTATAGGATTTACCTCCTTTTCCCCTATTGGACCCCGCCCCTCTGCCCCCAGGGGGTCAGAGCCAAAATTTATACAAATTCTGTTCCCCTTCCCCCAAGGATGTTTCTGGCCAAATTTGGTTACAATCCATGCAGAACTCTAGGACAAGTAGCGATTTATAGGATTTACTTCTATTTCCCCTATTGGGCCCCGCCCCTCCTGCCCCCGGGGGGTCAGAGCCAAAATTTATACAAGTTCTGTTCCCCTTCCCCCAAAGATGTTTCTGGCCAAATTTGGTTACAATCCATGCAGAACTCTAGACAAATAGTGATTTATAGGATTTACCTCCTTTTCCCCTATTGGACCCCGCCCCTCCTGCCCCTGGGGGGTCAGAGCCAAAATTTATACAAGTTCTGTTCCCCTTCCCCTAAGGATGTTTCTGGCCAAATTTGGTTACAATCCATGCAGAACTCTAGGACAAGTAGCGATTTGTAGGATTTACTTCTATTTCCCCTATTGGGCCCCGCCCCTCCTGCCCCCGGGGGGTCAGAGCCAAAATTTATACAAGTTCTGTTCCCCTTCCCCCAAGGATGTTTCTGGCCAAATTTGGTTACAATCCATGCAGAACTCTAGGACAAGTAGCGATTTATAGGATTTACTTCTATTTCCCCTATTGGGCCCCGCCCCTCCTGCCCCCGGGGGGTCAGAGCCAAAATTTATACAAGTTCTGTTCCCCTTCCCCCAAAGATGTTTCTGGCCAAATTTGGTTACAATCCATGCAGAACTCTAAGACAAATAGTGATTTATAGGATTTACCTCCTTTTCCCCTATTGGACCCCGCCCCTCCTGCCCCTGGGGGGTCAGAGCCAAAATTTATACAAGTTCTGTTCCCCTTCCCCCAAGGATGTTTCTGGCCAAATTTGGTTACAATCCATGCAGAACTCTAGGACAAGTAGCGATTTGTAGGATTTACTTCTATTTCCCCTATTGGGCCCCGCCCCTCCTGCCCCCGGGGGGTCAGAGCCAAAATTTATACAAGTTCTGTTCCCCTTCCCCCAAGGATGTTTCTGGCCAAATTTGGTTACAATCCATGCAGAACTCTAGGACAAATAGCGATTTATAGGATTTACCTCCTTTTCCCCTATTGGACCCCGCCCCTCCTGCCCCCGGTGGGTCAGAGCCAAAATTTATACAAATTCTGTTCCCCTTCCCCCAAGGATGTTTCTGGCCAAATTTGGTTACAATCCATGCAGAACTCTAGGACAAGTAGCGATTTATAGGATTAACTTCTATTTCCCCTATTGGGCCCCGCCCCTCCTGCCCCCGGGGGGTCAGAGCCAAAATTTATACAAGTTCTGTTCCCCTTCCCCCAAGGATGAAACACGAAATTATTTTTAATTTATTATTTTCAAATATTTGTAAAACATTTTTATACACATAACACTGAAACAGAAAAGTATTGTAAGTTCCCACATATGCAATATAAAGGACAAAACATATGATTATATATATAATATATATATGTACAGTTCAAAATATCAACATTTAAAAAATGGTCGTCGGATGGCATGGAACTGTGTCTGAAGTCCTGAGTCATTGAAATGAACACGATCATGAAGGTAGTCATCTGGATAAGTCACTCGTAGTTTGAGGCAGTTGAGTTTCTTCATCATCAGTCGGTTGATCTTGTTGCGTTGTTTCTGGAAAGAGGTAAGTGTCAAGCCTGGGGATTTGTCGAAGTTGGCACGTGGAGGGATTTCTACAAAGTACACCGTCTTGACTCCTGTGGCATGCAAGTCATCTTGTAGTCTCTGTAGTGTATGAAATATGTCGTCGGGGGATGATGTTGCCGAGATGTCATTTCCTCCGAGTGAAAAAAAGCACTAATAAATATCTTCATTGAGTGTGTTTGGCACGTTTGTTATTTATTGTTGTTGTTTTTGAATTTCTAACTCTTTTGATCTGGCCAGGTTTTTTGGCAACTTTAGCTGTAAGCCGTATGTTTAAAGTGCCATCTGTTGATGTGACATGTCTTTTGTCTTCAGGTACAAATTTCATAAATTTCTGCATTTGTCTTTGGCGCGCTTCTGAGCCCATACCCAACCAACAGTATGGGCTATGCGTAAAGAGGATGAATCTGGGGTCAGTTCAAAATTACCCCTTCCATGGAGGGAACCTCTGATGTCAATAATTTGTGTCTCATTTATTTCCTGTAATCTCCTTATTAATTCTGGTAATTTTGATATTTGCCGATTACCTAACAGTATTATTTTGTTGTTCATGCTTTCGCAGTTGTTATTTTTTTTAAACATGGGAATTGAGGGAATTTCTAATCTTGGCATGAACACATGATGCAATAATACTGGGAGCAACTTTTCACACAGATATTTTCCCCCTAAAGCTCCATAGATTTCAACAATTTCCTTTTGTTTTTCAAGGAACATTATACGCGTGTCAACAGAAAGTATGCCTTCATTGCCAAAAAGACTGGATAACAACTTTCTTTTTCTTTGCTCTGGAATTTCAGTTTTATCAAAATTTCTTTTTGCATTTTCTTCCAAATGCCGAGTGCACAAAATGTGTTTAGAATCTGGGAAAGAAGTTTGGATGGCATCAAGTTGTCCCTGCATATAATATATAATGAAACATGAAGTTGGCATCATCAATAATGGAATCACTTTCCAGAGCTATTGTTTACTACTTGAGACATGACCCCAAAGCTCCCTTAGATGATGCAGCATACGTTCCACTTAAGCACATCATGGAAATCTTCAACATCAACATGGGTACCTTATACAACATCATCAACCTGCCTACAGATAAGCAACGACTCTTCCTCTCACCATGCCACAACCTAATATGTGCAGCATCTGGCCACAGCAGACCTGTTAAGCTCCATCTACTGGGATCACCAATCACTCATCCATCATCGGTGAAATACTGCACCCATGGCACAACAAAGAAAGTGCTACCCATCATTCAGAAGGAAGGACTAAAGAAGATGAACCGCTTTTACATCAACTTTGCGAAGAACAAGACTTGTCTGAAGAAAGGATCTGATGTCATCATCACCTTAGATGTATCCAAGTACCTACAAGCTGGGATGAGACTATTCCGCCTTGATGATGGTAATATAGCAGCTAGCGGAAATAGAGACAATGTCATAAAACCTGTATACTTCAAGTGTGTAACCATTCGATGAAATGTGTGGGTCATGTTGTTATACAACAAAAACTTTTGTTAATTTATCATGAATGAATACTCTTACAAATATTAGGTTTTTGGTTGCAATATATGATTAATTATCTAATGTGTTCTCAAATAAATATGAATGAAAATATTACATGTTTGTTAAATTGAGATAATTTTCATTTTCTGTTTCAGGATTATTTGTAACTTATATTTAATTATTTTTTTTTTATAGTTTATATGTTTGATATCACATGTTTGTAAGTGTAAATTGAGATAATTTTCTGTTTCAGGATTTTATTTCTTGTATTATTGAAACATAATTAGGCCTATATTTTTTTGGTATTTCATGTTAATCTTATGTTCCATGGGTATTTGTATGTTTTATGTATATATACAGTGTTCAATCTACGGTTATTTTTCGTGGGTCCTTTTCAGTGGTTTTCGTGAAAACAATGGGTCCCACAGTGTTATAGATACCCATTCCCAGAAATTTCATGGGTCCTTTTAAAATTCTGTGAGTCAAGGACTCGGGATGCGCACGTAGATTTATCACTGTATATATGTATATATATCATTAAATATATTTAGATATCAAATAATTCTTGTTGTTTCATAATTAGTTCTCACTTAAAAATTGAATACTTTCAGACTAGTGCAAGTCTAGTTCTGTTTGCTATGGCTTATATGAGAGTTACTTCCCTTGAATCATACTTCCTGAATTCCGATGTAATATTTTGCTAAATTTCTCGCAAAATACACATTTTTAAACAATGAAACTTCACCAAAACTTGTATAAGACCTGTTTTAAAGTATACAACTAGTTATTACCTAATAAATCCTGTTAAATTTTGCTCTGGCGTGTCGAAGCACATATGGCGTATATTAGTGCATTTTGCCTCAGAATGGCCCGTTTTCAAGATCGATTTTCTTGCAAAGTACGAATTTTTTTTCATGAAACTGAACCAGATGGTGTATAATGGGTATAACAATGGAAAAAACAAACTATTTTGTAAATATATTCCATAGATTTTGCTATGGCATGCAAAATCTCCTATGGCGTACCTATGGCATATTTTCCTCCTATGGCGTATTTTAGTGTGACCGTATATGGCAAATATAGCATATAAGAAGACATTTCAATTGATACAAGTGCTCCTATATACACTATAAGGTACTCTGAACATGACAAGAAGACTATTTACGAAAAAAATAGTTAAAATGTGGACTTTGAGGCTCTTTCCGGAAATTTGCATTTATAGCAGCCATTTGCATTTACTACAATAGGCTCCTGCCCTATTTGCTGGTCCGATTTTGCCAAACAAACTGTTGGAGTACCTGGCATATATATAGTCACTACTGAACACGATAGCATGTTTATTTGGTGCCATCAATGCAATTTACACGAGTTCTATTTCTTCTCCAGAAATATACATTTTTCTCTTATTTTACTGAAATTTACAAGCAGATTCACAAATTACATATCCACAGTAAGACTGACAGTTAGCCAGGGCACATACCAACAATTAATGAAATTAGTTTTGTTCAATTGCAGCACAGTAATGCGTTGTAGGCTTGCAAAATATCACTGGTTAAACCTATACATGAAACTTAAATATGGTCTCTGTCACTCAGCATACTTCTTTGGCTCAGTCCGTAGAGCCGTAGATTTCCACGCCGGAGACCCGGGTTCGATTCCTGGTCGGGGCACTCGACAGGAATGTGTTTTTTCCCTGTTAATCTACAGTTTTATTTAATTATCAGATAAAATATTATGATCGGGCCTTAAAGCAACATCATTTTACCTCTGCTTGGTTACTACCGTCCATTGTTCAAGTGAATCAACTTCAATCAAGGCTTGTGTGCCATATATATGTGCCGAGGCTGTGTCGAAATATCAAAACACCCGCCATCTGCAAATTGTCAACTTCCTGTGTCCTACTTCCGGTATGCGTGAGCACTTGGAATAAAAATGGATGAAAATGGATAGTAAGATGAACATGTTTACATATTCAAGATGAGTTAGTGAAACTGAAAAAATCGGCCTGGTTGTATCATTACTGATGATTCGTCCATTGTTATTCATATTTAATTATGGACCAACGTTAAGAGACATTCATTATGCAGAAAACACGATAACCGGCCAAATATGAGTAGTGGTGCCAGTTCCCCCATTAGCATAGTTCCAGGCTCGCCAAAACCATACGATTATCTGCTCAAGTTTCTTTTGGTTGGGGACAGTGATGTCGGTAAAGAAGAGCTGCTTGGGGGAATGGAAGATGGAGCTACGGAATCGCCATACGGATTCTCCAGTTGTGGTAATTATTGGTTAAAGTGCGGGCCTAGCTGTCTAACTGGTATAAAAATGCAGATACATTTGAAGTCCATATTTGGTGTCAAAATACAAATCATGATGGCTTTTCAATAAAGCTTGTGACAGTGAATTCATTCACAATCATTCCAAGGTAAAATCCAATAGTATATGAATTTTAAATGTAAGTGTTGATGCGATTGAATTATAATCAGGTCCTATATAAGTGTAGCAGTAGAGGAGAAAATGTAGCAGCCAGGCCAGGATCCTAACCCAGAACCACCAAGCACTAGCCGAATGCTCTACAGACTGAACTACATGGTTACTGATGATCGATTCAGTCCAATCCTGCCACACTCCTCCCTCCTTATTCAAAGTCTTCGCCATCAAAGACATGAGACCCTTAAATCATAATACAGAAAAAGCTGAAAAAAGCTCACATGATTTTTGGAAAGCTAGCAAACATCTTACTCATATTAAGGGCGGGGACGATACACCAATGCATCGGTGAATCGCAGTACACTTCAACACGATACAAGTATCAGTCCACAGAAGCAAATTACGATACAGTATCGCCGCTTTATTGTTGTGAAAAACAAAGAGCAATCCTATATTGTCTCTCCAAAATCCATTAACTAATCTTTTTTTAATAGAATAACTGTAAACAAACACCGAAAGATCGAAATTCTGAAAGTGAAAGTAGTTGTGAGTCTCGTTTCTGGGAATACGAGCACTGTGTTAGGTAGGGTTTTATTGGTCATTTCGCGATGACTGTAAACATGGTTAGCCAATCAAATATGAGATTACATAATCAGTGCAGCATATGTTAAAAAAGCATGGCAGACACAGACTAGTGAGACGGCAAGCACTGTCGGTGACATAAAGTAACCGCTACCAGGAGTGCTCTATTGTTATTGTCCTGACACTGTGGACACACTTATTTTCTTAAAGAAGAATCTTTAATCTGTGACAATATAGAACTCTCTATGTTAAAATTAATTAGTTGGTTTTTTTTTAATCGCACCCATTGAAGTGGTTCATTGCTTTGACAATACCATTTATATAAATAAAGTATCGTGATATGTATCTGATCGTAGGTGAGGTATCGTGATATGTATCGGATTGTGCAATCGCTGTATCGTCCCAGCCCTACTCATATTATCATCATCATCATCATCATCATCATCACATCATCAATCGTCACCATCATCACAACCAACATCGTTCCATGATTTTCATCATCATCATCATAACCATAATCTATCTCATCATCATCATAACATCATCTTCATCATCACTATCATTATCACCACCATCATCTTTATCATCATCAACATAATTATTATCATCAACATCTTCATCTCCATCATCAACATTCATCATCACATCGTCTTTATTATCTCATCATACAGCTGTCAATTATCACACTTCACACTTTCATCTTATATTAATCATTCAAGAACAATCACACTATTCCGTCCACACATAAAAAGAAGCATACATAATCATATATTCTCTTCTCTCATACTATCTTTTACTCATGAAGGCGGTTATTAGTAAGGTGATAATAGTAAATTAGATGTAAGTTAGGCCATATAGTATATATATATTGATAGAGGTATATTACACTTATAAGTAGAGCAGAAAGAAAAGAAAGGAAAGTATAGCAAGGAGGTAAGATAAAGATTGTATACACAAGTCTTAACACTGAAAAGCAGTAACCATCACTGTGGGTATTTAAGCAGGGCGCCAAATTTGTAACAGGAGAGGAGAAAATGTAGTGGCCAGACGGAGATTCGAACCTGGGACCTTCGAGCACTAACCAAATGCTCTAACAACTGAACTGCAATAATCAATCTTTAGTCCAATCCTAGCTGACACATAAGCACTGTTAAGTCTGGTTATATAGCTAGATTTGATTTGACTATATATCCAAATCTAAGTTACTATACATATAATGGAAAAATGTTAGCAAACATTTTTCTTGTGCAGTATGAAAGCATGGGTGTCAAGCATGGAAGTCGGCAATATGAATAATGATTGCCAACTTGCTCAGTTTCATGCATATATACGTGTTGGACGTGGTCTTATTTTGGCTTATTTGGCGTTTGGCATGAAAGTGCCAAAATTTAACACACCAAAATTTGGCTATGTGTTTATTTGTTTGTATATAACTATCTATATAATACATCTACATGCCATTTTTAATACAACGCGACTAGCGTTTGTATTAATTCTATCCGGTTTACCATAATGTGTAGGACTGAGTAGGACTTGCCCTACAATGACATCTAGTGGTGACCTCTTAAACCATTTCATTCATAAACTTCCATTCATAAATTCCCTATTCATTGAATAATATTCCTTTGGACCAATCAGTAGTCATGGGAAGACTGCCTTCTGATTGGTAGAATACACAGAGTGTGTATAGAATACACAGAGTGTTATATAATACACAGCCCATCTAGGTCAACTGTTGCAATTGCCTGCTGGTGACTCTTCTGTCCAACTTACATAATCTCTGTTAATGATCATTCAAATTGTCTTTACTATCTAAGGCTTATAGACATAAGAGTTTTAAAGTAAACTAATCATATGCCCTTTTTGTGTACTTTAAAATAATGTTTTTAAATGAATGTTAAACACAGATCTGAGGTAAAGGCAAAATAACTTGATAATAAATGAAAACATTTGTTTTCTTTGTAATTTTCATGTAGGAACTTTAATAAAGAAAAATGTCAAACAAAACATATGTATTTTCTGTGATCAGTTGAATGTTCTTGAAATAATTGATATTAAAGTCTTATAATATGGTTTATATATTTTGATTTTGGAAATTCATTTAATTTCATTCTATTTTTCTGTATCTGCTGCGTTGTATTTGCAGTACTTTGAGTACTTTGATTTAGGTATGTGAACACATACTCTCGGGTAAATTACTCGATCATGTTACATAAACATACTTTTGAGGTATGTGTTGTCAACCGAAAAAAAAACCCTGTGCGAGTCTTTCTTTTGTGCAAACATGTATATAGCTATTAAAACTATTAATCACTTTTATTGAAGATCAATATTTCAGAGGGTTGCATCAATTGTCTTTCCGTCCGTCCGTCAACATTTCCTTTAAATCGCTACTAGTCATAGAGTTCTGCATGGATTGTAACCAAATTTTGCCACAAACATCCTTGGGGGTAGGGGAACAGAACCTTTATAAAGTTTGGCTCTGACCCCCCCGGGGGCAGGAGGGGTGGGGCCCAATAAGGGAAATAGAGGTTAATCCTATAAATTGCTACTTGTCCTAGAGTTCTGCATGGATTGTAATCAAATTTGGCCACAAATATCCTTGGGGGAAGGGGAACAGAACTTGTATAAAGTTTGGCTCTGACCCCCTGGGGGCAGGAGGGGCGGGCCCAATAGGGGAAATAGAGGTAAATCCTATAAATTGCTTCTTGTCCTAGAGTTCTGCATGGATTGTGACCAAATTTGGCCACAAACATCCATGGGGGAAGGGGAACAGAACTTCTATAAATGTTGGCTCTGACCCCAGGGTTCAGGAGGGGTAGGGCCCAGTAGGGGAATTAGAGGTAAATATTTGAATTCCTTCAGAAAAGAAATAATGAACCTGTATTTAGAACATTACTTGGCATTACAAACCCGGTGAGCTATACAGGCCCTCTGGGCCTCTTGTTCTTTTGATCAAATGAAGTTATGCACCAAAATTTATATGATATGGGGAAACGCAAATTTAAACACACCAAAATTTAACCACCCTATTTTGATACAAAAATGCCAAATTTCCAGATGCCACAATATCCCAATTTTACGGTATTTAGCCCTTCACTCCATATTTACAAGCTTTTGTAAAGTTGGTATTCACAAAGTTATTAAATGTTTCATTATATATATTACTTTTTCCCATATCCACATTGAAAATAGCTCGAAAGGCTCTGAGCTGTTCAGATCCTATTCTGAATATGGGCGTCGCCGATGTTGATCATGCCACTCAAGAGTTTCCAATCGGTACGGGTATCACTGATGATCACCATGTGGTGTGACTCCAGATTCTGATATTACCCGAAAGTTTTTAACATGACATCATTGATCTGATATTTCATCCAACATATTTGTCTTTTTCATGCATGCTTTTATGGATCTGAGTCATCATATATATTCATCAACATTCACAAATTGTATGTTTTACAACAGAAGATCTTTCACTTATTGTTACTTTAGCATCAGATATACAGATGTGTAAAAGGAGCAGTTTGGTGTGGTTTGTGCTTAGTGTTGATTAAATACAGTCTTTGTCACTTAGCTGACAGAGTATGCTTCTTTGGCTCAATTGACTTGGCTGGGTTTCTCAATCTGTTTTATGAGTGACCAAATGATATATAACTTATGTTATAGTAGTTCTGGGTTTAAACTCCACCAATATATATGTTTCTCGCCTCTGTGCGCCTATAAACATATTAGGATAGATTGATCCCTAGTGCCGCTTCGTTATGGCAACCTGGTATGTTTTGTGTATATTCACTATGTATTTTGACTGTTTTCTCAATTTGACTCTTGGTTGAAAAAACAACAGTTTGAATGACATTTGGTCACAGGATGAGATGCATATGCACAGGCCTTAAATTTAAGACTTTTTACTCGCTATTTGCAAGTTGATGTCCCAAAATAGGAAAACAAAAATATGCAGAAAGGAGTGAGGAGTGTAGCCTAGAATATAGGCATAAAAAGAATGATGGTGTTGATGTAAATAAAATCATCAATGACACAGATAAACTTGATAAAGACAAACTTTTTACCATGCCTACAACCAAAACTAGAGGCAATATTACATACATGTGGTATGATACAAATCAGATCAAATGTTACTGAATATTTATTTAGACAGTTTAGTTATACGGATATATACCGCTTGCAATGTTATCTACATAGCAGTACTAGGGTACATGTATACTTTGATCAACCGCCCTGCTAAACTAGTACCAACTCCATTGGCCAATCATAACTTATATAGATATCACCCTTCAAAAACTATTTGGGGTTTGAAATAGTTACTTGTTCTGTCTGTTTCAGGTATTGATTACAAGACTACAACTATTCTGTTGGATGGAAGACGTGTAAAGCTACAGTTATGGTAAGGTTTGAAATTATGATTACAGTGAATAAACTTGAATTACTGCATGACATTTTTAGTATTTTAGGAACATATTGCATGGGATGAGATTTCTCGATAATAAATCTAAAAAAATAATTGTCACAAATATGTTTGAGGCACCTATATTAGTAGAACCATATGACTCCAAATAGAGAAATTACGTTGCCACGAAAATAAGTCTTTTTCGTAAAGCACCAGGTATACGTAGTTGACCTATGGAAACTTTAAGGTTACTATAACATATCAACATTTGAATTATCTGTTATTGGTTGAAATAATGATTTGAATGTGGTTTGAATGTGGCATATAGGATCTTAAAATAGGATTTAAAATTAACAAACTTTTCTACTGGTAGACCTGAATGAGGTCTAAGCAAAAGAAATGGACATTGTTATGTTACTTTTATATTGATTTGTGCCTTCTGTCTATCTGTAACGCTTGGTTTCCATGCAATAACTGCCACAAATCTAAAGCGTTTTTTTATAAATTGGTCACACAGTTAAATGTGCCAAGGGCTCACACGAATTAGCTCGGCACTTTCATCGGACCCTATTTGGCAGAGTAATGACCCTTTAATTAACAAAAAACGGCATTTTCTGCAGTTTCCATCCAATAACTCTTGCAAATATTACTGGATTGTCTCAAAACTTGGTTACATGGTTAAATGTCTTAGGGCCTTGCCCCTGTTTGATCAGGACTTTGATTGGACCCTATTTGGCTGAGTTATGGCCCTTTAATTAAGAAAAAATGCCATTTTCAACTGTTACAGTTTCTGTTCAATAACTCATGCAAATATTACAGGATTTTCTCCAAATTTGGTAACATGGTTAAATGTCTTGATGCCTTGGCCAGGTGTGATTGGCACTGTCATAGGACCCTATTTGGCAGAGTTATTGGCCTTTGATTAACGAACGTGGGGGATATAAATTCCAAGAATTTGCTTGTATAGTGTCTTTTTATTATTTTACCAAACATTCTAGTCAAGAATAACTGTACCAATTTGCCAATCATTCATAATCACATTAAGTTTTATTTACAAGGATGTGTTTAGTTGAATTTGTTAATTTCAAAACTCATGAAATTATTAAATTGTTAAGTTGTTTTGTAATGCATCGTGTTTGTCTTTTCTTTTTCTTCTACTTCTTCTTGAAGTAGGTGACCAATTGCTAGGAAGTGAAAAGCATTGCTACTAACTATTTACGTTTCATACAAAAACCAATATATTGTGATGCATGGTGATACGCCTTTCAAATATCATGATATATCGCAATGCACTTTTCAGTTACGATACACAGCCCTAAATTTTGTAATACATGTATGATATCACATGTCTTATTACCTTTCCATACATATAGTTAATTAACTCACTCATTAGCCTTGACTCATTATTGTTGATGTATTTTATTTAGGGACACTTCCGGACAAGGACGATTCTGCACCATCTTCCGGTCGTATTCAAGAGGAGCTCAGGTAGGTGTCGTCACTGAGACAATGTGAGACAGAAAAAATCATTACTATGACTGTAAAACATCAGGCATAATATCAAAAGAGATGAATTGGATGTTTATAATATTGAAACACAGTGATCTTGTTCTTGATAATTAACCACAGACTATTACGTTTTACTATATTGTTATGGGTTAGTGATAAGAGACCTCACATAGGTCCTGATTGAGGCACATACATAATTTTTAAGCTATATAGAAGAAGGTAGCCATAGTATTTTTTGTGTCAACAATTAATGAAAATTTTAGCATTTGACATACGTGTAATTGACTTATTGTATTACCAGCCTATTATTGTATTATATTTACATTACATCTAATCTGCATAATTGTTTTTTCTCTGGAAAAGAATGATATCATCAATTTATGTTACTTTTTCTAGATTTCTCAAATTAGATCTGGAAATACAGTTAAGATAATAATTGTAAACCTGGAGACGACACTTCCAGTAGTTATCACTGTTTTTTTTGTTTTTTTTTATTTGTTTTTTTTTACAAATTTGATTGTATTTACAGGGCATCCTGTTGGTGTACGACATCACCAATAAGTGGTCTTTTGATGGCATTGACCGATGGATCAAGGAGATTGACCAGGTATACACTGTCTAATTTTACACTATAGCTAACAAATAAAAAAAATTGTGACAAGACATAAGTGTAAAAGAGAATTCTGATAAAATTGATTCAGTCGACTTTAATTTTTTCAGCAATCTATCATGAGATAGGTCCTGATTTGACTAACTTGGTTATTTTATGGATTTCCACTGTCTGTGGAAAGTTTGAGAAGCAAGTGTTTCCTAACAGAGATGCATTTTCACTGAACGCCACCAAACACCCAATCAGATCAAGCATTTAAATTGTAATGCTTCATTTTAGTTTGGCAGTACTGAACTGTAGGCCTGTTGAGAACTAAGAACTTTTGTAATAAAAAAAATAAAAATGCTAGAATTTTGAATATCTATGTGAATAGTGCTTAAAATTGCCTTCAATCATTGTTTCACATATGTAGATATAGTACTTTGTCTTGAATGAACTTGTTTAACTTTTTATAAGCCCTACATCTGATCTATTAGCCCACCATCATCAGATGGTGGGCTATTTAAATCGCTTTTTCGTCCGTGGTCTGTCGTCCGTCCTTCCGTCCGTTAACAGTTCTTCCTACCGCTATTTCTCAGAAAAGATATCTTTCTCAAATTTTATATGTAGGTTCCCCTAGAGCCCTAGTTGTGCATATTGCATTTTGGGACCGATCGGTCAACAAGATGGCCGCCAGGCAACCATTTTTGATTTTGATAGTTTAAGTTTGTAACCGCTATTTCTCAGAAAGTAATGAAGGGATCTGTCTCAATTTTCTTGTGCAGGTTCCCCAAGGTCCCTAGTTTTGCATATTGCATTTTGGTACCGATCGGTGAACAAGATTGCCGACAGCCCGCCATCTTGGATTTTGACGTTTGAAGTTTGTTACCGCTATTTCTCAGAAATTACAGAAGGGATCTCACTCAAATTTCATAAGTAGGTTCCCCTTGGGCCTTACTTGTGCTTGATGCATTTTGGGACTGATCAGTCAACAAGATGGCCTATAGCTGCAATATTGTAGCTCAAAAGACTTTAGACAGAAAATGGTGTCGTCTTTAGACCTATTACTGCTAATGGAGCAAAGTAATGATTATGCAAACCATTACAAATGTTTCTTTGTATTTTATCGTACTTGTTTGATATTGCTGACCTAATAGGAAATGAAATTGAACCACATAAAATATCAAATTCTCATAGAGGCATTTTTTTTTTACATAATAAATATGAAGGTCTTTCTGAAGGAATTTATACGGCAAGTCCACAAATTGTGAATTTCACGTGTTGTGAGTGGTACGGTGATATTAAGAATGGTAGTTATGTTTGTTTTAGACAAAAATAATATGTAAATGCATGTATACGCATAAAATAATTGGAAACCTACAAAAAAAGTATAGAAAACTTTGCCCGAGTGATTTTCAGGGGCAGTGCTCAACTACAATACATAGGGACCAATTCGTACGCGGCCGAAAGGTATAGTAGGCCAGGTATGTAAATTTGTTCTAGATGGCAGAAAATTAGAGTTTGTTATCGCTATTTCTCAGAAAGTAATGAAGGGATCTGTCTAAAATTTCATGTGCAAGTTCCCCTAGGTCCCTAGTTATGCATATTGCATTTTAGTACCATTCAGTGAACAAGATGGCCGACAGCCCGCCATCTTGGATGTTGACATTTGAAGTTTGTTACCGCTATTTCTCAAAAAGTACAGAAGGGATCTCACTCAAATTTCATATGCAGGTTCCCCTTGGGCCTTACTTGTGCTTGATGCATTTTGGGACTGATCAGTCAACAAGATGGCTGACAGGTAGCCATCTTGGTTTTTGATAATTGAAGTTTGTTACTGTTATACATATATCTCACAAAGTACTGAAAGGATCTTTCTCAAATTTCATAGGTAGTTATATGTAGTAAAAGTTTGAAAAGCAGAGAAAAGATCCCCTCTTTCCATTGTCAGACATAGATCATTCTTTGGTGGGAGCCAAGATCCCTCTTGGATCTCTTGTTGAAGTTCAATATCTTGTTCTGGCATGCAATTATTTGTTGTTTGTTGTTGTGATAACTTATAAATAATTTTCCAGCATGCTCCTGGTGTTCCAAAGATTTTAGTCGGCAACCGTCTCCACCTTGCGTTTAAACGACAAGTGAGTGAAGCCACAGCAGAAGCATATGCTTTGAAAAATGACATGGCCTTTTTTGAAGTGAGCCCTTTGTGTGACTTTAATGTGACAGAATCTTTTGCGGAGTTATCTCGTCTGGCATTAAAACGGAATGGCATGAGTCGGACCTGGGGGCCAAGCAAAGGTGGGTATGACAAGAGAGATTTGAGGACAAATCTTTTAAAGAATGATACATGTAATAAAATTCATTAGAAACATTTTATCAAACCATTACTGATGGTAATGCAGTATTGCCAACTCACCCGATTACCCCGGGTTGACCCGTTTTTTAGACATTTTAGAATGCGTAACCCGATTGACCCGTCGGGTCATCAAATAACCCGATTTTCAGCACTACCAAAGTGTTAAAAGCTCACACAAATTACGTCAGATAAAGCCATAAGTGCAATTTTGATTACACCTCAGGGCTTAAGACTCATATCAGGCCCCTGTATAATGCAGGTAGCTATGTTTGTGTTTACACAAACTTTCATAAAGGTGTGAAATTGTAGCAATTAATCTATTCAGTCATGCATCACGATGTCCATGATCGTATTTAGCGAGAGCCAGATAGCAAAATCAGACATGGCCAATTAATACTGTTCAAAATCAGAAATAATCTCTTCAAAACTCTTCAAAATTACAAACAAACTATGATTTCAGACAAAGATTTACTCACATGAATAAAACAGTCAACGTGAACGGTATCCTGTTGCAGTAGGCAGGCAAGCCAATCATAATGGCCGCCATTTTTTGTTTAGTCAAAGATAATAGTGAAACCGGACATGTGTAGAACCCCCCCCCCCCCCCCCCCCGAAAAAATCAGTATTTTATTAGGTCATCTGACCCGAAGGGTCAGGATGACCTATAGTCATCATGTTTCGTCCGTCGTCGTGCGCCGTCCGCCGTGCGCCGTCCGCCGTGCGTTAACTTTTCACATTTTGAACTTCTTCTCAAGTTTGACCAGTGGGATTGAGCTGAAACTTACCTGAAATGATCCTGAGATGGTTCCGACAAAGTGTTGTTATTTTTCGGGTCGATCCGAAATCCAAGTTGGCCGCCACAGCCGCCATCTTGAAAACACATTTTGAACTTCTTCTCAAGTTCTACCGGTGCGATTTGGCTGAAACTTGCATGAAATGATCCTGACATGGTCCCGACAAAGTGTTGTTATTTTTCGGGTCGATCCGAAATCCAAGATGGCCGCCACAGCCGCCATCTTGAAAACACATTTTAAACTTCTTCTCAAGTTCTACCGGTGCGATTTGGCTGAAACTTGCATGAAATGATCCTGACATGGTCCCGACAAAGTGTTGTTATTTTTCGGGTCGATCCGAAATCCAAGATGGCCGCCACAGGCGCCATCTTGAAAACACATTTTGAACTTCTTCTCAAGTTCTACCGGTGCGATTTGGCTGAAACTTGCATGAAATGATCCTGACATGGTCCCGACAAAGTGTTGTTATTTTTCGGGTCGATCCGAAATCCAAGATGGCCGCCACAGCCGCCATCTTGAAAACACATTTTAAACTTCTTCTCAAGTTCTACTGGTGCGATTTGGCTGAAACTTGCATGAAATGATCCTGACATGGTCCCGACAAAGTGTTGTTATTATTCGGGTCGATCCGAAAATCCAAGATGGCCGCCACAGGCGCCATCTTGAAAACACATTTTGAACTTTCTCAAGTTCTACTGTGCGATTTGGCTGAAACTTGCATGAAATGATCCTGACATGGTCCCGACAAAGTGTTGTTATTTTTCGGGTCGATCCGAAATCCAAGATGGCCGCCACAGCCGCCATCTTGAAAACACATTTTGAAGTTCTTCTCAAGTTCTACCGGTGCGATTTGGCTGAAACTTGCATGAAATGATCCTGACATGGTCCCGACAAAGTGTTGTTATTTTTCGGGTCGATCTGAAATCCAAGATGGCCGCCACAGCCGCCATCTTGAAAACACATTTTGAAATTATTCTCAAGTTCAACTCGTGCGATTTGGCTGAAACTTGCATGAAATGATCCTGACATGGTCCCGACAAAGTGTTGTTATTTTTCGGGTCAATCCGAAATCCAAGATGACCGGCACATCTGCCATATTGAAAACACATTTTGAACTTCTTCTCAAGTTTTACTGGTTCGATTTGGCTGAAACTTGCATGAAAATGATCCTGACATGGTCCCGACAAAGTGTTGTTATTTTTCGGGTCGATCCGAAATCCAAGATGGCCGCCACAGCCGCCATCTTGAAAACACATTTTGAACTTCTTCTCAAGTTCTGCCTATGTGATTTGGCTGAAACTTGCCTGAGATGATCCTGACATGGATCGACAAAGTATTGTTACATCTCTGGTTGATCCCAAATTGAAGAAGGCTACTATGACACTATATCTAATTAATTTCCTACATGTTAAGGCCCTTGGGCCTCTTGTTTGAAATAAAATTTGTTGAAGGAAATGGAAAATGATCCTGACATGGTCCTGACAAAGTGACACCATATGAAATTAATTTTACTATTGCCAAGGTAGTCAGATGACCGTTCAGGCCCTTTGGGCCTCCCGAAAAAATTTATTTATTTAATAATTTAAAAAATACATTTTTTTTATTAATTTTCAGATATCAATTATATTATTACAAAAATATCATAAATATATAACAATATGAAGATAATAAATATATGCATATTTAAGGTTTAAAATGTGTTAAAAATTTTGCTAAAATGTGGTTCCGCACATGACCCTTGTTTTGACCCTTTCACCCGTTTTTTCAAGGGTGATCACCCGATTTGACCTCATCAGAGGTTGGCAATACTGGTAATGTCAAATACTGTAGATAAAGCACATTGCATGTGTATAATGCTGTAGTGTGGTATAAGACATCCAACTTCTTTGTGCCACATCATGTTTAATACAACCAAATACATTTGATCAGGCCACGATGTATATCTGTGATTGTTCTATTTACAGTGTTGAGTCTCCAGGAGATAGCATGCCACACCATTGTTGCTAGGACAACCATATATGGCATTGACCAGCTCCCGTTACCACAGACGCTAAAATCCTATCTCAAATCCTACGCTCTCACCAACAAAACTAGAGCTAGAATGCAGAGTTTTATCCACCGTGACAAATCAAAGAAAAATAAGTATCTCAATCCCACAGACTCGCCTCCTGCAAACTGTCGACGGAGCTGCTGTATCAGCTAACAAAGGGGATGTGTGGTGATGTCCAGGGCCGCTCAGGGCATAGGCACCAAGATACAGACGGTTTTTAGGAAGCTTTCAGGAAAAGGAATAATGTGTTTCCTTGTTTCTTTTGTGATCTGATAATGACATATTTTGTACCTTATGGTTAGAATAATATGATCCGGTAAACAACTGTCAATGGAAGGTACTAATATTATGTTCCTATAGCAACAGATTTCATTTACCAAATTATCAGTTTTGTATAAAAAGAAGGAAAGATAAACGTTTTGAATACCTAGTTTTAATGAATGGAATCAAAAATTGTGATTGCTAAATTTTAAAATGCAAATTTTGTTATGTAGTCTACCAAAATTACTATCGAAAATGTGAGCTGTTACCATCTACTTGAATAATGGTGAACTTGGAAAACTATTTATTTTTTCTTGATTGCTTAAAGCAATATAATTGTGAACTTGTCAGTTATAACTGTGTAAAGCTAGTCAATAGGCATTAGGTCTGAAGTTGTGAGAAGCTTGTCTAGGAAGGAGAGGACGTGCTGTAGTGTGTGAGAGTGTGTGATGGGAGACTGTGATGCAGACATGATTAGGAGTTATTGCTAGATAGCTAGATTCATTAATAAAAGTATTTTTCCATAATGAACTAAACTTATGACATTAAGTCAGCCAAACACAGCATTTCCTAAATATATTTAAAAGAGCTTGTGAAATTAGATAATTTTTATCTATTAACAGAAATTTACTTAAAAAAGTAAAACCTTAACAATTTCGTTCACTTTGGTAGTATTAAGCAATAAGAAAGGACTAAATTTCGTATATTTAGAAATATTTTTGACAATTTTGATGTTGTTATATTATGTGTATGTTTCCACCTTAATTTTCATCATTGCATGTAAAACCATGTACACTTGGTTGGTCAGTAGAATCTCTTTATATCAAATAATAGCAGACACTATACTCATTGGTGGTTTATATGGCACAAGTCTTTTAATTCAAGTACTCTTCTTTCTTATGCACATAATTTTCTATTTCATCCATTTTATGTTTCAAATTTACATGTATTTATTTGATATCTTGTAAATTTGTTATACATGTAACCTATCATTAGTATAAAGTTACTTCTAAGCTTAAAACAAAATCATATTTAATCAAGATCTTTAAGGTTAAAATTTCTTCTGATAAAAAGCAAAAATCCCTGTATATCCATCAACATGTATCCACCTTATCACCAACTTGTAGACTTGTACCACAGTATTATACATTCCTTCAGCTCAGCTGTTTTACAAGTTTGTGAGAAACATTGTGGACCGGTAATTAATGTCAAATGATCAGGGCCCAGTCCGAGCATTGTATTTTGCTCTCTTGTTAAAATCATACTACAAGTAAAAACATGCTTGATATTTTTTAAGGCCATATGGGCATTGCATCTTTATCTCCTGTTACTGCCAATACAATAATACTGTGAACGGATTGGTAACTACATCAGCGTACTGTCGCTATAGCCTGGCACACTCTCGCTACAATATCGATAATTTGGTCACAGTGTAAGTGATGTTATCTCGACGGTGCCAAGTAGGCCAATCGGATCAACTTGTCCTTGTACGAATATTGCTCTATATGAGTTTAGTACATATTTCTTTTGCATTAATTGGTGGCTGAGTGGATTTCAGCTGGTATTCAATAAATCGCATTACTTCTTCATTGATCTTTCGTTTTGGTCTCCCAACTGATTTAGCCTCCTAAATTCAACAGTTCCGTTTGCTTGATAGTTTTTTGGACAATTTTATAGCAGGATTCCGTGGATAGACCAGTCTGACGACTGATCTCCCTATACGAACAATTTTAAGTAAACAAATAAACCACTTGTAGCCTGATTCCTTCATCAATACATTTGCCTTTTGTGTATATTCTGTCAGACTTGGAATTCTCCATGTTTCAATGCGCGCCAAACTGTCTCCATTTTATACCTAAAATAGGATATAAAATTAATGTATTTTCAATTGGTACCCTACATCTTGGCTAACAGCATTGATAATGTACTAGAAATTGCAACATGGAAGTGTGCTGTATAGTAATGTATTATTAAACTGTGAGTAGCTACTTACAAAACACATAAAAACAGGAGAAAAGCATGTGTACAGTAGGCTCTATATAGCTACTGTACTCAGGTACTGTGCTCATATGCGTATGACGTAGCCGCGCCACCTGCCGGAACCGTCGATATAATAACACTCATAAAGTTATTGAGAGTGTGCCAGGCAATAGCGGCAGTACGCTGATTTAGTTACCAACCAAAACCGTTCACAGTATTATTGTGTCGACAGTAAAATGCAATATGCTTCTCTTTTCAAATAGCCTTAACAGTGCTAGATAAAAGATACCTTGATTTGGTATGTGACACACAAGCATGATATTGATGCACTTATTTCAAACTTGCGTTATAAAATATTTGTCTGGTATTAATTATTGTTTATTTTAAGAGGTATAATTAAAATAGTATTGTAGCATTTTAAGTGCCATCATTTTGATGAGATTGTGATGTGCTGGATTGCTATCTGATGCAGTGTGTTACAGATAAATTAGGGATATACAGTCAGAACATTGTCTATATCAGATCAGTGTGGGATCTTCCCTGTTTATTGGTATGTATAGTGTTTAAGCAAATAATAAGATTGTGATTTTTTTGGCAATCTACTATGTTTTGTAGTACAGTCAAAAATTAGCTGCATTATGTGCATATAAATTATGTCAGGATTGTATTAGTTTTCTAGTTAGTCTAGGTACTAGAGAACTATAAGGAAATCCATGGTGTATGGTTATCTTTAAATATGTACTCTGATGTGTTAATATTCAATATCTTTTAGCTTTGGAGTGTTTGTTAAACAAACATATATGGTATTAAACGGAAAAGGCAAAACAGTCATATATACAAAATATATAATTTGATTTAATAACAGTAGAATATGAAATAATACCCCTGCCATGTATACTATTAAAATGCTGTTAAGCTCAAATTTTGATGTTTATAACAGTGTAAACCTTTCATTGATGTCAAAATGCAGACTCAAAATGTTCACTTTCATTTAAATCATTATAAAAAGATTCTTAGATGTTTGTAATTTTGTGTAAAAACCCATTCAACATTTGGTTGTGCCTTTCTTCTCTATCACAAATTGTGATGTACCAGGTATGTAGTTAGAGGGGGGGTGTGGGTGTTTTATAAAACAACCATTAGTAATGCTTTAGCTATTTTTCTATCTAAACACATTGTCAATATCCAGCATTCTATACTTAATGTATTTTAACATCCTGTTTATACTTGGGTCAGATGTATGTTATGTAGTCAACTGTTCTTGCCAGTTTGTTGTCCACATTCGAATTCTGCTCCTCAGCTATGGTGTACAGCATTCATCGTTTTTCTTATAAATCATCATAAAGTAAACTTTATTTCAATGCATGTTATAAATATGTGTACTGTGTTTGAAGATTTTATGCCAGCATCGCCTAAAAAGGACATCCACATTTGTCTATATTCTTAGAGTCTGTTGATTGGGAATAGACAAAGCATTGTATATTGAATTACACAATGCATTATTGATATTACACGTATTGACGGATGAGTTGCATTGTTTTGTACCTAATGGGCCATATCATGTTATGTTATTTTGTCAATCAGTATTATCTGTATATATTGGCATTGTTTGGATTTATATTCTTTGTCTCTGTATTCTTGATCTACTCAATGTACATTTACCAGTTTAACATTATGCAGTTTACCAGAACAACAGTAGTAATTGTGCTGTAGGACTAATTATGATTACTCAAGATCTTATTGGGATGCTCTAGTTGACAAGAACATTAGTCAAAAGGCTTAGTAAACTATCCTTATCTTTGAAATCTATTGTTCAGTTTGTAAGGTTACTGAATGAACAGCCCACATGTAAACTTCAGTGATCTGTGTATGTCTGGGTTCCATGAGTGTTGTCTTGTTTTCAAGTGTTTATGATGGCAGTATAGGTGACCAATAAGGCAAGCTTTAGCTGTGAGTTAAAACTAACCACCAATGTACAAATATAATGACAGATTGACACTCCTGTAAACTAAAAGGGAGACTTTATATTCTGATTCTTTACCTGTTTATCTTATAGATTTACTCCTCTTACTGTGCTGACAATTATCTGTGATGTAAAAAGTATATATATACAGCTCAACATTTTATTTAAAGAAAGAGTTTACAAGTCTCAGATAAACTGTCATATCATTGATAAAATTTCTGTTTCCAAATTTTCTTTTTTCTTTTCTCCAAATATAGTTCTGACAGATAAAGCTTTTTTATCCCAGGCCTTTTCTTTTCACCAAATACAGTCCTGAAAGATAAAGCTTTGCATCCCATGCCATTTTTTTCACATGTAGAGAATTTGATCTGTTGTTTCTACATGATGTATTCTATTGAGATACAAACTGATGTATAGTTGGTAAAATCATGCATTGTCATTACAAACCTTATCTGTTGGGTGAGACCTGAATGGAGAATTTGTGTCTAGTAGAGAATTACTTTGATGTTAAGTAATTCCTTCATTGGTTGTGCCTGTGCTTTTTTTGTTGACTATTTATGTGTATTATATAAATTTGCTATAGAAGAGGTGCTATATTTTGTATATTAAGTTACAATATTGTTTTGTGTATGTTAGAGAAATGTGCTGCCTTTTATTCAGGTCTCTTTAAGTAATTCTTTCTTCTTAATGGTGCACTTATCAAACTTAATTAGACTGGAACTTTTGGATTACATTACTCTTAATAACATCACTATGGATATGCTAGTCAGAGACTGACAGAGGTTAAACAACAAAACTGTTAAAATGTAAATAAAATGTTTGGGAACCTTTGGATATTCTGACTGTATTGTATATCCACAGTCTTTAGGAAATAGTTTCCCTAATGAATTATGTTAACAGCTTAGATAGAACTTTGCCTTCATAAATTTTTTCATTTGTCTATTTTCCTACACATTGTTAAGGTATGGTTATGATGTTTATTTTACATCTAATTAACAGCCTGGGTCATTTAAGGATGTGTCATGTTTAGGAGGTGGAGGAAGGCGGAGTACATCTAATTAACAGCCTGGGTCATTTAAGGATGTGTCATGTTTAGGAGGTGGAGGAAGGCCGGAGTACATCGAGAAAAAAACACTGACATACGGTCAGTACCTGGTCATACCTGACAACTGCCCCATATGGGTTTAAAACTCACATCACAGAGGTTGATGCCTAGTGGAACAGGTCTGAATACATTAAGCACAATGCCTATTGTTAAAAGCTACTGTGCTGAGGTGGCAAGTTGTCTGACAATCTACCACAAACACAAGTCTGAGGTCTGGTGGTGGATCAGCAGATTTCTTTGTGTACTCCACCTTCCTTCTCCATCAAAATCTACTATTTAAATGTATGACCGATATAAAGTAAAATTTTAATGAGGTAAAAACGGTATAAAGCTAGTATATTAATAATCCGAAATAAAAGGCCAAAATAAATTCAAAATAAAATAAAATCATTTCTATGGAATATATATTCAGCCACTATAGGGCCTTCTTCAGTCCAAAATAACACCAACACAACATGTTTGTCTATATGTTTGTTTACATCTATTGTGCGCAGGTATGAAATGTCTCGGCCCATTTATTAAAGTAAAATTTAGTGGCTCGTTGGAATTCAGTTATTTGGGTGATGAAGCAAATTAGGCCATTAGGCAAATATTGCGAGTGGAAGGGGAGGAGGATTCTGTTCTTTGAAAATAATTGAGTTTATCTAGAAGAACGAGAAACTTGAATAAAAAGGCATATGATGTAAGTGCATAATGTTTGTTTTAATGTTTGTGTGTTGAAATGTTGGTCATGAATGACTGTCATGTGATTGACATGTTATATATGTTTTCCCCTCCATTTCATCATATTAAATTTCAAGTCAATTTGTTGTAATTGAAATGTTATATGAAAAATTGTCAATCACATTCATGATAAAAAGTTTCTTCCTTCCTCGATATATATATGTACAACTTGTCAATATCTGAATCTCATTTATTTAATTACTGTATCTATAAATAGAGGAATATACATTTTGTACATATTCCAGCAAATGAATTGTGGTCTTTCATTGTGACATTTTGGTGTCCTGTTTGTGTTTGGCTGATCAGAACTTCAATATGGAACCTTTTTTTATTCAATTAAATGATTACAGTGAATTAATTCCAGAAACAGGATTTAACGGAATCGTTTCACGTTTCTCATATAGATAAGGATATCTGATTACAAAAGAAAGATTTTTCCTGATGAGCACTGACTATAGAGTGCTAACAAACTAAAATCTGTCATGAGATTTGAGATATTTCTATTGATGTTTCAGACCTATGTTTGATTTTGTTATAATTTTAACAGGAACATTGTGGCTGTTCCATCGTCACAGCTTTGTCGGTATGTACATGTATCATAATTGCTGACCATCGATAATATACACTACAGTGTAGTTGTAATTTAACTCTATAGACAATGATTGTATGTATTGTACCTCAATTCTAAGTAATTTTAAAATACCACACTGTAGTTTTTCTCCTAAAAAGATTAATTGCTCAGTGATAATGACCTAAATATTCATTTGCTGGATACTTACAATTTGTATGGTACTAAAAGTGATGTGTACTGTAGGTCTACTGTATATACAGCTGTAATATTTATTGAGAGGTATATGGTGGTGTATTATTGACAACCATTGTGTGATACACCCCCAGCTCCTCACATAGAGGGGTTTATTTTGGGTCTGGGTCATGTATAATTGGCCATCCCAGAATTATTCACCCCACTTGGGGCCTCTCACAGAGAAATGGGTTTGTGGAGTATCTTGTGGTGTATTACCTGCTACCTTTATATGTACATCCAACGTCCCTCACAGACGGGTGGATTTAGAGGGGTACCTGGCGATATATTACAGACCACCACTGTATTCACCCCACTTGTGCCCTTCACAGAGAGGTACATTAGTTGGGTATCTGGTGGTGTGTTTCTTGCCACCCCTGAATGATGGTCCCCACTTGGGGCCCCTCCCAAGGAGGTGGATTTATTGTTAGTTACCTTTATCTGTATAACCATGATGTTGTTTAATACAGTTCCAATAAGAGTTACTTCATGTGTTGTTTTTATTTATTGACCATATTAACATGCTGATTGTATTATATACTACATGTAGATCACTGGCTTAAAAATGCATATATACGGATCAGGAGTGTTATATTGTATACATTGTCAGTGACGCGGCGGAAAAGTTGAATATTCATATGCTTGACCAGATTGGAGTTCATAGCCTGATATTGTCCATCTGGTTTAACATAGATCAAATGGGAAACTGAAAGTAGAATGGAAATATAATGATAAGATTAGCTATTGGTAAATGTCTGATTAAATGACTGCAAGTGTACTTGGTAGAGCACTGCGGGCCTATAGTCCTAGTATATGTTTCGTTTGTGGCAGATAGATCAGAGTTTAATCATTTTCATACTCTCTCCCGTTACAAATCAATTGCATAATAAGATTTGGTTCAATGAACTTTGCTTTTGTAATGAGAGCAGAGCTGTAGCCAGACTAGGACTGGATTCTGGGACCTTACACAACCACAATTATACTGGTCTGCAGGTTGATTACTAGCTATAGGTCCTAATGTTTGACCCTGGTCTTTGAATCCTTCCACACTATATTTTACTTTCTCTTTAATGACGACTATTTTCATCTGATTACTTGTCTGTAACAATTTATTTAATGCAGTATACCACAGATTTGTTAACTTATGGTGGCAAATTAAAATATTTTAATATCAGCTTAGCTAGGGCTCAAGCAAACTATTTCAAATATCACATTTACCAAACTTATATGACAGAGTTATAGTACCTTAGTTAATAATAAAACATATCGGTGTTGTCTCCATATTAATACTGTCTATCGTTTCTAGGCCCAGATGTCCAAAAGGTGGATTAGGCTATAATCACATCAGTTTAACAACAATTTTCAAATCACTTAAGGATGTACACCTCTAAAAAGTCAAAATTTTCTTGTATTAAACTTTTTTTCTCATATAGATTTTTGGACAAAGGAGTTCATACCATAAAAGAAAATGGAAGAAAAAACATATGTCCGTGTGCTCGTTTTTGAGCTTTTGTCACTCAAAGACACCTAGTTGACAAAATATTGGATTTTATGGGAATTTTGCCGTTTTGACCATATAAGATAGAGATTAAAGCCATAATTTCCTAATGAGGTGTTTGATATGTATGAATGTTTGTAGAATTCATTTTCTAGTAGTCTTCTTTAAAAATATACCAGTTTTGATCAATTAGACTAATATTTTTTCTCAGAATAACAACATATGCTACCCCTACCCCTTAATTTTGTGCTACCAAATGCACCATTTTCAGCCATTTTTGCCAAATTTAACCGTTTATAGAAAAAGTTCTGGTATTAAACTTTTGTTATTATTTTGCATATCAATAGGGAAACGGTTGTTCTTTCTAAATCAGGAAGAAAAATTGGGGGTCCGTGTGCTTACTTTTTTGCCCCATTTGAATTTTTGTTATTTTTCAGTATTTTAGAGTAAAAAATAAAAGTGCCCAAATTACCATTAAATGTAAAAATAAAGTCACAAAAGTGTATCGTTTCACATATTAATGCTCAATATTTTAATTACTACGAACCTAGTAACGATTTGCAGCAAAAATTAGCTAAATACAGCTAAAAATGCTGGCGCAGTAATGATTTAAATAAAAACAATTTCATTAAAAAATGGTAAAACTGTGGCTCTACTTGAAGCAAAAAAAGACACAATTTCAAAATGGCCGCCAAATGGGCCATTTCTTAAAATCCCCATATAAAAAAATCTACTAAAAATAGAAATGTAATTTTTTGACAAAATTTGCATCTGGCAACTTGCTACACATACTGATAAATTATATTTGAAAATCTCATAACATCTTTGGTCTATGTTGAAACGAGACTTCAACGGGACTGAAACCTCAGAAGAATACATCCTTAAGATAAAATCATTTCTATTAAAATGAGTACAGTACAAATTTTACATAATGTTAAAGATGCTCCATCGCTGACAAATGGTATTTATTCACAATCAAAAACAGAAGTAGACGATTTAGTATTTTTCTTCAGTTACAAAAGTTACTTACTTTACACCATCCCAAAAACATTCTGTGGCACTAGTACTACATCCTATATGAAATGAAGAACTGATGGCGCCTGCACCAAAGGCAAAATAAATTTTAAATAAAATGTTTTTTTACCGTTATATTATTTTTTGTGTTAATTATGCATAAATAGACATGATTAAACACTAATTATTGTTCAAATGATGAATATAATTTATGCTCTGTCGGTGGAAGAGCATCTTTAAGGATTTTGGATGACTCCATTCTTTACTACTTGCTGATTTTAGTGAAGATATAGGCCTAATTACAGGTTTTTGCAGAAAATGAGAAATGAAAATTTCACTAATCATCATAGATGATAAGGCCAAACAAAAAATTATGTATGTTTAGGGTACCCGACCGACCCTGATTTTTAACCCCCCCCCCCCCTCGACCCTAATTTTTTTTCCATTTTTCTACGAAAAAAAAAATAAAAAAATTGAAAGTCGCGTATTCGATCTCCGGCCATTATTTTAGAGTTAAAGACACTAAAAAAACCATGCCAAGAAACAGACATAGACTCTATTATTATTTTTTTGCCTAAATTAATTTTGTGCAAGTTTGTCTCTTACACTATTCCTTTGTCTAAAATCGTCTACTACATGTATCTTTCTTGTGATATACCGTAAGCAAATATAAGTATGTGCCTGATTCAAATTTAAAAATGAAATACTACGATTGCCTTGGCTTGAGTTGACCGTGGGAGGCTCCTTTAAAATATAGATATAGACATCCTCGAATGTGCCGCAACGGAAGTTGATGGTCACGTGATGCATACATAGACCCCGGCGAAAATGGCAACTTTGGAAGATAAAGCGATTTGGGATGATGGAGAGGTATATTTGGTTTATTATTTAACAATTATCTATTTCCATACAATATTTATATACAGTCTTTAAATGAAAGACATTATTGACCGAAGATATGTTCGAATTGCGTGTATTCGACAGTTTGAAAATTTTAGCGTTCAATTCCACTTTGTCATCCTCGCATTGTACAATCATGGTTTAATATTCTATCAGAAATTTAATTAACATAGTGTAGTAGCATACTTATATACAGGTGTCTTACTCAGTGAATACCATATTGGTGGTTTCAATGAGTTTTTAACATGTACGACATGATGTGTGAATATCTCTTGTCACAAATCTTGGAAGTGTGTGTGTGTGTGTGTGTGTGTGTGGGAGGGGGGGGGTTAGGTCTTTTCAATGGAATGGTGTTCTTCTGTATTAATATGTCACAGGTAACTAAATTCTGGTATTGTGTGTGACGGCTGGTGGCTTAGTTTCAGTGTCCTAGCTACTATTGTAGCGGAAAAGATGTCGCCCTTTTCTGCTACAACAGTAGCTAATGCCAATCTCGTCTTTAAAGTTTGGACACTGTGCATATTATGATAGACTCAAAATTGAAACAATACACTGTTTCTGGAATACAACATTCAGTCAGTTTAGTCATGTGACTTTTATCGCCATATGAATTAATTATCAAAACATATGGTAATAAATATAATCAGTATATGAAAAATGAATTTAGACACCACACTTAAGCATTGAACGTCTTTTAGTTGGCATTCATAGCCAATATGAATGCCAACTGGATAGAGGCAAATTTCATGGAGTAGCGCGCTTCATGTTGAATTTGCCTCTGTTTAGTTGGCATTCATATTGGCTATGAATGCCAACTGATCAAAGACGTTCAATGCTTATATTTACGTTTGGTTACAATTTTATTATTAAATCCCAAGGGGTTTTGCATAAATAATTAAATAATCATTCGTTATCATCATGGATTGAACAGCCATTAGAACAGCCGTCTTCCGTGATCGCTGGCATGACAACTTGTGTCGTCACAATGATAATGACGTCATAATAACTTAAAATAAGCGCTCAAAGTTCATTGTCTATATGACTGCCAACTGCGCTTAGTAAGGTTTCATAGTGGGACTTCAGTGAAAATGTAAATATATATAATAAATAAATGTTTAACATCTTTGTGAAGGGATCTCTCTCCAAATTTCACATGTAGGTTTCCCTGGGGTCCTAGTTGTGCATAGTACATTTTGGGACTGATCGGTCAACAAGATGGCAGACCGGCCGCCATCTGGGATTTTGGTAGTTAAGAGTTTGTTACTGCTATTTCTCAGAAAGTACTGAATGGGTTCCTTTTCAGATTTCTCAAATAGGTTCCCCTAGGGCCCTAGTTGTGCATAGTACATTTTGGGACTGATCGGTCAACAAGATGGCCGACTGGCCGCCATCTTGGATTTCATTGTTGAAGTTTGTTACTGCTGTTTCTCAGAAAGTACTGAAGCGATCTGTCCCAATTTTTATATGCAGTATGTTTGAAAAAGTTTGAAATGCAGGCAAAAGATTCATTTTTCCATAGATCATTATTTGGTGGGTGCCAAGATCCCCCCTGGGATCTCTTGTTTACTTCACTCGCCTAACCATATTAACCTTTTCTATCTCCCACTATAAGTGTCCCTTGTATCCTGCAATCGGCATATTGACCTCCTATAATTCTTTTCATGATTTTTCATTCTGTTTAGGAAAGCTTGGGTGAAGAAATATTGAGACTTTCCACAGATGAAATTGTCACAAGAACAAAGTTATTAGAAAATGAAATTAAAGTAAGTATTTACGCTTAGTAACTTTTGTTATACCAATTATTGAACATAATTGAATAAACAATCTACAAAGTGAAAACATTCTTTAAAATGAGTTATCTTTTACATCAAAAAGTGTAAAGTTTGACACTAGTGTCCACTGAAAATTGACCTTGGCTCCAAATACAAACAATTTTGTAAAGAGATATGTAAATCACATACAATTTAATATTTAAAATTCAATTGATATTCAGTGTTGTAAACTTGAATGACCATATTTGTTACGATTGTTTTTATATCGTTTTTGTAAGGAATATCATTTGTTGTTTGCAGATAATGAAAAGTGAAATTCTCCGTATCAACCATGATTTAACAGCAACAAAGGAAAAAATTAAAGAGAACACAGAAAAAATCAAAGTCAACAAGACCCTGCCATATTTAGTTTCAAATGTTATAGAGGTAAATCTTTTATCTAATTTATCTTGAATCAGTGCAATGAACATTGAAAAGTACAGGAATGTTCACAGATGAATTCAATTTTTTTAGAGTTGACATATACAGTCGAGACTGTCTGAGCGACCCCCTGTATGTAGCGACTCCCTGTCTTATGTGACCTTACTTGAGACCCCCCAACGTATTTTGCTATATAATGGGTCTGTTTTCAGCGAATCCCTGTCTTACGTGACAAGCGACCATGTTTTTACAACCCAAACATCACAAAAAGTCTGTTAAAAATCTATTAAAAAGGCTAGATATCATTCAGATATCTCTCAATACCAAACAATGGTAAACATTGACAATTAATAACGGAACACATTAAGTAAATTGGCATGTTTTATTTTGCCTACTGTATCATCCTATGGCTTGGCGTGGGTGACTCTCTTCTTGTTTTGTAAATGGCATTTACAACCAAACATAATTACGTTCCTTGATATGAGTAAACAGTCATTATAACTGCCATCCCTAAGTCAGGAACCCTATATTTTCTTCAAAAGTTTCATAACACCAAAAAGTCTTGTAAAAACAAATGCACACGACTTGGGCTTCTGTAATGGCCGCCATTTGGTAGCAGTGTACAGTAGATTTGTAAAATTCAGCAAATAAAGCCCAGGTTTTAAAATGTTACCTCTACTGTACAGTAGTAATGTTTTTTAATTTACACAACATCTGCAATTGTTTTGTAAAGGTTGTTTTCTGACAAGTGTGATTTTTGTATTTTTCTCAAGCCTGAAAAACCATGACACACAAATATTTTTTTTTTAATTGCAAAAAAGAAGAGATTTTTAACCCAAAATTGCACCCCCTCCAGATAGAATTTTTTTCTTGAACAAAGTTTATAATCAAGCATCAATGTATGTCAGCTTGTAATTTATAACTAGATCTAAATGATTTTTAATTAAAATAAAAACCTTTTTTTTATATTATCATTTTTTATTTGTTTTTTAAAAAATCAGGTAATTGATATATTTATAATGAAGAATAAATTTACAGACAATTAAAGACAGTTTTTTGTACAGTAATGTTGCGGATGAACTGGGACTGCCTTAAGTGACTCCCTGTCTTCTGTGACCTTTTTGTGATGGTCCCTTGGAAAGTCACATAAGACAGTCTCGACTGTATATTTAATGTTGATGTACTGTATATCTCTGTCCTTTACTTATTTTATTGAGAGGTTAGAGCTGTTTTCAATACACAATGTTTGGTACATATGTGATTAATTGTATAATACTAGTTTTTGCACATTAAGATTTAATATTAAGATTTAAATTAATATCAAATTTATTATTTACAAGAAGAGAAAAAAAACTATTGTTAATGTGATAACCTTTTCAGTTACTAGATATGGACCCCCAGGAGACGGGGGAGGAGGATGGCGCCAATATTGATCTGGACGCCCAGAGAAAGGGCAAGTGTGCAGTGATCAAAACCTCCACACGACAGGTAATATATAAAATCCACAAGACAGGTAATATATATGATCTTGAAAGAGTGATTATCATATGCCATGATACTTTATAAAATTTGTTCTATGTTTGCTCGCCCCATGAAACTTTATAAAATTTGTTCTATGTTTGCTCGCCAATAATCAGGAAAAGATTGTCTGATAGTTGCAAAAATAAGAATTATATTAAGTTCATAAAATCTGATATAAAGATCCAGCAAAACCGTTCATTTTGTTACACAATCATTGAAATTTTTTCATGCATTGTACATGTTTTCACAGTATTGTTGATATCATAACTTTACTGTGGGGCCTACAGCCTGCCACAGCCAAGAAGTCTGTTAGCAGATAATGAGGTTATATTTCTGTAACTTTATGATAAAATGCCATTTGATGAACAAACTCTACAGTTGTACTTTATTTTATTTTTTTTTGTAAATTCAAATATTTCATGGAATTGGGAGTTAAACAATATTGGATTTCAGTAATGTTTCTGAACTGTAATGATTCTTAACGCTTCAATATAGATGTATATTTGTTTTTATTTCAGACCTATTTTCTACCTGTTATTGGACTGGTGGATCCTGAGAAATTAAATCCTGGTGACCTCGTGGTATGTGTTTCAGTCATCTTTGTGCTCCATAGGGATTTATCTAACAATAATTAGACATTTGTCACCAATTGAAAGTCTGGCATATATATATTTCCTGCAAATATTTTTCAAATAAAGATTAGTTCATACCTTTGCTGAAACAGGGATATTGATTGCTGCTGGTTGTCCTTTCATCTGGTGATTTATCATGCTTTGCTAATAGTTTTTCTTCACATGTGTTTCGAAAGGTCAAAAAGCCGCAGGGCTTTGACTAAATTAGATCATTTCAGAAACTAGACATATCATTATTTCATGAATAAGTGAAACTGCTACGTGTTTTTTTTCTTAAATCTTTAATAAGTTTAAACACTTAAGGACTTGACCTTATTCTGTTTTCAATATTAAGTTGGTAATTTTCATATGTTTTGTATTCTTTATTATGTAGAGGTGAAATGACATATTTACACATCCAACCTTAAAAATGATTAATTATCTGCTTTTATCCACATATTAAAATCACTCTTTCCCAGTGAAAGGGAAGTAGCTTTGATCATATAATGTTGTAGTTGTTCAATATTGATTTTGATTTAATATAGGGGGTGAACAAAGACTCCTACTTGGTACTGGAAACCCTTCCTCAAGAGTAAGTCAACCTGTAGAACAATAGTGAAGTAACTCAACTATATAACGTTTCTCCAAACAATTGTTTTAGTGCTTGGTTTCTGTTTTGCATACTTTAAACAGCTGTTGTCATGAAGGTTATACAAAGTTTTGATGTTAGAGAAAGTCTGAGTTCACAGAGAAAATAGATCCAAACTTCTGCTAATACCTAGTAATTTCACATGGACTTTCAACACATGACACAGAGGTGGAATGCAATTTGTAGAATGTCTAACAATTCATCCTCTTTGTTAGCAATCGCACATATGTGCTGATTTAAATGTTATTAGCCCACCATCATCAGATGGTGGGCTATTCAAATCGCCTTTCGTCCGTGGTCCGTCGTCCGTCCGTCTGTCCTTCCGTCCGTCCGTCCTTCCGTCCGTCCGTTAACAATTCTTGTTACCGCTATTTCTCAGAAAGTACTGAAGGGATCTTTCTCAAGTTTCACATGTAGGTTCCCCTAGGGCCCTAGTTGTGCATATTGCATTTTGGGACCAATCGGTCAACAAGATGGCCGACTGGCGGCCATCTTGGATTTTGATAGTTAAAGTTTGTTACCGCTATTTCTCAGAAAGTTCAAAAGGGATCTTTCTCAAATTTCACATGTAGGTTCCCCTAGGGCCCTAGTTGTGCATATTGCATTTTGGGACCAATCGGTCAACAAGATGGCCGACTGGCGGCCATCTTGGATTTTGATAGTTAAAGTTTGTTACCGCTATTTCTCAGAAAGTTTAAAAGGGATCTTTCTCAAATTTCAGATGTAGGTTCCCCTAGGGCCCTAGTTGTGCATATTGCATTTTGGGACCAATCGGTCAACAAGATGGCCGACTGGCGGCCATCTTGGATTTTGAGTTTGTTACCGCTATTTCCCAGAAAGTACTGAAGGGATCTTTCTCAAATTTCATATGTAGGTTCCCCTAGGGCCCTAGTTGTGCATATTGCATTTTGGGACCAATCTGTCAACAAGATGGCCGACTGGCGGCCATCTTGGATTTTGATAGTTAAAGTTTGTTACCGCTATTTCCCAGAAAGTACTGAAGGGATCTTTCTCAAATTTCATATGTAGGTTCCCCTAGGGCCCTTGTTGTGCATATTGCATTTTGGGACCAATCTGTCAACAAGATGGCCGACTGACGGCCATCTTTGATTTTGATAGTTAAAGTTTGTTACCTCTATTTCTCAGAAAGTACTGAAGGGATCTCTCTCAAATTTCATATGCATGTTCCCCTTGAACCCTAGTTGTGCATATTGCATTTTGGGAGCGATCTGTCAACAAGATAGCCGACCGGCGGCCATCATGGATTTTGATAGTTAAAGATTGTTACCGCTATTTCCCAGAAAGTACTGAAGGAATCTTTCTCAAATTTCATATGTAGGTTCCCCTAGGACCCTAGTTGTGCATATTGCATTTTGGGACAGATCGGTCAACAAGATGGCCGACTGGCGGCCATCTTGGATTTTGATAGTTAAAGTTTGTTACCTCTATTTCTCAGAAAGTACTGAAGGAATCTTTCTCAAATTTCATATGTAGGCTCCCCTAGGACCCTAGTTGTGCATATTGCTTTTTGGGACAGATCGGTCAACAAGATGGCCGACTGGCGGCCATCTTGGATTTTGATAGTTAAAGTTTGTTACCGCTATTTCTCAGAAAGTACTGAAGGGATCTTTCTCAAATTTCATGTGCAGGTTCCTGAAGGGGTCTAGTGCACATTCGGACTTATCGGTCAGCAAGATGATCGACAGGTAGCCATCTTTGATTTTGATAATTGAAGTTTGTTACTGCTACATATCTCAGAAAGTACTGAAAGGATCTTTCTCAAGTTTCATATATAGTATGTAGTAAAAGTTTGAAAAGCAGGGAAAAGATCCCTCTTTCTGTTGTCAGACATAGATCATTCTTTGGTGGGCGCCAAGATCCCTCTGGGATCTCTTGTTTTAAATAAATATTGGCCATTTTATCAAGAAAATCATTCATAATGTTGGGACAAGGAATTCTCTCCACAAACGAAATATTGGTAATGATGCAACTTAACTCTGGGAGCCCTCTTTATAAGAATTGACCATGTAATTCTGGTTGTACCAGGTTTGACTCGCGTGTGAAGGCTATGGAAGTAGACTTAACTCTGGTAGCCCTCTTTATTAGAATTGACCATGTAATTCTGGTTGTACCAGGTTTGACTCGCGTGTGAAGGCTATGGAAGTAGACTTAACTCTGGTAGCCCTCTTTATTAGAATTGACCATGTAATTCTGGTTGTACCAGGTTTGACTCGCGTGTGAAGGCTATGGAAGTAGACTTAACTCTGGTAGCCCTCTTTATTAGAATTGACCATGTAATTCTGGTTGTACCAGGTTTGACTCGCGTGTGAAGGCTATGGAAGTAGACTTAACTCTGGTAGCCCTCTTTATTAGAATTGACCATGTAATTCTGGTTGTACCAGGTTTGACTCGCGTGTGAAGGCTATGGAAGTAGACTTAACTCTGGTAGCCCTCTTTATTAGAATTGACCATGTAATTCTGGTTGTACCAGGTTTGACTCGCGTGTGAAGGCTATGGAAGTAGACTTAACTCTGGTAGCCCTCTTTATTAGAATTGACCATGTAATTCTGGTTGTACCAGGTTTGACTCGCGTGTGAAGGCTATGGAAGTAGACTTAACTCTGGTAGCCCTCTTTATTAGAATTGACCATGTAATTCTGGTTGTACCAGGTTTGACTCGCGTGTGAAGGCGATGGAAGTAGACTTAACTCTGGTAGCCCTCTTTATCAGAATTGACTATGTAATTCTGGTTGTACCAGGTTTGGCTCGCGTGTGAAGGCTATGGAAGTAGACTTAACTCTGGTAGCCCTCTTTATTAGAATTGACCATGTAATTCTGGTTGTACCAGGTTTGACTCGCGTGTGAAGGCTATGGAAGTAGACTTAACTCTGGTAGCCCTCTTTATTAGAATTGACCATGTAATTCTGGTTGTACCAGGTTTGACTCGCGTGTGAAGGCTATGGAAGTAGACTTAACTCTGGTAGCCCTCTTTATTAGAATTGACCATGTAATTCTGGTTGTACCAGGTTTGACTCGCGTGTGAAGGCTATGGAAGTAGACTTAACTCTGGTAGCCCTCTTTATTAGAATTGACCATGTAATTCTGGTTGTACCAGGTTTGACTCGCGTGTGAAGGCTATGGAAGTAGACTTAACTCTGGTAGCCCTCTTTATTAGAATTGACCATGTAATTCTGGTTGTACCAGGTTTGACTCGCGTGTGAAGGCTATGGAAGTAGACTTAACTCTGGTAGCCCTCTTTATTAGAATTGACCATGTAATTCTGGTTGTACCAGGTTTGACTCGCGTGTGAAGGCTATGGAAGTAGACTTAACTCTGGTAGCCCTCTTTATTAGAATTGACTATGTAATTCTGGTTGTACCAGGTTTGGCTCGCGTGTGAAGGCTATGGAAGTAGACTTAACTCTGGTAGCCCTCTTTATTAGAATTGACCATGTAATTCTGGTTGTACCAGGTTTGACTCGCGTGTGAAGGCTATGGAAGTAGACGAGAGACCAACAGAACAGTACTCAGACATTGGTGGACTGGACAAACAGATTCAGGAGGTAAGTTTTTTCATTTCATTAATTCTAGGTAAAAGAGGAAAAGACATTTTACAAGTGAATTGTCAGTCTTATGTGGAGTCAAAAATGATTAGTAAGCAAGAGATTGATTTCCTAACAGTTTGTGACATTAACTATTTTCGCTGCTAGTCATTTGGACTAGTAAATTTAATCACTAGTCCAACCTAAATATATACAGTCGTTTTGCTTCAGCACTTCAGTCATCATCACTTTACAATTTGTGATCCTAAGTACAGTCTGAATATATACGTTCATGAACGCAAATTATCAAAAAATGACGCAATCTGACTGAAATAATCGCATACAGAATACACTGAAAATGTGTTGAAAATGCAATTGAACATCATTATTGTGAATAGAGCATTTTAGACCGATTTTAATCGGGTGGAGGACAACTAGTCCAATCGGACTACAACTAGTCCAATCGGACTAGTTCATTACAATTGGCACTAGTCTGCCAATAAAATTACTAGTCGTGGGCATCGGACTAGTGCTTAAGTTGTAGACTGTCCTAAAGCAATATTTAACATTTGGTTCTTTAGATAGTATGAACATTGGAAAGATAATTGAAAAGATTGTTGTTAACATTAATGTTTAGAAACACATATAATGACAGATTTGTAAGCATCATGTTATGAAAAAATCTATATTAGACCCAATAATTTCCACCGAGTAGAATTTAAAATGTCGTAACTATCTTCCATTTCAGTTAATAGAAGCAGTTGTTTTACCGATGACTCACAGAGAGAGATTTGAAGCTCTTGGTGTACAGCCCCCTAAAGGTAATAACACGAGATCAACTGCACGTGTGTAATGTTGTTGGAAGCAGGTGCTCTTAGTTTAATATATGATTCTGTAAATATCTTTCTAATATATGTACTTGCCCCATAAAATTATGATACATTGTTTATAGGTTATTGCATTGATAGATATTCTGAGATTACAAATCTGATCATGTACTTTACTGCCTTTAGGTGTGTTGCTATATGGTGCCCCTGGGACGGGGAAAACTTTATTAGCCAGGGCATGTGCTGCACAAACAAAATCCACCTTTCTGAAGCTTGCTGGGCCTCAGCTGGTACAGATGTTCATCGGAGATGGAGCCAAACTTGTAAGGGATGCCTTTGCACTCGCCAAAGAAAAACAGCCAGCTATTATCTTCATTGATGAGTTAGATGCTATTGGTAAGGCATTATATTACTGATACATGAATTAATAAATAGATTGATAGCATTTCAAAAGTCAGAAGAGTTTCCTGAGATATCATCCATTTAATTGTGAAAAAGCTGAAGACAGAAACGTATAAGGAAGTAGTGTATATATATTTTTTGTAATTAGGTACCAAGCGTTTTGACTCTGAGAAAGCTGGAGACAGAGAGGTACAGAGAACCATGTTGGAACTCCTTAACCAGATGGATGGATTCCAGCCTAATGCACAAATCAAGGTACTTAATAACTAATAATTGGATCTTAAAGCATTTGGGAAAAAATATTCAACTAGAGACGTTAAATTTTGAAATGTTAATATTTTGTGTTTAATGTAAATTAGTGATTTTTTATTTACTATTGAATCACATTTTGTATAATCAGGGGTGTACAATTCCAAAAATTTTGCACTAGCCCAAGGGCTAGTACCAACAATTTTTCACTAGCCCTGATCAGAATTCTACTAGCCCTATTTTTCGTTCATTTTCATATGCACATTTTACTCGATCTGGATTTTGTACAAACCTGTACAAAACAAATACATGTCTAAACAGTGTGTTAAATACCATATCTGCTAATAAAGATATCACACAGATTGTTTCACAGGAACCAGGTATTCATATAATAGTGAAAACATTATTGAGTCGATATTGATAATGCAACAATGCCATCGCATGCAAAATATTTCAGATTTGAAATTATAGTTCTTATATCACTCAAATATTTGCTTTAAAACTATCATTAAATGTAAAGAAAGAAAACATAATCAGTATATCTATTAAAGTTTAACTTTGATATTAAAGCTTAGCAAGGAAATATAACATGAATACAATCAGTATTAAATATCTGCTGTTTTCATTTTATATGTAATATGAACTTATTAGAATTTAGTAAATAGTACAGTTCATGAAATTTTTGTAACAAAATCTTGAAGTAAAATTACTTTTTACTGATCTTACTTATTTTCCATGATTTTTATGAGTATTAAAAAAAAACTCCATTTTATTTAGTAACATTTGCATGAGATTTGAATAAAATGTTGCCAATTTCATAATTTCATATAAATTATTTCCAAGAACTGTACACAAATTCAACTTGACAATTTACAATAAAATATTTTGTAAATGATTATTAAATTGCACTGCTAATTTTCATTTACAAGATTTCAATTCTATTTAAGTTATTTTGAAAAACATTTAGTGAATTTATTTTTTGTCAATGAACTAAGCATACCTATATATGTATAGATCTGCAAGTGCACAGGACTAAAAATTACCATTATTTTATACTTCAAAACGATCCTCTATCCATCTCACAGCAGTAGTACTTTCTGAATCCAACCCTCATATACTTAAATTTATAACACTAAAATGATAGTGATGCTAAATAATATAACAGTCACTTCATAATTAATTTTTATCTAGAGTCTAGAAATCTAGATTTTCCCGTTCCCTGTCTGTCAACAACATCGGCAAACACATGGCCATCTGGGTCACTCAAGCGCTTAACTTTCACCAATTACATAACAAAGCGTTTGATGCACCTAGATGAAAAATGTTATTTACGTTTGGGAACCATCTGTGGTTGTAAAACTACATTCATGATATTTTCGCTTCAGTTTTGACCAAACATTTACTGCTAGTAGAATTCTGAACAGCAATAGAAGGCTAAACTGCTGATTTACGACTAAATTTCAATGTAAAGATTTTTATCAGGAAATTTCCACTAGCCCACGGGCTAGTAATGATCGTGACGCCACTAGCCCTGACCTGAAATTCACTAGCCCCGGACGTCGGGCTAGTGGAATTGTACACCCCTGATAATAATTAATATAAAGTTTTGAATATTTTTTTTTCTCGTTCGGGTCACTCCAGATGTAGTAATGGTACTTTACATTTTGTGTTTCAGGTAATTGCTGCCACAAACCGAGTTGACATCCTTGACCCTGCTCTGCTTCGTTCTGGTCGATTAGACAGGAAGATAGAGTTCCCTCACCCTAATGAGGAGGCAAGAGCACGTATCCTACAGATCCACTCTAGGAAAATGAATGTCAGGTAAGGTTGCTGTTTTCCTAAATCATGCACAATGTTTAATTGTACAGTGGAACTCCCCTAAACCGATCATGGTCGGTGCATAGAATTTCGGCTGGTTTAGAGAAGGTTCGGTTTGGAAAAGTGAACCGAATATTGATCATTAAGATCCGGATTTTATTGATCGGAAGTCGTTTTCTACACTACACTGTACTGCCTAGTGTTCGTTATAACCGACTGATATTGATTGTTAATGTAAATGTTATCACAAAAGAGAAAATCATACGATTAAAAGGAATGGTTTACAACAATCTTGACTTTGTTGCTGCTTACAAATGCAGTTAGTTGCGTGAATTTTCTTGAGGATGTTCCCGTCTGAACTAACCTACATACGGCTAATTGCTTCCGGTTACGTCAAGAATCAAATTAAGTATGGTCTAATTACACGATGATCAGTCGGTGCCGGGCATTATATGACAAAACAATACATGGCTTCGGCTTCTTCATACAGATAATTTATGTTATCCGACAACAGGTAATTAAGTAACCCATGTGAGACTCTCAAAATTGAATACAAAACTTTCTGCTTATTACTAGCTCTAGATTTGCTTGTTTTCCTACGGTACACAAACCGTGAGTGCACGTGGTAGACCTTCGTTAAATATCTAAACAATAAACATGATTAAATAATTACACCACCATGTCCTGTATAATTACCGTGTACATATACCTATAGCCTTCACACCTGTATACATGCCCCAGGACATGGCATGAGACAACTATGGATACAGGTACATGTGTATTTCATGGTCGGTTGATCAGACCTCAATGCAAACTATCGGTGTCGCTCAGGTAAGGCCGGTTTTTAGAAGTGTATTTTAGTTATATTTGACTATTCCAATCTCAAAATCGGTCCGGTATTCGGAATTGGGAGGGATCAGTTTTGTTTACTATTGATAAAGACGAATTTATTCGGTACATGACATCCATGTTCGGTTTCTTGAGGTGATCGGTTTTGAGAAGGTTCGGTTTTGGGAAGTTACACTGTACTTGCAGTGTATAGGGAAATAAACATATTTCAAGAGCATCTAATAGAATTTGCTCAACAAATGTAAACGAGGGTAGTCAAGATATTTAGATGGAAGATTTAGTATAGCCTTAATTATGAACTTTGGTCAAATATTGGTGAAATAGTTGTGTTTATTAATTTTTGTAATCTTGACCTGCCCAGTATGGAGTCTTCTGATATTTCTGTAAATGTTTCAGTCCACAACTATTACATGCGTTAGTGTATTTATGTAGAACTGAAAAATATTTAATTTTTGGTTTAAAAATCATTTACCCTTGTGGTTATTGATTTGGTATCTCTTCACTGATCAAGTTTATTTTTCTGATTTTAGTAAAGAAGTAAATTATGAGGAGTTGTCACGTTGTACTGATGACTTCAACGGAGCTCAACTGAAGGCTGTATGCGTGGAGGCGGTGAGTAATACATTAGGCTTAGATGATATGGTTCTTGTGTAGCTAATTCTCAGATAATACAAAAGGGATCATTCTCTTACATTGTCTATGACTTTTTCATGGTCCTTTAGTGTGTTAAATCCAAGCTTCTGCTGAAATATCACTTTGAACCAAAATTGAAAAGATTTACAACAAAGATGGTACATGTATTTCCTCATTTCCTTTCGTGATGTTCTTTATCATGATACATTTCTTTCTTATACATGTAATTTTTTTGCCAGGGATAGTCTGACAGTCAGGTTTTAGGAGTCAAATTTGTTTTGTTTTGACAGGGTATGATTGCTCTGAGGAGAGGAGCTACTGAGCTAGCCCACGAAGATTACATGGACGCCATTATAGAAGTACAGGCCAAAAAGAAGGCCAACTTACAATATTATGCATAATTAGTGCTGTTGGGGCGAGATTGATGAGACATTGTTAGGGGACAATCCACACGGCAAAGTGTTTATTTCTGGACTGAAATGTGTGGACAATACAAGTATACTGGAACTAGTGAAAGGAACTAGTAAAGTTCCAGTTCAATTCATGGTTAGTACTGGCGATCTGAAGAATGTCATAATTCACATTATCATGAATACATGTGTCTTTGTTGACAGTTTCTCTTGCTACTTCATATATGTCATGTTGATTGTAATTAAACAATGAAAAATCATTCTGCATTAATTTATTTTTAAGCAAATATGCATCTCTTAAGGGTCTTCTATAATGGATTTACATGGACCATTTTTTTGACTAGGAGCAAATTGGTCCATTACATTTTTTGTTTATCGTATCATATACATGTAGTTGCTTAACTTGTAATGTTTATCATGACCATATTGTGACTTGTTTGGAGTCCTTTCTGCTCCTGCTTTGTACTCAGCATAATAGGAGTAGGACAACTACCGGTAGTTAGTTAGTTAGTCGGTAAAAGGTACCATAATTTCCTGCATATTACCTGCCCTGGGGTAAAGCCTGTGGGAAGCAAAATCAAGCATTTTCTATGATTTTGTTAAACAAATTCCAGATAACCTGCACCGGCATATTGGCCGCGGGTTTTGCAATGTATTCATGTACTGACAATGACACCTTAGTCTAAATGTTATGTTGATTTCATTTGGAAAAGGGGTATTATAGATAAAATCTGATGGCTTCTGATGGCAGCTCTATTGACAGCTTACAGGCAATATGCAAGAAATTACGGTAACCATATGGAGTGTTGTTGTGTCTCGGACAGCATGCTTCCACTATCACAGGCAGACACAAATATAAATCCTAAAACATGCATACACATCACACATTATTATACGTCTGATACACGGGGGACGCCCTTTATAACTATAAATGACCCTCGGGTCTGATACATTGGGGACGCCCTTTATAACTATAAATAACCCTCGGGTCTGATACATGGGGGACGCCCTTTATAACTATAAATGATCCCGATACACAGGGGACATCCTTTATAACTATAAATAAAACTCAGGCCCGACTGGGGGATGTCCTTTACAACCATAAGTGATCCCGATACACGATGGATGTCCTTTATAAGTATAAATGATCCTGATATACGAGGGGCGTCCTTTACAACTATAAATAACCCTTGGGTATGATACATGGGGGACGTTCTTTATAACTATTTGATAGTATAAAGGAGGTCCCCCATGTAATAATTGATCCCAATACACGTGGGATGTTCTTTATAACTAAAAATAACCCTGATACACGGAGGGCGTCCTTTATAACTATAAATGATCCGGATACACGTGGGATGTCCTTTATAACTAAAAATAACCCTGATACACGGAGGGCGTCCTTTATAACTATAAATGATCCGGATACACGTGGGATGTCCTTTATAACTAAAAATAACCCTGATACACGGAGGGCGTCCTTTATAACTAAAAATAACCCTGATACACGGAGGGCGTCCTTTATAACTATAAATGATCCGGATACATGGGGGACGTCCTTTATAACTAAAAATAATGGTAATATATGGTAAGACGTTGATCTTATCAAACCAATTAGTTTAATGGATTTTAGTCTTCAGGGCTGTTTAAAGGGGAATAAGCAAGTTCCTTTCAAATTCTATTTGGTAAAAATAAATTCTTATCAATGAATTTGACAAACATACAAAATTTCACTTCTTTATGCCTTCAGAAACAAATAGGGAGTCAGAAAATGTATGATTTTCAGAGTAAAACACATCAACACTTTGCATTCAAACCACTGATTTATTAAAATTAATACTATGCGTAGAAGTAAATAACGCCCAATATGATAATACACAGTTACAATTAGGAAATATATAAAAGTAAATACGTTTTGTACTTTGTATGTTAAAGAGATTTTACTCAAACTTTCTTTTCAAAGAAAACCTGTTTGGTCTTACTTTGTACTAAATTACAGTTGTTTCACCTATGAGGATAATACAATCAAAACTATAAATGAAACAAGAGGCCCAGAGGGCCTGTATCGCTCACCTAGGTTTTTTTTTTGTTATTGTCACAAAGACTCTTACAATTAGAAAAGTTAGCAAAATTGACTCTAAAATTTGTTCAATTTTGAATCACAACCATATAATGATGCTATAGATACCATACAAATATGCTATCCAATACATAGGTTTAGAGAGGGAGTAATTTATATGAAAATAGTAGCCTCATTGACCTTTTTGGCCCCGAGGGGTCAGCACTATCATCTGTATAATTTCAAATCCCCACCTTATAAGGATGCTACCATTGCATTATTAGTGCTCTTCCATGCTTAGTTGCAGAGAAGAAGTCGTTTATATGATAACAGCCAAAGTGATCCCTTTTGACCCTGCCCCTCAGCCCCCGGGGGGTCAGTTCCATCATTTGTACAATTTTGAATCCCCACCCTATAAGGATGCTACCATTGCATTATGAGTGCTCTCCCATGCTTAGTTGCAGAGAAGAAGTCGTTTATATGGCTATAGCCAAATTGACCCCAATTTGACCCAACCCCTCAGGACCCCGGAGGGTCTGCCCCATCATTTGCACAATTTTGAAGCCCCACCCTATAAAGATGCTACCATTGCATAATGAGTGTAATTCTTTGTTTAGTTACAGAGAAGAAGTTGTTTATATGGAAATAGTCAAATTGATCGCTTATGACCCTGCCCCTCAGCCCCCCGGGGGTCAGTTCCATCATTTGTACAATTTTGAATCCCCACCCTATAAGGATGCTACCATTGCATTATGAGTGTTATCCCATGTTTAGTTGCAGAGAAGAAGTCGTTTTTATGGAAATAGTCAAATTGACCACTTTTGACCCCGCCCCTCAGTTCCCCGGGGGTCAGTTCCATCATTTGCACAATTTTTAATCCCCACCCTATAAGGATGCTACCATTGCATTATGAGTGTTATCCTATGCTTCATTGCAGAGAAGAAGTCATTAATATGGAAATAGCCAAATTGACTCCTTTTGCATGGCCCTGCCCCTCAGGCCCCTGGGGGTCAGCCCCATTATTTGTACAATTTTCAGTAAGTAGCCCATAAGGATGCTACCAGTCAAATTTTGTTGAAATCCAAGCAGGGGTTATAGAGAAGAAGTCAATTGTTGACGGATGACGGATGCCGAACGCCAGAGTATCCCATAAGCTCATGTTGGTCCTTCTGACCAGGTGAGCTAAAAATACCGGTAAATAAACAAAACAATGGAAATTTGTGAAAATCTGTTGTGGGATCTGAGACTTGTTTATACAGTACTTTATGCATATTGAAGGGAGTTTTATTCTGGGCTATGGTATTCTGCATATTACATAGTTATTTTCCTTTACAGGTAGATTTTGTGTCGTTTATCCTAGAAACTTGAATGGTAAACATAAAGTAGCAACCAAATATGGGTCCTTGTAAATATCACATCAAATGACGGTGGTGAATAAATATCATCCACTATATTTTTATTATTATTTACTGTACCTACATCATAAAATATATCCTGTCTTAGTAGGGACATGCAAATTTCAAAATAACCAGGTCTGATTGTACCCTGTACATGCATTTAGAGGACACCAGCTATTTTTGAATTATAGGTTAACATTCCAACAAAATATTCAGTCTAAAGGCTACTCCTGTTCAACCTAATTACTTGACATACAATCTGGACGAGGCTATCTATTGTTATGTTAACATAGCTGCTAAATATCCATTGTGAACGAGAACAGTTGTTACTTATCATTATACTAACCACAGTACATGTATAGATGTTTCAGACATAAACTTATCAGTATACTAACCACAGTACATGTATAGATGTCTCAGACATAAACTTATCAGTATACTAACCACAGTACATGTATAGATGTCTCAGACATAAACTCATTAAAAAATCACACTAAGGTATGGCACTTCACATAAACAAAATTCAACACAGAAAAATTAAATATCTTCATAAAACAATAACTTTTTGCTATACAATTATATTGCAACTTCCTACAAAAGAAATGGAACACAATAGGCTTGACATTGTAAATAATAATTGATTGTAGTTATGCCAAAGTATCCATGCTATACCATCATTACTAGCTAGGTAGTATAAAACATCAAAGTAAAACCATATTTTACTGTTATAACAATAACACTACTAGAATGATGGTTGTTACAAAAACATTCAACATATTATAAAACATCAGGGCCCAGTTATTCAGAGCATTAAAAGCCTAATCACATTATTAATGAAAATCACATTTCTCATTTACTGCAAAATTTGTGATTATATCTTCACTAAACTCAGCAAGTAAGTAAAGCATTAAGTTCTTAAGACTCTTATCACTTTTTGTAAAATTTGCATTACCAGAAATTATTTTATTTTGATTTGAAAATTGTCGTTAAATTGTGATCACCTTTTGAACAACTGAGCCCAGGAGATTATAAATGATGGTTGTTCTGTGATGAAGAATAAAAGTAGATATTTACTAAATGCATGCTGCAGGTTCTAGGAAATTATTTGAAGAAAGTTAATTTTTCATATACTAGATTCATATATAATTAGTTGCTTAAAGATGCTCCACCGCTGACAGTGGATAAACAATACTCATACTTTGAACGATAACTGAAGCTTAATTGTGAATATGTGTGTCTAATTAACACAATTTATTATTTTTGATATTTTTATCTTGAAGTAAAATCAGAAGCTCAAACTTTTCAATAGCAGTAATGATGTAAAGTGAAAAGAAAAATACTAATTGGTCTGCTACAGTTTCTGAGAGAGAGAGAAAATACCATTCACCAGCAGTGTATCAGCTTTAAAGAAACGGGGGGTATAGCATAAATTCTGTGATATCAACTAACATTGTTAACTATGTGCTACCTAATTACCATAAGTTTTATGAAGCATCATAATAAAGTTTTTGTTTTGGGGTTTTGCATGAAATTCAGCAGCTGCTGGTAAATTTTGAGAGAAGTGGGGTACTACAGTGGTACATGATATGTAGGTTAACATACTGCCAGTATTGAGGTGTTGATTATTGATTATCGAAATCAAACAAACAATTTGGTGGTAAACTGGATAGTTTAAAGAGGTAATGTAGAGGTCTTGGGTTGTCAATTTAAAGAGAGATTATGCTATCGGTAAAGGGGGTAAATTAAAGGGACCAGGGATAGTGCAGCAGGTATTAGGAAGTCAATTAAAGGGAGGTAATGCTATCAGTAAAGGGAAGTAAACTAAAGAGACTGGGGGTAGTGCATCAGGTATTAGGAAATCAATTAAAGGGAGATCATGTTGATCGTAAAAGGAAGTAAACTAAAGGGGCTAGGGTTAATGCAGCAGGTATTAAGATGTTAATTAAAGAGAGATAATTTAATTCACAGCAGGGATTGGGTGAAAGGATTATATCAATAATCAAGTTATCTACTATATATTGTGGTTTAGTATTCCTGCAGTAAATAAACAGAAATGTGTGACATTATTAACAAGAGATCCCACCATAGAATGATCTATGTCTGACAATGGAAAAAAGGATCTTTTCCCTGCTTTTAAAACTTTTTCAAATATACAACATATGATATTTAAGACAAATCACTTTATTGTTCTCTGAGAATCAGCGGTGAAATCCAAGATGGAGACAGGTTGGCCATCTTGTTGACCAATCAGTCCAAAAGGTACTATGCACAAATAAAGCCCAAGGGGAAACTATGCATGAAATATGAGAGATATCACTTCAGTAATTGCAGACAAATAGCGATAACTATCCAAATACAAGATGGCTGCCTGGCGGCCATCTTGTTGACCGATCAGTCTAAAAATGCAATATGCACAACTAGGGTCATAGGGGAACATACATATGACATTTGAGAAACAACCCTTCAGTACTTTCTGAGAAATAGCGGTAACAAACTTTAACTATCAAAATCCAAGATGGACGCCAGTCGGCCATCTTATTCACTGATCGGTCCCAAAATGCAATATGCACAACTAGGGTCCTAGGGAAATCTACATATGCCATTTGAGAAACATCCTTTCAGTACTTTCCGAGAAATAGCGGTAACAAACTTTAACTATCAAAATCCAAGATGGCCGCCGGTCGGCTATCTTGTTGACCGAACCTGATCAAAATGTAATATGCACAACTAGGGTCCTAGGGGAACTACATATGAAATTTGATAAAGATCCCTTCAGTACTTTCTGAGAAATAGAGGTAACAAACTTTAACTATCAAAATCCAAGATGGCCGCCAGTCGCCCATCTTGTTGAGCGATCGGTCCACAAATGCAATATGCACAACAAGGGTCCTAGGGGAACCTACATACGAAATTTGAGAAAGATTGATTCAGTACTTTCTGAGAAATAGCGGTAACAAACTTTAACTATCAAAATCCAAGATGGCCGCCAGTCGCCCATCTTGTTGAGTGATCGGTCCAAAAATGCAATATGCACAACAAGGGTCCTAGGGGAACCTACATACGAAATTTGAGAAAGATTGCTTCAGTACTTTTTGAGAAATAGCGGTAACAAACTTTAACTATCAAAATCCAAGATGGCCGCCAGTCGCCCATCTTGTTGAGCGATCGGTCCCAAAATGCAATATACACAACTTGGGTCATAGGGGAACCTACATATGAAATTTGAGAAAGATTGCTTCTGTACTTTTTGAGAAATAGCGGTAACAAACTTTAACTATCAAAATCCAAGATGGCCACTGGTCAGCCATCTTGTTAAGCGATCGGTCCCAAAATGCAATATACACAACTTGGGTCATAGGGGAACCTACATATGAAATTTGAGAAAGATTGCTTCTGTACTTTTTGAGAAATAGCGGTAACAAACTTTAACTATCAAAATCCAAGATGGCCACTGGTCAGCCATCTTGTTAAGCGATCGGTCCCAAAATGCAATATGCACAACTAGGGTCCTAGGGGAACCTACATATGAAATTTGAGAAAGATCCCTTCAGTACTTTCTGAGAAATAGCGGTAACAAACTTTAACTATCAAAATCCAAGATGGCCGCCGGTCGGCCATCTTGTTGAGCTATCGGTCCCAAAATCCAATATGCACAACTAGGCTCCTAGGGGAACCTACATATAAAATTTGAGAATGATCCATTCAGTACTTTCTGAGAAATAGCGGTAACAAGAATTGTTAACGGACGGACGGACGGACGGACGGACGGACGGACGGACGACGGACCACGGACGAAATGCGATTTGAATAGCCCACCATCTGACAATGGTGGGCTAATAAAATGTTTGATCTGACTGTTTTTCACCAAAATGATACACAGTATAACTTGTCTAATCCCTGTGTAAATGATACACAGTATAACTTGTCTAATCCCTGTGTAAATGATACACAGTATAACTTGTCTAATCCCTGTGTAAATGATACACAATATAACTTGTCTAAACCAGCCCTTGTCTGATCCAGATCCCTGTGTATTCCAGCATGATTGCATGGCATTGTCCTTTCATAATTTATAATGATTAAAACCTATATAATCTGGAAACCTGCATATGCTGGTCTCAGTGACATCCAGGTTATACAAGTTACACTGTACATGTAGTTTAAATTTAATCATTATGAGAAATATCCTGTATATTTTTAGATAATACTGTATAGCAGTAACATTTTGCTGGAGTTTTATTTTCGCTTCATTCGCAGTTCCACCGAAATCCGCAAATTTTAAACATCAGCGAAATATTTAGCACAACGCTGAGAAGTATCGGTATCATTACAGTCATAAATGAACTTTAATAAATAGAAAAAGATCTAATAAAAAATTCTAGTTGCCGTGGGTTAGGTATTATCTACGATAGTGGTGTCTGTATGCCCAGTTTTCTATGTTTTAGCCATGTCGATGTATAAGCTATCCGCGAAATACCTTTAGCAGGTGTATCTCAAAATTAAACCCCCGCAAATATGTTCCACAAGCAAAAACGTAAAATATTGACCTGCGAATTTAAAGCGCTATACAGCACCTCTCTAGTATTGGTTAACTACTATTGATCCATCATATAAACCAGTTAACTACTATTGATCCATCATATAAACCAGTTAACTACTATTGATCCATCATATAAACCAGTATCATTCCTTAAAAATAATACACACAAATTTATATCAACAAATATAAAACAGATTCAACTATTACAGTAAATCTGCTGTCATTTTGATTTTTATGGACATCTAATGATGTCAGTATATACGGTTTTAACAGCCTTTGATGTGACTAATGCAGTTTTGATTTCAAGAATAAAAAAAAATATCAACAGAGAAACATTATAAAGATATTTCATTTACAGTGTATATATTATCTAATATAAATAATCAAATATGACACAATTTCAATACATTGTATATATTATCTATATAAATAATAAAATGACACAATCTTCAATATAAAACATTTACATCTCACAAAAGTACAGACAACAACAACTTTAAACAACAACAATATATGGTAAAATAGATACATGATTATACTAAACATGATGAATCCCTATGAGAAAAAAATAATTTGAACAAGGGAGGCTTTATGATGAAAAGTTGTTATAAAAATGTATAAATATTGTAAATACCTTTTTTCAAAAGATATAACTAGAATTGTGAAGCTGCATATGTAGAACTTTATAATATTATGCTTTCAGTAATATGTGTATGACACAAACTTGCAGAGATCTTGGTACTAAATAAGTCTTACAGACAGGGCTATCTTTATGCTTTTAGCATACATTGAATTGGACTTGACATTTGTCTGCTTACAGCTACAACGAATTGTCAAGATCAAAGATTATATAATTTAGTTTTATAAAGAGATATTATGGCACTTATCACAAAAATCTTTAATATATGACATTAAGAGAATACCACGGGTAAAGTATTGTAATATAAATATTCAGATCTTTGAAAGTAAATGGGTAACAATTTCTTTTCCCTATTTGATAGTCCTTTGATTGAATGACCTTCTTGTTCCTTTGATATAAAATTTTATATAATAAACCTGATATATTCTATTTCCACTGTAGTTAAAAAGTTTCGTAGGGTAAAACATAGAGCTAATGGTTTTTAACTGTGAATAATTCACTGATGTTATATAAAATTAAAAAAATAATAAAACCCCAGACTTTACTGCAAGCTAGGCCTTTCTGCCTTTACAGGTGTCTTCAGGTGGATTAGTATATGAAGACATCCATGAAGAAGGAGATGTTCAAGCTTAAAATGTAACCTGTGAAGGCAGAGAGGTTTTGCTGTAAAGTCTGGGTTTTTGTTATTTTTTCATTTAAGTTATCTTACCAAATAACCTTTGCACTTTTTCTACATATATAGAACTACCGTTACATGTATATAGAAAAAGAATCATGAAAACATACAAATGTAAAAATTGAGGGCATTTGTAAACTTATAAATGTTAACATATTCTTAACATTATTTATCATTATGATACAATAATCTTACCATAATGTTATATAGGTGGTTATTATCTTGGGAATATTTTCGTGATTTCATGGGACATTGCTATAATCATGAAAATATGATCCATGAAATATTGAGAAATTATTGAATCATATATATATACATTGAAAGCCAGGTCACGGAAATGTAAAAAACCCTAAAATTTAATTTTCTGGGTTTTTTTTGTTAAAATTGTGAACATTTTGGCCCATGTAAATAACTAGCTGTACGTTATTCTGTTCCAACATAATATGGTAAAATTTATCACATTAAATACAGAATAATGTACAATGTTTACCAATGATATGTCAAACAAATGACTTTCTTAGGTCTGTAATCTGTGTAAACATCAAACGTCGTCTGTCTCCTCTACTTGATGTTGAGCCTTTGAGGAGTAGCACTCCCATATCGGAGCAAACAGCATGACCCCTCCAGCAAGTACAGTCACTACACCAGCCAGATAGAAGGCCAGAGTACAGGACCCGGTCATATCCTTTATCCAACCTAAAAAGGTGTAAAATCATACACATGACAAATACAAAGTCAAAATCAATTCACCAACCTAAAATTCTTTATCAGAGATATACTGTTCTTTAGCAATTTAAAGATCAAATGTAGAACAATTGTCATTTAAATTGTATCTTTCATTTTTAAAGAGTTTCATTCCAACTCTTTTATGTGTTGCGTTCTCCATTCTGTCACCTAGACAGACTAGTTTTACACCATTTCCATTGTCTTTTGTTCCTTGTGTATGTTTGCCTCATCTTTCCATCATTTCATTATAAAAAAAATTATTGTCAAGTGTCCTTATTCAATGATGTGAAATGGCAGAATAATTTGGACATACTAAAATGATGACCTCACAGACCTGGCCATACCATTTAGTACAGCAAACACAACAAGAGGACTTAAATAGGTGTAGCCTGATGTCCAATCCTATTGATGCACATAATATCAATAAAATATTGTTGAAATTGAAAACACAACAACACCAGTCTTACCTCCAATAGGTGGTCCCACAGTGTTACCGATTCCATTGGCAAAGAGGAGATAACCCATACCATCTCCAAGTGCCTGCACTCCTAATATATCAGCAGTGACTACCACCAACAATCCTAGGATGATTCCGAAAGCTATGCCCAAGCCAAACATGTTCAAACATATCACCAGAAATGCATGCATGAATGGCAGTGCTAGCATAAGTATAAAGAGACCAGTGCTGAAGTTAGCGGCAATGTACAAAGCCATCCTGTTTATACACCGCAGATTTCCCACGCCTCCTCCAACGATCCCACCAATGGTAATAGCTGCATTAAAACACATCAGACAAATTGTGGATTTCATTACGCTTATTCCAAACTCTGTAAAATACTCAGGACCAAGTACAAATACCATTGATAAACCCATGTTCCAAAATATGTTATTGATGCAGTATATCAGGAAAACTGGATTACACAAAACGTAGCAATTTTTTATTTCTTTTTCTGATGTATTATCAGTGTTAGAACTTTTTCTACCATACTTAGAGTTGGTCCTAACAATTCCATTAGAGACTGGTTCTTCATCCAACAAATTATCTGTGACATCTTTGGGTTGTGTCCTCCTACCTTCATCAGACACCAGTTGTGTATCCATTGAAGTATCAGTAACATCTCTCGGTTTACTCTCCACATTACCTTTCTCAATTTCTATCGATACTTCACTGACTCTTTCATTACTTTTATCAGTCAGCATTCCCACCAACTCATCTCCCGACGGAACATCCTGGTCTTTTTTAGATAGAGGAACAGGTAAGAGTAATGCCGCAAACACAAAGTTGTTCATGTTGATAGCTGCTGTGATGAAGAATGAACCATCCCAGCCATACTCTGTGATGAGGAAGTGTGTGATGTAGGGGAAGACGGCTCCCCCTAGGCCTGATCCACTGGTCACTATCCCTGTAGCTAGGCTACGATGTTTGTCAAAGTACAGACCCGAAAGTGTGTGTGATGGTACATACACCAGACAAAAACCTAAACCTGAAAAAAGAAATAACACTTAACAGTAAAGAATAAGATCTTTCTGTTATGAGTTTTGTTGTAAAACTATTCAATATCAAGTATCAACATTATTGCAATCTTAACACTAATAGTTGTCTCTTAATGCTTAAGATTAATTTTTCAATCAATATACTACATCACATCATATTCATATATGTAATTCTAATCTGCAAGATCTTGTAATGGCATTTTGTTTGAAAGTAACACCTGGAATCCTGTATCTAAAAAGGCATTGATTTTACTGGCTATAAATCTACATGTACTATCAAACAAACGATACAAAAATGTTTTTCACTATATAATTTGTGATTTACACCCACCAGCTTAGAAATATTTAGGCCACACCAAATAAATCAGTGTTGTTCTTCGGGAACTGAGGAAAACAAGAGGCCCAGAGGGCCTGTATCGCTCACCTGTTGTTGTTTTTTTTTTTAGTAATTATACAATTAGAAAAATTAGCAAAATTGACCTCACAATTTGTTTAATTTTGAATCTCAAACATATACAGTAATAATGCTATAGATTCCATACAAATATGCTATCCAATATAAAGTTTCAGAGGGGAAGTAATTTATATGAACATAGTAGCCTAATTGACCTTTTTGGCCCCGTGCCTAAGGCCCTGAGGGTCAGCCCCATCATTTGCACATTTTGAATCCCGACCCTATAAGGATGCTACCATTGCATTATGAGTGCTATCCCATGCTTAGTTTCAAAGAAGAAGTCGTTTATATGGAAATAGCCAAATTGACCACTTTTCATCCAGCCCCTCTGGCCCCCGGGGGGTCAGCCCTATTATTTGAACTATTTTGAATCCCTGCCCTAAAAGGATGCTACCATTGGATTATGAGTGCTATCCCATGCTTAATTTCAGAGAAGAAGTCGTTTATATGAAAATAGCCAAATTGACCCCTTTTGACCCTGCCCCTTGGGTTCCCTGAGTAGTCAGCCCAATCATTTGTACAATTTTGAATTCCCACCCTATAAGGATGCTACCATTGCATTATGAGTGCTATCCCATGCTTAGTTTCAGAGCAGAAGTTGTTTATATGGAAATAGCCAAATTGACCCCTTTTGACCCCGCCCCTCAGGCCCCCGGGGGGTCAGCCCCATCATTTGTTCAATCTTGAATCCCCAACCTTTAAGGATTCTACCATTGCATTATGGGTGCTATCCCATGCTTATTTTCAAAGAAGAAGTTGTTTATATGGAAATAGCCAAATTGACCCCTTTTGACCCCGCCCCTCAGGCCCCTAGGGGTACAGCCACATCATTTGTACAATTTTCAGTCAGACTGCTACCATTCAAATTTTGTTGAAATCTGACCAGCGGTTATGGAGAAGAAGTCGATTGTTGACGGACGGACAGACGACGGACACCACGGTATGGCATATGAGCTAAAATGGGGGAGTGAGCCAGCAAATTAAAAAAAAAAATTAATAAAATATCCATTTTCAGAGGGGAAGGGATTCAATTGCCATGTGAGTGTTATTTTTTTTTTGGCATTTTTTTTTTACATTTCAGAATACATGTATTTACATTGAATTAATTATGAGTACACATAATAATTTTGTATTCTGTCATTGACAAAAACAAATAAAAAGCAATACCATCTTAAAAACACCCTAAGAAGTTTAATGATTCAACTGAGCTCTTCTTGTTCATATGAAATTTCAATCAAAATGAAAAATATACAGGGCTAGCTCTGGGTCAAAACTTTGATTCGCTAATTGAAAACTTATGCATAATTGAACATGTTTAACATGTTTCACAATTATAGATAATGAAGCAATGTTACTTAATATTCATTACAACATAGGTACTAATTTTAGAAATTGGTTTCAGACCTGTTCCAGTAATAATCAAAATGTAACATTTCATGGAAGTTTCAGCCAAATTGCATGGGTAGAACTTGAGAAAAGGTTCAAAATTCAAGATTTTAGAATATTTGACACCCATGACCTTGATAGTAGGTCAGGTTATTCATTTTCACAATTCTGGTAGCTCTTTATCTCAGCATGCTACTGGCTAAAGATGAATACCTAGCGCCTTTCGGCTAGTTTGAAGCAGTAGTTAAAAGATTTTGAGCCAGATTGACCCCTGTGACCTTGAAATTAAGTCAAGGTAATACATTTTTACAACTTTGGTAGCCCTTCATCCTGGCATGTTACAAATTAAATGTGAGTACTCTGGACTTTACTGTAATTAAGAAGAAGTTGTTCAAAGATTTTAGCCTACCTAATTGACCCCTGTGACCTTGAAAGTAGATGAAGTTTATTCATTTTCATAACTTTTGTAGCCCTTCATCCCAGCATGCTACAAGCCAAATATGACTACCCTGGAACTTTCTATTAGTTAGGAGAATTTGTTTTTAGATTTTAGCCTATTTGACCCCTGTGACCTTGAAAGTAGGTCAAGGTCTTTCATTTTCACAACTTTGGTAGCCCTTCATCCTAGCATACAACAGGCAAAATATGAGTGCATTGTGCCTTTAGGTTGGTGAGAAAAAGTCGTTCAAAGATTTTAGCCTATTTGACCCCCTGTGACCTTGAAAGTAGGTCAAGGTCATTCATTTTCACAACTTGGTAGCCCTTTATCCCAGCACACCACTGGCCAAATATGAGTACTCTGGACGCCGGACGACGACAGACAGTGCATGATGACTATAGGTCATCCTGACCCTTCGTGTCAGATGACCTAAAAAGCTAAACAGGCTGCTAATAGGGCTGCTTGGATGTTGGTTAAGGAGTGTTCACACCTCTTTTGTTTAACTGTATGGAAACGTCTGAAAAATCTTGATTTGCTGATATTTTTGAAGCTGCACTGCAATATTGTTTTTACTTTTTTCTTGACTTTGACATTTTAGGAGCAGGATTTCTTGACGAACAACTGATTTATTTGGTGTGGCCTTAGGAGATTTCTATCTTTTGGGTACATGTATATCTGAACTTAACAAAATTGTATATAAATATAATTTTATGGACTTAGTACATAGCTAGAGAGTAAAGCCAGTTATAACATTTATGACATTAACATTATATTATTAGTTTACCTGTGATAACACCATAAAACACATGTAGATAGATGATGTTTGGTGCAAAGGGACAGAGGAGAAGACCAAAGCTGCCGAGGAGAGCTCCCAGGAGTGATACCTTCCTGTAACTTATCTTCCTCATCAGATAACTCGCTAATGGTCCTGTAAAACACAAATGATTATATACCGTCAAATAAGTCAGCCAGACAATTAGTTCAATTTCTAAACTTTCTTCATTTAGATGCTACAAGTCAAACATGAATGGCATCCTTTACTTATTTTCGATGTGAAGAAATTAATGTGAAGATGTCAGTTGCAAATATGAATATAGCTATAAAAGGACTGACCTTTTGGCCTCACCCATTCTCAGGTCCCTGGGATTTCAGCCCAACAATTTATAAAATTTTGAATCCACATCTCATAAGAATGCTACCTGCAGGCCCCGATTTCTCGAAACAAAAGTACAGACTTAAGTAAAAACTTAAGTTTTTCTCCTTATGTAACTTATGTGAATTAAATTGACTTAAGTCAGTTTTTTACTTAAGTTTGTTTCGAGAAATCGGGGCCAGTACAAGTCAAGATATACATGTGGCTCACTTTTTGTTAAAGGTACAATATAGCACGGCAAGACACTTTTGATCATTACGTTGTTTCTCAATGTTTTAAAATTATAATATTTGATTAGGGTCAACCCAACTAATTTGGAGTCCCCAGCCCATTATAATAATTAAATGCTGCATGATACCAGTAAAATTTGGTTCAATTTCTGCCTAGTGAGGTAACATGCCAAAGCCGGGCATCACAGTGATTGATAATGAAGTTGATGTTGATGAACAGATCAACAGGGTGTTAGCAAAAAAACTATTCAAAAGCTTAACCCTAACATGATTGTGCAAATAATTGTACCTTTAAGAAATATAAAACCAGTGAGACATATAATCAACAATGAGTTACCTCCCCCAAGCAGCAGACCAATGTTGAAAGCACCGATCATAGATGTGGCAGCAACTGAAGATTGGAAATGTGCAATCAAGGCAATGTTGTATACGCCGAACGATGATGCGATGCCAAATTCCACAAACTGGATCATGAATGCAGCCATACAGACCACGTAACCCCATGACCCTCCTTGATTGGTGGCGGCTCTTGGTACCATCTTCTTCTGATGTCTAAGTCATGCCAGAATTTTCACATCTAAAATTGTTTTAAAAATCATTTTCTAATTTTCAAAACGGTCAGGAGTCAAGAAGTTTTTATTTAGAGTCGCATACATGAGGAACATAATAACATTAGCACTGTAGTGCTATTCTTGCGACAAACATATGGAAAAATATTACAGTACAAACAGGTAATATATATATAGATTGGCAACAATATAACTATAGCAAGCATGCAATAGATACATGATATTTAGTTGGAAACAGCTACGGTGCAATGTAGTCATTGGCGTTGTGATCAAGGTATGGCCAAAGGATAATTTGTTATTATATCTATTCTATTTCTATCAATTGTAAATTGCATGTATCAAAATTACACACCGAGTAAACATTTCAAATTTGCCGACATCGGTAACTTACCTTGATAAGGTGCATGTGAAAAGGAAAAATTTCGTCTGCTGCAGTTCCTTCTGTTCCTTTCATCAAAGTCATTGCGACGCTTTAACCTAAGTCAATCTCAGTCAATGGGATGTTTAAAATGACAGGGAGCATTCGATTAAGAACTTATATTTCAATAGGCATAAAGGGCCTGAACCTATTTTTATTAGAATACACACAACTTCTTCGTAAACGCCAATAATCTATATAAGAAATACTCTAGTGGTATGATTGTAACTATTTATATGTAACTGCATATTATGTAATGATATCATTACACAACTAACGAGTGTTCATATGTGAATTATCTTAATGACTTGTATCACAAACATATAACACCCAAATTTGAATGCTAACATGAGGCTACCCAGATTGGTACACTTTTTGAAGATAATTATTAAAATTTTCTAACCTGTGCTTGAATCCATATTTTTTCTTTTAACATTCCACAAAATGATGCCTTAAGTTTTAATTTCATGATTTGTTTACTTGTCAGCAGTGCATATATTTATAAATAGAGAGCTTTGAAGTATCCCCGACCTAGCCCCACGTTTCAGCCGGTTTGAGTACCCAAAATGGTACACCGCCTAAATTGCGTTGTATTAAAAACATATGTATATGCAAAGTTTAGTTTCGATTGTGTGGATGTGATTTAATGGACCTAAACACTATTTTGATGACTATAACACCTTAGTCTAGCCATGCTGGACTCTCATGCATGCAAAAAAGTAAGATGCAAAGGAAAACAAAAACTTTTTTTTTTTTGAATTTCATTTTATTTTATATTAACAATCAACCATCATGTTTTCTTTGCACAAATAAATCATTAACAATGTAATTAGGTAAAGCACTTTGTAGCTAGATAACATTATAAACATAGTGATAACCAAAGCACTATGTGGAGCTAGAAAATACAAAATGTCATCGTAACAGAATCCTGACAAAACCCTACTACACAGACAATGGCCAACATCAACCAAATATATTAGTGAATACTGTAACCATGGGAATATAAAATGTCGCTTGCATGATAATTAACCTTTACCTGTACAAGAATTATCAAGACTGAGACAAACTTAAACATATGTACCCATGTATCAATCTTATAGACAAAAGTTGCACAGTAGAACCATTTCATACTTTCACAACTTTTTTTACAAATTTATCAGTCGTTAATTTTGTACTCTTGTGATACAAAAGCAAACCTCTGTTAAGGTTAAAGGTGCTCCACCGCTGACAAATGGTATTTTTTTTCACTATCTAAAACAGGAGCAGACGATTTAGTATTTTGCTTTGGTTACAAAAAATACTTACTTTACACCATTATCACCATTGAAAAGGTCAAGCTTCTAATTTTACTTCAAGTGAAACATACGAAAAATAATTATTTGCATCCTGAAAAAAATCTGTGGCACTATATCCTATATGGAATGAAGTACTGATTGCGCATGCACCAAAGGCAAAATAAATTATTTTATATTATTTTCTGTGTTAATTAGACATATATAACCACGATTAAAAACCAATTATTGTTCAAATGATGAACATCATTTATGCTCTGTCGGCGGTGGAGCATCTTTAAAATAAGTGGGCAAGTATAACATTATTCTAGCAGTCAAATGTAAGTATATTCATTACGTATAACAAAACATTCACCCACAAAATATCTATATGCAATTAGTGTCGCATTATTATTGTGATATCAATTTAAGATATGGACAAAACCATCTGGCACTACTTAAGATGGTGGATCAAAAAGGTTTGGTTTGGACCTAAAATCTGTACAGATTCATGATCCAAGTTCTGAGACAAAAATTAATTAAAATATAAAGACTTTTTTCATAAATTAAAACCTCATAGAAAATGAATACTCAATATTTTGTATAAAATCTACTTGGAGCTTTTATAAGAGCAGAATATGTATTTATTGTCTAGAAAAATGTGCCAACTTGAAACGACAAGAAAATGTTAATTAAGTCTGTGTCATGGTTTATACAGATATTATAGAAAGAAGAATTGCAGACATACATTGTAATACAGGGAATTGTGTTAAATTAGCTTACTGATATTACACATGTTTCCTCAGCATAAACAACTTTCATCTAATGCAGCCACCTAAGAACAAATTAATTTGCATCCCAAAAATCTCCATACTCACGAATTACATACATTTGAACAACATTCTGAAAGACATAGCTAACATGTTACCACACAACACATCTGATGTCGATGTTTTCTCTTCATAAGATCAATGCTTTAAAACTACTGTATGTCACAAAGCTCTGCTCTTTCAGTAAATGCTGAAATTCACTAGCCCTGCTCAACGCTCTGAATATATAGGTCTTCCAACTAATTGAAATGACATGTATATACTGGTATAACTACAAGCCAATACATGGCATTTCTGTGTCAATGCTGAGTACTGACCTAGAACTAGGTCCTATCAAATATTCATGTGACATGCAGCTTTCTTGCATCAGATTTAACAAAACTTGTTCACCACCATTGCTGGTAGGCCACAATTCCAGCACTTGCTAATGAAGTGTCAAGAAGGTGAATTATTAATAAAGGCTCACCTTAATAATCTCCTCTCATCTAACATTTTCGTTATCATCTTGAGGATTAATTGGAATCTGTTTTGTAAATTAGACGTTTACAGATGCTAGACTACATTCTGGTTACTGTCACTATCTTTTAGAATCTCACACTCATCTCTCAAGAAAAAAAGGTAAATTAATCAACATACTGATGTATTTCAAACAACAGATGTCACTTGTTTTTTGTTTCTGGCACACAGAAATTAAATATTTGCATTTTCAACTAAAAATCGTTAGTTGTTTATGTTGCATAGCAGTTTCTATGATGTATTCCTAAAATGATTATATAATGATGCACTATGATTTTTTTCTGACAAAAACATGTCTCGTTTAATATGTTCTTTATATCATGGTTATATATATATTACATGTATTTTCATTTCCATAGTAATTAACTTCTTTCTATATACCATATAGTTCTATGTATCCACATAATTATCTTACAGACTGAGAGAGTTTGACAAGCTATCAGAAAATTGAGAAATTACTGTAATTTCTTAACATATAACTCCTGATAGTGCTAAATACAGAAGCTAAGGCTGTACCGTTTGGTGGTTACATCCGGCTCTGTAAGACAACAAGATTTGCAGGCTGATAGGCACTGTCCTATTCTAACTACTGTGAATCTGGTTTAAACAAAGTAGCTAATGCTATATGTATATCATATCGATTGAAATGGAAATTAAAATTCTATCTTTCAATACACTTTCTAAACTTGAATATAACAGCTATGAGAATGAAAAGTATTTAGCTTATTTGTAAACAATATATAGAAATATATGAACAGGAACAAAGATGGTTTGTCTGATATCTGACCAACTAGATATATACTTCTTTTGACATGTCCAGACTGCTTATTTCATGAATTTCTTACCCAAATACAAGATCAGTTTACAGTACATAGTTATTACAATGGCATATTTATTTCAGCACATTATCCGTTCGATATGCTACTATATTATGACAAAGATGTAATAGTGCATTCTCTTATACAGAATGTGTATTGGTCTCTACAATTCAGGTCTATCCACCATGATTCTGGTTAAGTTAACCTATAGTGCTAAAATTACAGTGCATAAATAATTGTGCTTAGAGTACATCTCTTAGATGTTACACAGCAATTTACATAACCTCCTTTATACAAAATGAGAAAAAATAGAGCACACAACATGATCAGTATTGTCCCTAGACCAAAGAAATGCTAAACTTTCTCTCTCCAAAGTTATCTTTTGAATTATCAAATACAGTAATTTACTATGAAAAGTAGTAAACGAATTTGTCACTTTGAGATGTTTTGAAATTTGAGAAATTTAGTTGCGTGGTACATTTAAATTAAATTTAATTCTAAAGCAAGCTGACAACCAATATTGCTGCAACTAGCAAAAAAATCAAATTACATATATCTCAAATCAGCCATCAAAAAGATCAAATTACATATATTTCAAATCAGCTAGCAAAAAGATCAAATTACATATATCTCAAATCTGCATGTTTTCAGAGCAAAAGCCTCCTTTGTAAGAGATAGTTTGAACATGTTTGTCTAGAGGTAAGGAATAATTTAACCATACTTACACACTACACAATATAAACATACCTACTGGTTTTGTTAACTAGCTCAAACTGTTATTGCTCGTTTGTATAAATATTACATCAATCATAAACCTTTTAATACCGGGTCAGCTACAAGCTGCATTCCCAGCGATGTGGTGTCTCATTATATCAAATTACAAAAACTACAATAAATTATAATATACATTTACAACACAAGGCATTCTCCAACATCTCCAACAATTCTCCATACAGCTTTATAAACTGCAAACATATATTGCTGTCTATTAGCAATGAATATCACCAAGTACTTTAAATGGCTGAGTAATATCATTCATTTACCTCTAAAGTACTAGGGTAAAAACAAACACACAAGCACACACTCATGCACCACCATGTACACACATGTATCCAAAGCAACAACAAACAACACAAGTACCCCATCACCATGTCCATAGACTCGTGTGGAAGGAGGAGCCAATAATGGGAATATGGTGAAAGATCTAAAAGACTGCTTTCATATAAACGGGACATTTTCTAGGACTTTCCCAGGTTATGGCAGTTCACAGGTAAACAAAAATGTTTTCTTTCTCTCACTTGCAAAATAAACAACTGCAGCTTAGATTTAGCAATCAACAGCTTTAGAGCCGTTTTAATTTTCACACCAGTGTTTTGATATTTACTAATAATGATAATTTAATAGGAAACTCTCCCGTCATTATGAAGATTGTTAATATCCATAAGACTTCAATAACACACTGACTAATTGACATCAAATTCTTTAACTTGGTAATTTAAATATTTGGAAAAAAATGTTGCCATTACAAGTAACTTGTGACACCGGTAAAACAGAATGCACAAGCAGAACTCTTATTAAGGAACTCCTAAAGGTGAGCTTAAGACATCATATAGCTATCTGTTATTATTTCATGTATATAAAATTACAGTACATATACACTCTGTAACCACTTAGTTACCTTAACAGGTAAAAACATGTACACTAGGTAACCAATTGCCTCAAAAACATGGATGCTTGGTAATCATCATATATACATGAGCACTCCTATAAATTGTGTTGTGTTTAAGAGTATGTACTTATCTCAAGTTATAGAAAACATCTATCAGTATATGCATGATGTTTAAGGGAACAGCCCTTCCTTAATTCTGCATTTGTGTTGTAAAATAAGTCTGCATAGGTAACATATTCTCTCACTGACCACAATCACATCAACCACTGCAGCAGCTAGTAAACAACCTGTCCTCAGCACCTACGTACTAGACAAACACAGCACAGTGACTTTACTGTGATGGACTCAGCTGAGTGGTTTCTCCATGGTCGATACAGTTGAGTGGTTTTATTGTGACGGACACTGTGGACACAGCCGACTTGTTTTGCTGTGTGCATACCAGGCCGCTGATCAGATCTTCACCACACCCTGTGAGTCCAATATTCTGTCTGTGTGTCCCATTACTTGGCTTATTATCACGATGAAGACAAAGCATACTGTTGTTCTGTTTCGTGTGCACTATCCCTCATTTGATCTTGTATACTACACACATAACTTGCTACATCAACTTCTAACTCTTCGTAACGTTTTATAAAAGGATGCTCCTGAAAATGAGGAAAAACATAACTATTCTTGACAAATTATACTAAAAATATCTCATTCAATTATTTATGTATATAAAATAAATAGTGACAAATATCAATACATGAGTTCAGCTATCAAAATGTATTCAGTCAAATTTAAAAGATTACAGTATGTGTAATATTTATTTACATTCTTTAAAATTTTAGTTGACACCATCAAATTCAAACAAATACAATTTGAAAATTGAAAAAAATGTTTTGAAATATGAAACATAGGTACTGTGTAACAGGTTATTTTCACCACTTGCAAATTTGCCATTAATATCCAATAGGATATTCAATTTTCACCACTTCATATTTTCGCCATTGAAGGACAAAGGATGAAAGTAAAACCTTGAACTTTAACAACTATTTGAATTCTCTTTCTGGTAGCTAGGTGTTACATGTATCTCGTTTAGTAGTGTTGATGTATTGTATTACCGCGCGGGACACTATACCGTTGACAAACGTTCTTGTCTAGCCGCGCCGTGATCAGTGTGGCTGACACAGGTAGCTGATACAGTGACTGGTGTGATTGTGATATATTTAGATCGTGTGGTTTGTAGTACCCGAACATGCGGGATTACCGGAAGCACAGTGACACTCGTGAATGGAGATTATAGTAGATCTAAGCCCCTGGTATCACACAAAATTACTTTCTTAGTAACCGATTGCTTGTGCCAAAGCCTTTCTGTTTTTTGAAAAACAAGTCTGTAACCCGTAGAAAATAACATTCATTGGACAGAAATTCAATAGACAGACAATGAAGATTGAGAAAAAACAGGTGGGTTTTTGTCAAGAAAACATGCGTTAATTTTTGTTTTATTACAACTAAATCAAATTTTCAAATATAACTAAAGTATGAATAGATATTGGTTTAACAGCGCTGTTTATATCGCTATTTTTTCTTCTATTTTTGCCTCATATCATCATGGTTGTATTTTCATGTAGCACATCAGAAAAAATATATAATTTACCCGGTACTGGCAGATATTTTGACTTGCATGGTATTGTGGAAATGCCACCCTGAGAGGATTATTATCAAACAGGATGATCTTCACGATATATAAATACAACATACATATTTCGTTTTTCGGTGCACCAATAAAAACAAGAGGCCCAGAGGGCCTGTATCGCTCACCTGGTTTGAAATGCCAAGTAATGTTCTGAATACAGGTTCATTGTTTCTTTTCTGAAGGAATTTTTATATTAACCTATAAATCCCCTATTGGGTCCCACCCCTCCTGCCCCCAGGGGGTCAGAGCCAAAATTTATACAAGTTCTGTTCCCCTTCCCCCAAGGATGTTTATGGCAAAATTTGGTCACAATCCAAGCAAAACTCTAGGACAAGTAGCAATTTATAGGATTTACCTCTATTTCCCCTCTTGGGCCCCAACCGTCCTGCCCCCGGGGGACCAGAGCCAAAATTTATACAAGTTCTGTTCCCCTTCCCCCAAGGATGTTTGTGGCCAAATTTGGTTACATTTCATGTAGAACTCTATGACTAGTAGCGATTTAAAGGATTTACCTCTATTTCCCCTATTGGGCCCCGCCCCTCCTGCCCCCGGGGGACCAGAGCCAAAATTTATACAATTTCTGTTCCCCCTCCCCCAAGGATGTTTGTGGCCAAATTTGGTTACAATCCATGCAGAACTCTATGACTAGTAGCGATTTAAAGGATTTACCTCTATTTCCCCTATTGGGCCCCGCCCCTCCTGCCCCCTAGGACCAGAGCCAAAATTTATACAAACTCAGTTCTTATTCTCCCAAGGATACTGGCCAAATTTGGTTACATTTCCATGCAAAACTCTATGACTAATAGCAATTAAAAGGATTTACCTCTATTTCCCCTATTGGGCCCCACCCCTCCAGCCCCCGGGGGACCAGAGCCAAAATTTATACAAGTTCTGTTCCCCTTCCCCCAAGGATGTTTGTGGCCAAATTTGGTTACATTTCATATAGAACTCTATGACTAGTAGCGATTTAAAGGATTTACCTCTATTTCCCCTATTGGGCCCTGCCCCTCCTGCCCCCGGGGGACCAGAGCCAAAATTTATACAAGTTCTGTTCCCCTTCCCCCAAGGATGTTTGTGGCCAAATTTGGTTACATTTCATGTAGAACTCTATGACTAGTAGCGATTTAAAGGATTTACCTCTATTTCCCCTATTGGGCCCCGCCCCTCCTGCCCCGGGGGACCAGAGCCAAAATTTATACAAGTTCTGTTCCCCTTCCCCCAAGGATGTTTGTGGCCAAATTTGGTTACATTTCATATAGAACTCTATGACTAGTAGCGATTTAAAGGATTTACCTCTATTTCCCCTATTGGGCCCCGCCCCTCCTGCCCCCGGGGGACCAGAGCCAAAATTTATACAAGTTCTGTTCCCCTTCCCCCAAGGATGTTTGTGGCCAAATTTGGTTACATTTCATGTAGAACTCTATGACAAGTAGCGATTTAAAGGATTTACCTCTATTTCCCCTATTGGGCCCCGCCCCTCCTGCCCCGGGGGACCATAGCCAAAATTTATACAAGTTCTGTTCCCCTTCCCCAAGGGATGTTCGTGGCCAAATTTGGTTACATTCCATTCAGAACTCTATGACTAGTAGTGATTTAAAGGATTTACCTCTATTTCCCCTATTGGGCCCCGCCCCTCCTGCCCTGGGGGACCAGAGCCAAAATTTATACAAGTTCTGTTCCCCTTCCCCCAAGGATGTTTGTGGGCAAATTTGGTTACATTCCATTCAGAACTCTAGGACAAGTAGCGATTTATAGGATTTACCTCTATTTCCCCTATTGGGCCCCGCCCCTCCTGCCCCCGCGGAGGTCAGAGCCAAAATTTATACAAGTTCTGTTCCCCTTCCCCCATGGATGTTTGTGGCCAAATTTGGTTACATTCCATTCAGAACTCTATGACTAGTAGCGATTTAAAGGATTTACCTCTATTTCCCCTATTGGGCCCCACCCCTCCTGCCCCTGGGGGATCAGAGCCAAAATTTATACAAGTTCTGTTCCCCCTCCCCCATGGATGTTTGTGGCCAAATTTGGTTACAATCCATGCAGAACTCTAGGACAAGTAGCGATTTATAGGATTTACCTCTATTTCCCCTATTGGGCCCCGCCCCTCCTGCCCCCGGGGGGTCAGTGCCAAAATTTGTACAAGTTCTGTTCCCCCTCCCCCAAGGATGTTTGTGGCCAAATTTGGTTACAATCCATGCAGAACTCTATGACTAGTAGCGATTTAAAGGAAATGTTGACGGACGGACGGACGGACGACGGACGGACGGACGGACGGACGGACGGACGGACGACGGACGCCGCCGCGCCGCGCCATGACATAAGCTCACCGGCCTTTCGGGCCAGGTGAGCTAAAAACCCAGTTGTTTGTACAACACAGTTGAGTCGACGTCTACTGACGTGCTCCCGTGCACGTGGCTGTCCCTCTAATCAATCAGTCAGTTAGGTATAATCGACAGACATGCGAAGTGTATGGCCCCTCCCCCGTTACTATAGGTAAATATAATTGGCTGGCTAGCTCTCACCACACATGTCAGTAATACAGGTGATTGACAAGGCAGCTTGGCTTCTGAACCGACCGGTGTCCCAGCTATTTTTAGACATGTTTCTAAAATAAATGGCATTTTGTATGATTTTTTAAATCATGGTTCACCAGAAAATCTACTAGATTCTACTAGAATTTGTGTTTAGACTACAGATAGATACGTCATACAATATGTAATTACTACCAAGCACTGACGGCTGCGATGTCTGAAAAGCTACCGTACGGAAAAGAAATCTTCCTTGTAATTCATAGAATAACTCCCTACATCCACAGCATTAATAACAATATATCATGTAAGTTTATCATTAGTTGATGTTTTTTTGGTACAAAATTTCCCCGGCACGAAAATTCTCCTGTACCAAAATTCCCGTATTCGTTGACAGATCCTGATGCGATAAACTGTTTTTCTCTATCTCTTGACATCCGCGTCATTAATCCCGTTAATTCGCTCACTTGTTGCATGTCTTACCGTTTGTGTATAGTTCAATTAGTCGTAGTCTTGTTTTTATGTCAGTTCGTCGACCGTTGGAGTAGAGTTTACCGCGAACATGCGAGTGTCAGCGACGCGTTTGTATTGCGTTGTTCTATATTTAAACTATGCGGTGATCGGCTGTACACCACTTTCCCACACAGTGCTCAAGCTACCTGTATCACGCACTGATCACGGCGCGGCTAGACAAGTACGTTTGTCAACAGTATGGTGTCCCGCACGGTGAGAGACGTGATTGACTCGGACTACTATACATCAACAGTAGAATTACACTGTATAACGTAAAACAACATGGGTAATTATTTCTTTTGTTAATATGGCCAATGTTCAGATTAGTCACGGGTGAACCGTCATGCTAAGTTTATACATTAATGTTAACATTTACGCAAGTCTTAGTTGCTGTCAGACAGCAAGGGGAAAACAATTACGTATATATACATATATAGGATACCAGCTAATATAAACATACTCTTACGCAGATAATATTCGCCTGTTCATATTTTGCAAAGCTATGTTATGGTGAAAATTAGACACTGGCGAAAAAAAACCTGTCATACAGTATTTAAAAAAATGAAATATTTTGAAAAATGACACAAAAGAGTTTAAGAATGAACAAGATGTTTTCAAATATTTTAAAAAATATGTTTTGAAACAAATGTTATGAAAACTTACAATTAATTTGTTGTATTTAGGTCGCTCCTTTTCATCCTTGGTTAAACTACAACATGAACAGAAATCATCAGTAATCCCCGAGTTATTAACACATTATTTACTGTACTCTTTCACACATGTAAAAGAGATGATCGTTATATATGGTTATAATATGCATGTATTCAAGAGAGAGGGGCCAGGGTGGCTAAGTACTTAGATGTCCCTACATTTTGCCACTAGTCTTACACCTCTGGGTCACAAAATTTAATCCCATGTGGGGCAATTGCCAGGTACTGACTACTGGTCTTTGGTTTTTCTAGGAGTACTCCAAATTTCTCCACCTTCTAACCTGATATAAATAACCTTGACTGTTAATAGGACATTTAACCAATTAAACCAAACCACAACACACTGACTTGCTCCTGTATGCTTTAGAAGTCTTCCATACTTGACAGGGTTAACCCGCAGTTGCTAGAGAAAAGATATCTCTGTCTTTCACTAAAGACAGCTCACATGCCCTAGACATTATGTCACATACACGTGGTGTCTGTTGTCAATTTCAACACATTATAACGACACTGAGATGATTGCCCTATGAAAATGCTTCTAAAAAAGTGAAATTTTATTATTTTTCATTGAAGTATGGGAGAAAAATAATAAAACATGGGTCTGTCTAAAGGACAGGGATATCTCAACCCTTGTGACAGATTTTGGTTGTCAACAATAGACAAGCCTCGTGTTGACAAGCAAAACTTTAATAATTAATAATTACCATGTGTTGAGAAAATTTACAAAATCCTCTGAGAATTTTCCCTCTGTGCCCTTGAGTTGGGGAGGCGGTCCCTGTACGACCTGCGTTAACTGATCAAATACACTGTTCCACTTTGGGTAGGGAAACTTCCCAGTGGCGAGCTCCATCTATAACATACACACAGAATATATTCCCTGGAAACACATGACAACAAAATATATTCCCTGGAAACATATGATAACAGAATATATTCACTGGAAACAAATAGATAGAATGTCATTGTTGATACACTTTAGTCACTTCGGATATATATAACTACTGAAAAAATCCCCAGTTTAAGTACTTACCAGGTACCCGGGGTATATTGACAATGTGTACTTGAGACTGTCAACTTACTGTGCAACGATAGAGGAAATATGGCATATACAAAACTATCTAAATTTAGATCCAATTTATATGTATTTATCTGACATTTGTTAATTGTTACTATATTTATCGGGTGTATACACATACAAAAAAGAATTGGTTTTACTGACTTGACTTACCAGCGTGATACCTAAGCTCCAGACATCTGAGCGAATGTCGTAACCTTTACTGGAGGCCCTGGGGTCGATTCTCTCCGGCTGTAACATTTGCAATACACACCATGCTACAGACTACAGAAGTAACAAAATTGTGGTACATAGCACCCTCAGAAACCCAGTGTCTAAACTCCACTGTCAGAGCTCTGCTTATACGCTGGGTCACAAGACAAGGGAATCAGTGTTTTATGTCTAAATATATCAACCAATCATAATATTTCACACAGGTGCTGTTATGGCACTTACAAAAAGAATCCCAAACAAGACGGTCTTCAGTAACATGGTGTTGATTTGAAATTTTGTATTGTTAGAGGTAGTGTAGTGGATAAGGCGATTGATCTGTCATTCCATGATCGGGGGTTTGATGCATGCGACGGTGTTGTCTTTATTTGACATTGAAAGGTTTCAATCTTAATACAATGTATAATGCAAACCTATATAGAGTGCATTTTGGTTTACATAATACCTGGTAACTATTGTAAAACTTACATTGTATTTCTCAAACAGTTTAAATAAATGTTTATGATTAATTAATGGCAAGGCAAATTACTTTTTATTCAGAATTTCCGATGAGAAATTCTAATTTCCAATATGGAAAATTCTATTTCCGACATGAGAAATAAAATTTCTGTAATCAGATTTTCTGATATTGAAATCTTTATTTTGTTTACTAATTCCTGATATCAGAATTAGAATTTCCGATATCAGAAATTCAGTTCCTAACAAAATTTTTTATTCAGATATTGGAATAAATAGAATAATAAAAAACTTTTTTTGCCATACAAGTAGGGATTTCTGAATACTTACAGCCATGTATGGTCGACAGCCAGCATCTCGACTCTTGGCTATTGAGTCGACTAGTTGACCACTGATACCAAAATCACAGAGTTTGATGTTGCCTTTACGGTCTAACATTATGTTGGAAGGTTTCACATCTGTTAAATAACAAAATCACAGATACGCTCCCTTCTCTTTTAACATGTTATCTTTAGATAATATACTTACAATATATTTAAGGACTTAGCATGCATGCTGTGAAATTCTATTTTAAAATCTAAACAGGGTTCATAAGTTAATTGAAGGACAGAATTAGAAATGAACACCACAGTATATTTGACTTTGACGTCTTAACTTTAATTTTTGTGTAAGGTGATAACGTGGATTTAAAGAATCGCATGTAAACAATTATAACACATTCATAATCTTTCATACCAAACTACCAATCGAAATGATATCTGGTATTTTATCTACTGGCATTAGATGACAGTAACTTACCTCTATGTATAATCTTCAAATTTTCTTTTAAATAATTCAAAGCTTTTACAGTCTGAAAAAAAAAGAGATAAAAATGATATAGCAATAATGAAATAATCCTTTTGCATGACAGCATCTGATAGTAATATTAAACTTATTTTCACGGTTTAATGTCAAACAAGGATTTAACAGTAATTTATTTTTAGTGATTTAGTCATGCTCTACTGCTGCCATGATGCCGTTTTGTGAATCACCCTCATAATGTAGAAACAAGAGGCCCAGAGGGCCTGTATCGCTCACCTGGTTTGTAATGCCAAGTAATGTTCTGAATACAGGTTCATTGTTTCTTTTCTGAAGGAATTTGAATATTTACCTCTATATCCCTATTGGGCCCCGCCCCTCCTGCCCCGGGGGGTCAGAACCAAAATTTATACAAACTCTGTTCCCCTTCCCCAGAGGATGTTTGTGGCCAAATTTGGTTACAATCCATGCAGAACTCTAGGACAAGTAGTGATTTATAGGATTTACCTATAATTCCCCTTTTGGGCCCCGCCCCTCCTGCCTCCGGGGGGTCAGAGCAAAAATTTATACAAGTTCTATTCCCCTTCCCCCAAGGATGTTTGTGGCCAAATTTGGTTACAATCCATGCAGATCTCTAGGACAAGTAGCGATTTATAGGATTTACCTCGTTTTCCCCTATTGGGCCCCGCCCATTCTGCCCCCGGGGGTCAGAGCCAAAATTTATACAAACTCTGTTCTTATTCCCCCAAGGATGTTTCTGGCCAATTTTGGTTACAATCCATGCAGAACTCTAGGACAAGTAGCTAATTAAAGGATTTACCTCTCTTTCCCCTATTGGGCCCCGCCCCTCCTGTCCCCGTGGGGTCAGAGCCAAAATTTATACAAGTTCGTTTCTCCTTCCCCCAAGGATATCTGTGGCCAAATTTGGTTAAAATCCATGCAGAACTCTAAGACAAGTAGCGATTTATAGAATTTACCTCTATTTCCCCTATTGGGCCCCGCCCCTCCTGCCCCGGGGGTCAGAGCCAAAATTTATACAAACTCTGTTATTATTCCCCCAAGGTTGTTTGTGGCCAAATTTGGTTACAATCCATGCAGAACTCTAGGACAAGTAGGGATTTGTAGAATTTACCTCTATTTCCCCTATTGGGCCCCGCCCCTCCTGCCTTTCGGGGGTCAGAGCCAAAATTTATACAAGTTCTGTTCCCCTTACCCCAAGGATGTTTGTAGCCAAATTTGGTTACATTCCATGCAGAACTCCAGGACAAGTAGCGATTTATAGGATTTACCTCTATTTCCCCTATTGGGCCCCGCCACTCCTGCCCCCAGGGGGTCAGAGCCAAAATTTATACAAGTTCTGTTCCACTTCCCCCAAGGATGTTTGTGGCCAAATTTGGTTGCAATCCATGCAGAACTCTATGACTAGTAGCGATTTAAAGGAAATGTTGACGGACGGACGGATGGACGGACGACGGACGCCGCGCCATGACATAAGCTCACCGGCCCTTGGGGCCAGGCGAGCTAAAAATTGATGCTAATTAAAAATAAATTTGTTTTCGATATACATACATGCCATATTTTTCTAGGGGTGGTAAGGGAGATTGCCAACTATTTTAAGGAATTTTGGTCTCAAATAAGGGAGGTATACGCGCGACATATATGAATAAATTAAATATTTGTCTTTATATGATGAAATTCTTTTCAAAATAAACACAAACACATAATTTCATGTTCTGTAACAATTTTGCTTCATTTAGGTATCCTTTTTCACATTGCATTTGCTTTCTTTGTTTTTTGGAATATAGCATTAGTCAGAGTGTAGCTGAAACAGTCTGCATTCATATTTAAAGGAATGTGTGGTTTTAAACCCAGTTCTGGAGCAGTTTTATTGTTCAAAATATTAGACTGGGGTTATTAATATATCTTTCACAATAACATATAAAGTTCTTAAATTTATAAGCACTAAATTTAAAAACAAGAGGCTCAGAGGGCCTGTATCGCTCACCTGGTTTGCAATGCAAAATAATGTTCTGAATACAGGTTCATTGTTTCTTTTCTGAAGGAATTTTAATATTAACCTCTAAGTCCCCTATTGGGCCCCATCCCTCCTGCCCCCAGGGGGTCAGAGGCAAAGTTCTGTTCTCCTTCCCCCAAGGATGTTTATGGCCAAATTTGGTCACAATCCAAGCAAAACTCTAGGACAAGTAGTGATTTATAGGATTTACTTCTATTTCCCCTATTGGGCCCCATCCGTCCTGCCCCCGGGGGGCCAGAGCCAAAATTTATACAAGTTCTGTTCTCCTTCCCCCAAGGATGTTTGTGGCCGAATTTGGTTACATTCCATGCAGAACTCTAGGACAAGTAGCGATTTAAAGAATTAACTCTATTTCCCCTATTGGGCCCCGCCCCTCCTGTTCCCAGGGGATCAGAGCCAAAATTTATACAAGTTCTGTTCCCCCTCCCCCAAGGATGTTTGTGGCCAAATTTGGTTACATTCCATGCAGAACTCTAGGACAAGTAGCGATTTAAAGGATTTACCTCTATTTCCCCTATTGGGCCCCGCCCCTCCTGCCCCCGGGGGGGTCAGAGCCAAAATTTATACAAGTTCTGTTCCCCTCCCCAAAGGATGCTTGTGGCCAAATTTGGTTACAATCCATGCAGAACCCAATGACTAGTAGCGATTTAAAGGAAATGTTGACGGAGGGACGGACAACGGACGGACAGACGACGGACGGGCCTTCGGGCCAGGTGAGCTAAAACCCATAGAATTGTTACAGTAGTATTCAAAATGTAATTAAATCTGAGAGAGAAAAAAAAGTAAATTTCTTTTAAATATTTGATTTATTTTAATTCAGTTACTAATCATATTTTATTATTATTAATATATTTTTTCTAAAAATAAATTCACACAGAAATTCTAAAAATAAATGATACCTTTTCCATTTTTAAAAATGTGGTTATTAGGAAATCCGGATCATAAATTACAATTACCCAAAATGGCGGCCATTACAATTGCAAAGTTTGTGACATCCATCCGATATAGATAGGCCTATTTAACATTAAAAACATGACTAAATCATTTACAGTTGTAAGCAGTATTTGTTTTGTAGTAATGCTCACTAGCTGTAGTCATAAAAATTTATTGAAAGGCCTGCTGATTGTTTTCTAGACTGGCGATTGGCTGCTTGACGTCAGGTTACGTAATACATAGACGTGAGTGAAAGTGAAAGTGACACCACAAGCCAAGGTGGAAATAGCCCAAAGCTGCTAATTAGGGCCACTGAGGTGTTGGTCAGGGGGTCTGGGAGTGGTTACTCTCGTGCTAAAATTAACCTAGCATGTACACAAATGTGGCGACGAAAATAAAACGGAGGGGTTTACAGAATACGGGAATTTAGACTCTCCTCCCAGGAGACAATAAAAGGCTTATAAATACGGGAGTGTAGTCATAAAAATTTATTGAAAGGCCTGCTGATTGTTTTCTAGACTGGCGATTGGCTGCTTGACGTCAGGTTACGTAATACACAGACGTGAGTGAAAGTGAAAGTGACACCACAAGCCAAGGTGGAAATAGCCCAAAGCTGCTAATTAGGGCCACTGAGGTGTTGGTCAGGGGGTCTGGGAGTGGTTACTCTCGTGCTAAAATTAACCTAGCATGTACACAAATGTGGCGACGAAAATAAAACGGAGGGGTTTACAGAATACGGGAATTTAGACTCTCCTCCCAGGAGACAATAAAAGGCTTATAAATACGGGAGTGTAGTCATAAAAATTTATTGAAAGGCCTGCTGATTGTTTTCTAGACTGGCGATTGGCTGCTTGACGTCAGGTTACGTAATACACAGACGTGAGTGAAAGTGAAAGTGACACCACAAGCCAAGGTGGAAATAGCCCAAAGCTGCTAATTAGGGCCACTGAGGTGTTGGTCAGGGGGTATGGGAATGGTTACTCTCGTGCTAAAATTAACCTAGCATGTACACAAATGTGGCGATGAAAATAAAACGGAGGGGTTTACAGAATACGGGAATTTAGACTCTCCTCCCAGGAGACAATAAAAGGCTTATAAATACAGGAGGTTTTGTCTCACACCGGGAGTAATGGCATGTATGGATATACCTTCATAGATATTTCAATTACTTTTTCATCATTTTTGAGAGAATTTCTTTCTCTAAAATTATTCACCAGGAAGTTTTTCTTTAATAATCTTACAATTTATATAATGCTAGGTACTTGTAATTAGAAATGGGAAGCTTAATGCTAGGTTTACACTATGTTCCCGGCGACCACGGTAGCCCCGTTTTCCCGAAACATGGTGCGCCGTGATATTTTGGCTATTTTTGTCTCTGTACTAAAGTTGAGCTAGGTCTTGCGAAGTTTTGCCACGGTCTTTTACGGATTACGTAGTGGACCATGGATACAGGGGAAAGTGCTGTTCCCGGAGGTTAAAGTTACACTACGGCTTTAGCACGGTTTATCAAGGATAACACTACGTTCTCTCTAGTCCTGTTACGATCTGATGAGGTCTGCTACGTTTTACACGTTTTGATCAAGCTCCGATACGTTTTTCACGGTCCGCCAAGGCTCACTAAGGATGAAAGCTTGATTACGGGCTTTTTTGGAGCAAATGAAACAATATTTATTGCCGAAAATGTCATTTCAAACACGTTTAGTTACAAAATGTGTTAGAAGAAATATATAATTATTATAGCCAAGTGTTTCTACGCAATTTTTTTTCTATAATTGTTATCACTTAATCTGCCTTTTACAACAAGAGGTTTCGTATAATTTGATGGTTTAAATGTGTTTGATAATGACTATTTCTATCTATTAAAACAAATAATTCCAAAAAGTAGCACAATGCACCAGGCAAGGCAATGATACTCTATCATATAATGCTTGCAACGTAATAGGACGTAACACGCCGTATTACGTCGGGCTTTCCACCGCTAAAAGCCGTGATGTGCCTTGACAGAACGCATCAAAACGGCTATCATCCACCTTGGCTTGCCATCAAAACCTTGACAAACCTAGACAAACCGGCACAAAACGTGCAGCCAATCTGCATCAACCTTGGCAAAACGTGAAAAAACACAACAGAACGTCACAAAACTTGAAATCACCGTGAGATTCCCGGGAACGTGCTTGCTGCCCGTTCCACCACGGACCGTCTGGAAGTTTTGTTACGGCCTCGTACGCGTTGTTACGTTTTGTTACGTCAATCCCGTTTTATTACGTCCTGTGGCGTTCACCATCTGTACCGTGACTGCCATGGCAAATTTTTTGACAGTTTAAAAATCTGGCACGGCATCCACGGTAATCAGGACCGCTCACATTTGTCTATCACGTCCTTCTGAGACATCACTTGTTTCCTATTCCCCAAGTTTCATAAACAACTTTTTTAAAATGCTGTGAAATATTCCCTCATAGGAAACAAAATTCTCTAACCTCTGACTAATGTATACAAATATCATTTATCTTATTGGCAAAGATTTTTTTCCTCATAATGAGTATTTTTCAAGGTATTGAACGCAAGTATGATAAAAATAATTACAGTGTATATCTAATTAAAGATTTGTTTTAGAAAGATGTTTCTTCCTGTTAGTGCTCAAAGTGTATCTATATGAGTCATTTTCAAAAATTGTCATCTTTAACTTTTTAAATGACTTATATAAGATTGATATTGAATTTTCACAAAATCCTATTCTACGTCGCACCCTTTTCAATGTACTTACAGCAACTGTAATTTTTCCTAGGATATCTTCTGGTATTGAACTGAACACAACACAGTAAATGTATTTATAAAATTTGTCTAAGGAAATATCCATCACTTCCATACATATCCAACAGTCACCCTGAAAAATAAAAACAATTAACTATCTAGTGAAACTGGTCTACAAGGTTCAAGCTAAGGTGTTCATTTGTAGACACTGTATTCAACCCTATAAATGTACTTGTCCTTATAAGCCTTCCCTTGCCCCCTTTAAAACCTAGATTTCATTTACATTGTCATTTACATTGAATTAAATGCACACTGAAAGTATAAAAACTGTATACCACAATTGCACCACCATTTTGAGGTAAAACATTAGTGGATTAAACCACCAGTTTCTTTATTTGATTTCTTATGCAAATTGATTGATGGCTTATCTTTGTGAAATGTTAGTCCAGATTTGATCCTTATAAGCGCCTTTTTTAGTGTCCTGGGTACTTATTGGCTCCAATGTAGTATATCATACTTTTATCAATCTGAGAATATGATACATCTAACTAGGAAAATCTTAAATACATTTATACTGCAACAACTGAATAAGGAATATAATACATCTAACTAGGAAAATCTTAAATACATTTATACTGCAACAACTGAATAAGGAATATAATACATCTAACTAGGAAAATCTTAAATACATTTATACTGCAACAACTGAATAAGGAATATAATACATCTAACTAGGAAAATCTTAAATACATTTATACTGCAACAACTGAATAAGGAATATAATACATCTAACTAGGAAAATCTTAAATACATTTACACTGCAACAACTGAATAAGTTATTTGCTACTGAAATGAAAGAAAAATAATAATGAAAATAAATCATTATAATCATAACACAGTAGCTAGTAGGCGTTGGTACCTCTTTAAACAGTGCTCCGTAAAATTGCACAATGAACGGACAGTCGTTACTCCGCATAACAACCTCCAGGTCCATCAGCAACTGTTTCTGTTCTCGCTCATCTACCGTCGAACGAATCCGCTGAAAACACAAAACTTTCATCACTTTCCTAATTCTTATATTGCTAGGTCATAAAAAATAGAACTCATCCCTTGTCTGCATAGGAAACAGCTTAAGTTGTCAGCTGATGACTACGTACTCTTAATGATCCTCAAGCCTTCGTTTACATGCTTATCAGACCAATCCTCTTAAACTCATGTCTTACATATGAATATGCATGTTATCAATGGAAGTGTACCAGTTCAGTTAAACTGTGACATACTGTATGTATTATCAATATGTTTAAGTATTAATTATAATTATCACTATTTTTAGAATTAATACATGTATCTTTATAATATATTATGCAATTTCAACTTGTTGTCAATGAGTGCATCAGTCCTGTTTTCCGTGAATCTGTCTGTATTTTTCAAAATACAAATATAAATGAATTCATACTGTGAGCAAGTTTTGATTGTTGTATCATTAGCACGTGAGAGAAAATTGATAAATGAATATGAAGTGATCACACAAAGCTGAGGAAATCCTGTGTTATTCTCACCTTCACAGCCATCACAGTGTTGCTAACTTCATGGACCATTTTTGTGACATAACCATAGTTTCCTCTTCCTATTTCAGTTATTTCTTTTAAATCATCTGCAGTAAAATCATATGTCTGAAAATAAAAAAACAAATATGATTGATATGTTGCAAATTTTGTGCATACTATTTTTTTTGCCTATAGCCTGGTTGAAAGGGTGTCCTAGTATTGTCAAGGGATGGAAGTTTGCGAGGGTACTATCCCATCACAAGACAATACTATGAGGCAATAGTACCCTCTCAACCAGCTGGTCATAATGTTTTTAGTACTTCACCCTTACATGTGTATGAACGCTTTCCATTTCATCATAACATAAACACTTCAAGTAATACCTTGTCACTCTATTTTCATTTCTACATATAAGTACAACATATACACTTTTCACAGAAATCTGTCTTTCTTTAAACAAGATTTGGTTTTATGAATATTGAAAGTAGATTGAAAGTAAATCAACATAGAACAAGTGAACTGTCTTCTGCAGAAAGCAATACCTGCTCCATTCCCGTTACACCACAGCATGTCTGCCTTCTTGACGTCTTGGTTGAAGTGCCATATTATAATGACATCATGTAACTGTTGTCATGCTCGCATAATGAAATAAATACATGTAATACCTGTTTCGTGTTGTTTTGTATGGATGGAGTATATAGGGTTAGTAATTTGTGTAGTGCGACCTATAATGCTGAACTCACTATCAGGTAAGTATGGGAGAAGAGACCCGAGAGGTACCGGGGAGAGACACACATGGATATGGCGGCAAGACATACACAGTTTGGATTGTCTCCAGATGTAGTATTGCATAGGCCGACCAATAATTGGAGCACAGAAAGCTGACTGGTAAGTGTTTGCCCTTGTAATATTATTACGCAATACCATTTTGTATTGTGACCATTTGGATTGTATACTTCACCTGATGGGGACCGGTCAAACATTCATTGGCATTGCGGTCCACTCGTGCGTGACTGAGTTGTAAACCTGTATGTTCCATTTATATGTAATCTCGTAAATAAGTGTTTAAATAGTAGATAAATGCATTTATAAGTTATATGTTGGATTAAGCAATATATTTAGTATTAATAGTTTTGTAGAACCTGTTATTATAGAGTAATTGGTCGTATATATAAGCGTATGCGTTTACTATGAGTACAAGTATGGAGGCCCATAGATAGTATACAGGTTCCGTATATATAGTTCGCGTTGGACCCGCACAATGGTGTAATATGTATTTTGCTTATATTTAGTTTAGTTTTGAGCATTAATAGTATGATGAGGAACGTTATTATGTAATTATTATTAATTTAGTATAATTTTAGTAATTACTATCCTCAGTTTGGTAGAATAATAAATGTATGGAAGCGTGTGTGAGCAGTAATTGATAGGTTTGACATACCTCCAGAGACCTTATATTACAGCCGTGCTACCCCAACTAAGAACCACACGTGTATCTCTACCGCTGACTTGTATCAATGTATTGAATGAGTGTAGCTAGTTCTTTATAGACTCGAGTACTGTCGCCAATCCACAGGTAAATCGTGGGCACTCTGGCTACATAATTAGCTGTACTAAACATGTTCGTAATTGTTACAAATACCGTAAAATCTTGTGTAACTTACACACCAGTGCACTTTGCACATGTATTTTTTCTTAGGGCTGAAAATGCTGGAAAAAAATCTACTATCAGTATATTTTGCGCATTCAAAAATTTTGGGGAAAACGATGTCCAGGAAACCACAAATTCAATGTTATAAAGATGGTAATTTCATTGCAAAACATTCACAATAATGCTTGACAACTTGCACAAAGAAGTGTTCTATTTAGAAGAAATAATACAATATAATTGCACTGTGTTTGTTTTCTTTTATTGGCCATCATAACTGAAACAGTGAAATATATCTTGCAGAACATGTCAAAAACATTGGCAGTCTGCTGTACTCCGTACACATATCAATGTTTGGAGATATTACAAATGAATAGTTATCAGAACTATTTGAAAATATTATAATCTAGTTACTTAAAATTGCCACAAAAAGTTAAAAGTGTGTTTGAGATCATTAACAAACTTTAAAGAGCAATCGGATAGCAGATAATGATATTGTGAGTAAACTCACTACCTCTACGGCACCAGATGCCACTAACCTTGTAGCTTGTTAGTTTTGCTGTAATAATATTACAAACCACTTATTGAAAATCCTAAATATAGGACAGTTTTGGACCCATCTTATGAATCTGTGTGTTTTGCCTTTTTGCACACGGCCTGCAGCCGGGACATGGTATGGCGGTTCCCTATGTAATGAGCATCGCTAGATCTATACAGAGTTTCATATGCAATTTTACTAGAAATATGAAGATTTGTTAAAATATCTAAAATAAAGAAATACTAGTCAAGTAAATGTTGATGCAATTTGAAGAATATTTGTTTTGTTTGTAAGTAGATACAAACGCATTTTTGATGATATATAGATCGATTAAGCTAACTAGCCATTCAGTTTCGTTAAGCTGGATGAGAGGCCGGAGCATAGCATCCAGTACCAATTCACCTGTGGGTTTGGCGACAGTACCCAAGTCTATAAATAACACGGCTACAGTACACTCATTCAATACATCGATACAAGTCAGTGGTAGGGGTTTATATAAACGCGTCGTTCTCATTTGGGGTAGCACGGCTGTAATATGGAGTTAGGCAGATTTCAACATATTTTGTCCTGTTTTCTGTATTTACCAGCTTTTTATCCATGGAATGGGATGACAGACCAGCCAACACATCAGATATGACTATGACAGAGTCATATATTTGTGGCTACAGTGGCGGTACAACAGGTCCCATGGCACTCAGCGATGCAGTAACTTCAGAGTGAGACGACTTACGTTTGAGTCTACGGTCTATGATTGATGACCGGATATATTGTGAAACTTTATTGTTCCACCAGTGGCCAATGGTGGGTATGTGACTTTCTATGTGACAGTAAGGTGTCTACCATGGTTTACACTAGATGTAACTCATAGCTGGAATTGGATGGACATATCATCGACCAGAGGAGTGTATGTGATTATATTATGAAGAGGACAGGACAATCTCAGTGACTTTCTAATGGTGTGTGGTGAATGAGAGAGAGCGCGAATGTATATGTATATTGATTCTACTATATAGTTCTATATATATAGTGTAAATAAACTTGTATTTATTGTATAGAATGCATCATTGTGTTGTCTTTTCCGAGTAAGGCTGTGTCGCTCGTACCACAGTTACAACTGAGATGTCACAATATATATTAACATTCAATCTCATACCACTTCAATAGTGCCTGCTTCCTAAGGCATTATTGCAAATAGTACCTATGTGTGTAGCCAATCAGACTCCAACATTCTTTCAAGTAATGTACTAATTAATAACCTATCATTAGTTCATAACATGTCCAATGAAAAGACATATACAGCCAATAAAATGTCAAACTCCCACATGTTTTTTTGCTAGTCAGGTGCATGACTGATAGCATCCTACAACTTGAATTATTTGAGGAAACACATTTACACCTAATGGTAACCAATGCTTGCTGTCTATCAGTAACTTACCTTTTCTCCTATTTGTAATTTTCCTGTTGTCTGCAGCATGTGTGATCTAACATTCATACGTTCTCTAAAACAGAGATAAAAACTTTCAGAACTATTCTTATATGTAAATACTATAGAGTTTATATGTTTTTCATTACAAACGTATGTTAAAGAAATCCTAATTGTAACATAATTCATTGAATTTTTCCTTGGAAAGGTGAAGATCAAATATCCGTCATCTGAATCCTACCGTTGAATGCAATATGCTACCTTACACTTCAATATATGCGTATAGCGTAGTGCAATTCAACCAGCTGTTGGTCTTTGACAATGACAGTTATCATGATTTATAACATCAATGAATTTAGTGCACCTGATATGGACATTTCAAAACAATTTAAGAAATGCACATCCATTACTTAGTCAAGTAAAATAATTTACGACATTTTATGCATGAAATAAGAGCTAGAATAAGTAGGAGATTATACTTGGAAGTATATGGTAATTAGTTGTAATTTATTACATTTGTGTTTGGTATCCTAAACGATCCAACTGTGATATGGGCATCTGTGCCTGAGGCTGTTGTGACCGGTTGTTTTCTGGTGCAAAATTGATCAGCAGTTTTTTCCGTGATTCTGAAACAGAAATAAAAACTACTAAATTTCTTAACATGATAGAAAATACCTTAACCTGTTCTTCAAATTCTGTTGTTAAATTAAAACAGAGGACTTAGTTGGTGATGTTATATCAAATCGCTTAAATGTGTTCTATAATTTGATATCTCCAGCCCTTTAAAGTAATCAGAGTTTATCAATTTGATATTTCAAAGCCATCAGTGTAAGATTCTCAACAGAATTACCTAACTAAAACTATGGACTTTGTTTCTATATAGTATTATAAAGTATAAGATAAGAGAAACATTGTTCTGACGTTCCCATCCAGCCAGAAAATCAGGAGATGTCATATTGGATAATCCTAATATGTTATATATTAAACAGGTGTTTCCCAATGTATAGCGACCTTAAAATAATTTATAGAATCTTTCCCTACCTATATAGCTAGAGGGTGTGCCTACAAAATCATAACTTGAGGGGTAATTCATGAACGTCCAACCCGAGGCTTGCCGAGGGTTCGACATTCAGGAATTCCCTAGAGGGTTGTGATTTTGTTGTCAAACCCTCATAGGTAGGGAATGATTCTTTTTCTCCCAGGCATATACAAAAGAAAAAGAAGAGATAATAGCCTAAAAAGATTAAAAAAAAGAGGCATTTGTACCACGACATTATGAACATGGTTCCATCGTCTGTAGTTAATATTAATGATGTCATCAACAATTCACTCCACTCTCACACCGCATAAAGTCACGACATCACGTTATTGTCTTCAGGTTCAAAATTTTAGCGCGCGCAATCTGTCATACCCTAGGGGTTGACAGAGAAATCTCCCACGGCTAAAACCCGTGACAAATCAGTGAATCATGGGAGAAAGTAGAATCAGCCTTGATAATAGACAATAAAACATCCGATAAGAAAAAGAATTAGAATTTTATTTAGGATCATTAGGTCTACGAGACATCCCAAATACTTTTTTACTTCGGTGAACTTTTCTAATACATCTTAGTCATAGTACTATGACGATTCAGAGTGAGCATTGATACTTTGCATGCTTTAATATGTTTTTGTAACCATGCCTATACAGCATGTCCACAAATAATTCCAAACAGCAGGAGTAAGATGCCAAGGGAACTTCATCCCTAATTGATATAATATTCAGCTAGTGTTTAGAGTTTCCCAGGTTTGAACTCAGGTCTGGTTGTGCATTTTCCCACTCAGAGTCTCCTATTATATTTGCTTCCAGTAATTATATATAACCAAACACTGTCTCGAGCATTTGGAATACAAAGGGGATTCCTGCACTTGGTTTGTGTTGATCATGAAGTCATAAGTTATAAAGGGAGAAACTATTGTTCTGAACCATGTACCTCAATCGGTAGAGCATGTGCATCTGGCTAGTGTTTAGAGAGTCTAAAGCTCAGCATTGGTATGGCTGCATTGTATTTCTCTGCTTTGATTATAACAAAATTATTTCTCTGACGGCAATACAAATCACAGACTTTTATAGATGTGTTTATCTCATTATGACATAGATCTCTTGATCTGGTCTATGATTTTCATCTGGCGATGACAAAATTTTAATAGATTTGTATCTGTGAATATTCACTTCAGAAATATAGTTATCTCTTGTCAGTTGTGTGGGAAGAATATTCTCTAGTTCGGGTAGTATAGGGTACCATACGTATACACCATTAGCATTTTGATAAGACTCACCACTGACTGGAAAACTATCATGTTGTATTTTAATTCTTTAAATGCTACATGTTTATTTTCAATCATTCTAAATCTATCCATATTGAAATACATATAGCATACTAAAACAAAGGCATTGTAATAATATCTGGTATTATAATTTTAATAAGAGGCTATTTATGCACTTATAAAACACTTCTGATCTAAATGACAACAAATATTACTATTCCATTTGCGTGCGTGTACTAGATTGCATTAACCCTACATCTATTATATCGACTTCCTTGTATTTTAGGCATGTAGGTCTAATAACCAAAGACTAGAAAGTTTACAACTTGTCAACGATTTCATTCATAAAATGTGTGTGTGTTAAGCAGTAACATAAGTTGAGTAACATTGCTGTGAAGTCATACTACTCAATGAGTCACAGATCTTAAAATAGCGATCTCAATTCAACGGATTCCCAGTTGTTTTTCTATGTACCTTGATTACCAGTTGGCTTTTCAGGAGCCGCCATCTTGAAAAGTGGCCGAAATCGTTTAGCCCTTCCCTCTCCTGTCTCTTGGTTGTTTACGGGTGGTTCTTCTGGATTCTGGTTCCTTATTTTGAGTCCTCTAGGTAGCAGTCAACGCTGGCTTATAGGAAATCGTATTCGGTACTGATGTTCATTGCTTCTGGATGACTCATCTATATGAGAAACCTACTCGGAAAATCCCTGTGACGTCATTATTTTTGGACGAGTTCATCGGCGAGATTGACGGAAACAGCCGAACGCCGCGCACCTGTTCGCGATGTAACCTGATTCACCCAAACGCAATCAATCTCTACATTGCTAGTATGGCAGAGGCGTGTTTCGTTCCAGTTTCGTGATCATTCGATCGTTTCCGTTAAACGCCCACGAAATAACTGCAATGTTAGTAAATAATGCATTCTATATGCAATGATTAATAATGTTCGGAGATTAACTTCATGAATGATAAACGAAAAAGTGAACCAAATATGCTATCCGTTACCCACATTTCCTCGCTTTCATTTCCCTGTTAAAGATGCATACCTAAACATAAACGGCTTTTCGTTTCAAAACGAGTTGGATCATATGGAATCACAAAAAGTTATAAGCTTAACGTTCATGTAACACTTATCAACACCTTCTGAACAATTTAATCAAAATATAGAAAATGTTAATTGTCATAATGCGGGTCGTCTAGTCTTATTTTCCCGCCATCGTCCTAACTATCGCGCGTTGGTTCATTATCATGTTGTGCCAGCTGGACGACAAAACAATAAAATGAATCTTCACTGCAAGGATTTATACGTGAGTTTTAAAACCTTGTTCGTTGTCAGGTTAACATAAATTACACAAGAAATTTTACGTTTGATTGATATTGAAACCTCATTGACATGTATGTTCTTATGTTATTAACTTCAAAAATATTTACTTTTCACCTTAAAAAAAAAAAAAAAAAATATGAATAGTAAATAAAATAAAATCAATTCTTTTTTTACCCAAAGATGATATCTGCAAAACAAAAGACATTATATATATATATATACACACAAAGTATCGATGATATCTGCAAAACAAAAAACATTATATATATATACAAAGTATCTTATATAACAGCTAAATCTTAATTCCATTAAGTCGCTAGATCCTGGTACACTAGGTAAAGTTCATTTTCAATTTCTTTATTTATACGGGTGCTGGGGCGTTAGAATCCTACCTGCTGTCGGATTAAAGTCGTAAAACGTGACTAATCATTCTTTCTAATTAACTTCTTCCTAACGTCTCCTTTGTCGCGCTGATAACTGATTTCGGCCATGTCGTGTTGTATTAACGTCCCAGCCAGAGTGACAATGTTACATTACACTGCAAGGAGCGACAGTGCGTGGAGCGACAAAATATCTTGCCAGTGCGACAAATTACGTGACAATGCGAAAAAACATCTTATCGCTTTGTCGCATTGTCGTTTTTTTGTTTTATGTTGTTGCTCCACAATTTAAGTTGCAAGGCCCGGGGCGGCATCCTCGATACTCCAGGGGTTACTATCACTGTCGTCATATCCACCCTGGAATTTTCATAGCAAAACCAAAAGCAGTTAAGGAGAAAGAAAACTGGCCATTCACAGACCTCCAGAGACTTTATATTAAGATTACAAGGATAACGACGTCCAACATCAAAGCACACACAGACAACCACAGTGTACCGTTTTTATTTTTGATGTACATCAAAGAAAATCAAACTATCCTCTCATCTGTGATCGCAGACAGAGCCTTCAGATTTGCTATGAAATATTCCAGGGATGGATATTTCGACAGTGATAGTAACCCATTGATTAGTATCGAGGATGGGCCCGGAAGCACCAAAACGACAATGCGACATGGCCGTAATCAGTTACCATAGCTTTTGTCTTTGTGTTTGGCGCTCGTCACTGTAAGGAAGGTCATGCATTGTAGCCTATAAAAGCGTTTTACTTTTCTGCTCCTGTTAGCGACCAGCGTTATTTTAGGGAGTGGGGCGACTGGTTTGTCCGTTGTAATGTAAAAGGATTCTGAGTGCCCATAAACCTTTTTGAGGCGTTTTAGGGGTCTAGATCAAAAATTGGTAAAATTCGTATTCTAAAGTTTATTATGCATTCATATACGTATAATTATGTAGAATATGATTTTACATATTTTTTTTAAAATCTAAACCCGTCTAAAAATGGTTAATGGACCCTCTCTTGGTCCAAAACCGTAGCTAAATCCCAGTCCCCTATGCGTTGACCTGGTACGTGGGGTGTACTTTGTCCATGGATCTTTGCATGCTTCATTGAGATAGCATTATAAAAAGTTTGACAGAGAGGCACATGTACAATACTGCAGTCTCTTAAAAACACGCTCTTCATATGCGCAACACATGTGCACAGTATGCAGCTTACAACAAACCAATTACGGAAAATTTTGTTTAGTTTTGTTTTTATGTTTTTTTCAATATACACAGTCCTTGGCTTGGAGCCGTGCATAAGGCATTAAATCCCAACTTTCGTTTTTGTCTGTTTAATTACAATGAAGTGTTGAATAACAAAACATATTTAAAGGCCCACTACCTTTCCGAAACGGCGCTTAATTTTTAAAATGGGAATGTAAAACGAGATCAACAATTTTGTAGAGTCGCAAAAGTTATAAACATACCTTTAGTACTACATATTCATCATCATTTTCTGAAAAAATTAATTAAAATAAATAAAATGTTAATTTTCATAACGCGGGTCGTCTTATGTTTCCCGCCATTATCCAAAATACCGGTGGTAGTTGAATATTACTGCGCCAGACGGCAGAACTTCACTTTTAGCATAGATTACGGAGGGAATCTTGCATTTATTTGGTTTTGTAACCTCATCTTAGGCCACCAATGCTTGTTTGAGTTTTTTTCTGATGTTACAATACGTTTGTAAGGGAGATAACCGATGCGGTGCTATACGGGTCTCGCTTTGCAGCCACCTTTAAGATCCTGAACTATTTTCTTGCAACATTTACGTTTTTATTAACCATGTATACTTTCGTCACTGGTTTATAATTACTGTATGAAATTGAAGTTCGCGCTCGCGATATTCTGAAGTTATGACCAACCTATTCGTATCCATGAACATTAAATTACTGCATCACGATTTTGGCGGGAAAATATATGAGAATGACACCGAAAGCCATTTATAACTAACAAGGGATATATTTATAAACAGAAAGTGGTATACATCCAGATTGTGTCTTTCTTTTGGCATGTTTAACATTTCACATTCCCCTGAATAGTACTTCAAACTGTCGTGGGAAGATGATCAAGGGGAGATAATATGTTCTAGAATTAATCTACCTTTATCTATCATCACCATCATATCGAATAGACTACATCGATGATGCATTTTATATCAAAATTTTTCATATATTTTTTCATTAATATTTGAATCCAGAAATGTACATACTATAGGGACTTATATCAGTAACATTCTCAAACTGCTTATACATTGTATGGACATGCATGCTATTTAATTTAATTCACTATTTAATGTCTGGTTATATTCAGTGATGTAGACATGTTCCGTAATGAGTATCCTCTATCTCATAACGTTAGTGAGTCTAAATACATACCATTCATATGAGATATATTACCTGTACTAGTACGATGTATTTATAGGCCATCATATAATGAACCCTAGATAATTAAATGGTTTATCCTTTTATCTTTTGACTTTTATTATCATTAAGTTAACGGCGTTTGTTTTCGTGATCGCTGAATCACACTTTCACTCTAGATCGTGATAGTAGACCGTTCACACCATTGTCTACCTGTAGCAGGTAAAAACTATTCAGGTATATATGGGCGGATCCATGTGACGTCATCCTTTTATACTATTCCGGAAGAAAAATCTTGAGGTCAAAGGTTACGAAGGATTTGTAACAAACACACCGCAGTGACGGTGTGACGCTGAACGTAGGTCTACATATATACTTACTGTCGGTGACGGACGACTTACACCATATATAGTTTTAAAGTTTCGTGGGGAAAGTGAACCAATACAAAATGGCTGAGAGAAGGTTTGGGATTGTGATCATTTGTTTTTCGATTTTATTCACGATAACAATGGCAGTGAACGATACGTCAAGCTCGGCTCAACAAGGCAATGTGGTTTCAGACACAGGATCGTATGAGAAATCCTCTTTAGAAAAAGGTGTATCAACGTTATATGACGATATAATGCATGGATTTATTGACGCCACGATACCTGGGCAGTTTTTCTCTGATGCTGACCCAGGCCCGATATGTAAGTATATATTTTAACTGTAGTTTACCTGTGTGTACCTGGATAGTTGAACCCTTGACCCCTGGGGCTATTAGGCCGGTCTGTTATACAGTTAGAAATGCATGGCTAATTGACTCCACAATGTAGCAATACCGAGCGTTGACTGTATACCCCAATTATGGACAGGAAATTGTCTTTATCAACAGGTGTGGGATGTACCTATACATTAAATACCTGTATAGGTTTCACATCTTCCTGGATGTAAGATAAGAGTGTTGACTCTATAGTATAAATCAAATTAGGACTGAACAGTATAGATAAACTCTCCCATAAAGGTGAGACAAAACCTTTGTAAGGATAATGGCACTGACCAGTAATTACCATTCAGATGACCATTTCTGATCTGACTGACCACACCTATTCTCACCTGTCAATCACTTGCATAGCCTAGATAATCCCTCTTTTCATACAGTTGAAACAATTGCAATATTCACTGGTGTCTTTCTTTATTTCTCAATTAAGTGTTTATTTTTTATAATGAAATGTTTTATTGTCAATTATACAATATAGAAAGAAGTCACTAGATGATGTATATTTGTATTCACAGTTGATTATATCACTGGTCAATTATATAATGTCAAGTCCAGGCTAATGTCATTGGATCTTAATGTTGTTGTGTCTGCAGTCATTGGCTAATGTCATTTTGTGTACAGCTATTGGCCAATGTCATTGTGTGTATAGTTATTGACTAATGTCATTTTTTGGACAGCTATTGGCTAATGTCATTTTGTGTACAGCTATTGACTGATGTCATTTTGTGTACAGCTATTGACTAATGTCATTTTGTGTACAGCTTTTGATTGATGTCATTTTGTATACAGCTATTGGCTAATGTCATTTTGTGTACAGCTATTGACTAATGTCATTTTGTGTACAGCTATTGGCTAATGTCATTTTGTGTACAGCTTTTGATTTATGTCATTTTGTGTACAGTTATTGACTAATGTCATTTTGTATACAGCAATTGGCTAATGTCATTTTGTGTACAGCTATTGACTAATGTCATTTTGTGTACAGCTATTGGCTAATGTCATTTTGTGTACAGCTATTGACTAATGTCATTTTGTGTACAGCTTTTGATTTATGTCATTTTGTGTACAGCTATTGACTAATGTCATTTTGTGTACAGCTATTGACTAATGTCATTTTGTGTACAGCTTTTGATTTATGTCATTTTGTGTACAGCTATTGACTAATGTCATTTTGTATACAGCTTTTGATTAATGTCATTTTGTGTACAGCAATTGGCTAATATCATTTTGTGTAGAGTCATTGGCTTATGTCATTATAATGCGTACAGTCATTTGCTTATGTCATTATAATGTGTACAGTCTTTGGCTTATGTCATTGTGTGTTTTCTTATGGGGTCCAGACCAGTTATTGGTAATATAATGTTATTATATGAAAAGTTTATGAGAGAGGACATTTGAGTTCAGTACTAACGTTTTGTGAAGTTTAAGGGTTAGCTTATTGTGTAAGAAGGGTAATAGAGGTTGGGTGATATGAGATGGGTTAAGAGTATCATATAAGAGGGTACCTGGTAAGGGGCTGGTTTATCATTTTAGTAAGGGGTTCAGGGCTAGTTGACACAATTCAGGGCTTTCAGTTGGCAACCATATAAGATAATTTATGCCCAAAGTTGTGAGTATGTCTAAAGCTATGTAAATGTTCCCCCAGGGTTGACACATGTGGAAAATTGGCCAGACATTGTGATAAGAAAATGTAAGTATGATGCAGATCAATATAGAGACAGCCTGTAGGCAGTTTTAACACTGAATGTAGTTTTCAGACTTAGGTTGAATGGAAACAGGGATTTAAAAAGTTGCAGCTTGACTGAGTGTTGGTTTGTAGTATACATGTACTTGCATATACCAACTATTCAGATGAATGTACAGGATATACACCAAACTTAGGGCCCTGACAGGATACAACAAACTTAGGGCCCTGACAGAAGACAGAAGTTTTAGGGCCCTGACAGGATACAACAAACTTAGGGCCCTGACAGAAGACAACAAACTTAGGGCCCTGACAGAATACAACAAACTTAGGGCCCTGACAGAAGACAGAAGTTTTAGGGCCCTGACAGAATACAACAAACTTAGGGCCCTGACAGAAGACAACAAACTTAGGGCCCTGACAGAATACAACAAACTTAGGGCCCTGACAGAAGACAGAAGTTTTAGGGCCCTGACAGAATACAACAAACTTAGGGCCCTGACAGAAGACAACAAACTTAGGGCCCTGACAGAATACAACAAACTTAGGGCCCTGACAGAAGACAGAAGTTTTAGGGCCCTGACAGAAGACAACAAACTTAGGGCCCTGACAGAAGACAGAAGTTTTAGGGCCCTGACAGGATACAACAAACTTAGGACCCTGACAGGATACAACAAATTTAGGACCCTGACAGGATACAACAAACTTAGGGTCCTGACAGAATACAACAAATTTAGGAACCTGACAGGATACAACAAACTTAGGGCCCTGACAAGATACAACAAACTTAGGACCCTGACAGAAGACAGAAGTTTTAGGGCCCTGACAGGATACAACAAACTTAGGGCCCTGACAGAAGACAGAAGTTTTAGGGCCCTGACAGGATACAACAAACTTAGGACCCTGACAGGATACAACAAATTTAGGACCCTTACAGAATACAACAAACTTAGGACCCTTACAGAATACAACAAACTTAGGAACCTGACAGGATACAACAAATTTAGGACCCTTACAGAATACAACAAACTTAGGAACCTGACAGGATACAACAAACTTAAGACCCTGACAGGATACAACAAACTTAGGACCCTGACAGGATACAACAAACTTAGGACCCTGACAGGATACAACAAACTTAGGACCCTGACAGGATACAACAAACTTAGGACCCTGACAGGATACAACAAACTTAATTAGGACCCTGACAGGATACAACAAACTTAGGGTCCTGACAGGATACAACAAACTTACGACCCTGACAGGATACAACAAACTTAAGACCCTGACAGGATACAACAAACTTAAGACCCTGACAGGATACAACAAACTTAGGACCCTGACAGGATACAACAAACTTAGGACCCTGACAGGATACAACAAACTTAGGACCCTGACAGGATACAACAAACTCACGACCCTGACAGGATACAACAAACTTAATTAGGACCCTGACAGGATACAGCAAACTTAGGGTCCTGACAGGATACAACAAACTTACGACCCTGACAGGATACAACAAACTTAAGACCCTGACAGGATACAACAAACTTAATTAGGACCCTGACAGGATACAACAAACTTACCACCCTGACAGGATACAACAAATTTAGGGCCCTGACAGAATACAACAAACTTAGGACCCTGACAGGATACAACAAACTTAATTAGGACCCTGACAGGATACAACAAACTTACGACCCTGACAGGATACAACAAATTTAGGGCCCTGACAGAATACAACAAACTTAGGACCCTGACAGGATACAACAAACTTACGATCCTGACAGAATACAACAAACTTAGGACCCTGACAGGATACAACAAACTTAGGGCCCTGACAGGATACAACAAACTTAGGACCCTGACAGGATACAACAAACTTAGGACCCTGACAAGTTACAACAAACTTACGACCCTGACAGGATACAACAAACTTACGACCCTGACAGGATACAACAAACTTAGGACCCTGACAGGATACAACAAACTTACGACCCTGACAAGTTACAACAAACTTAATTAGGACCCTGACAGGATACAACAAACTTAGGACCCTGACAGGATACAACAAACTTAGGACCCTGACAGGATACAACAAACTGATATGCATTACAGTAAACTTTTGAACCTGAACAACTTGTAAATCAAATCCTTATACAACAATTTCAGTATGCACCAGATTAGATACGACAGGTCTGATACAGCACAGTACACAGTAACCAGTCTATCATTATACAGCCTCACCAACAGCAGCTGTTCTGTAACAATACACATCACAATAGTGTTATTTATTTACATCTACCAGCTTATGACAATGCATGTTGTAGTAGAATGTATAATATGGTGAGATGGACTTCACAAAATTACAGGCTTGTTAAGGATCACAAAGATAATACAACTGTATCAGTAGGTTAATAGTTTTTATCTATTGTTTCAGGTAAAACTTTGTATGGTTTTACCAACCTTTATCACATTGTATTTTTTTTTAAACTTTGTTTATTAATAGTGATATTCTTTTCCACATTGTTTTGAGTTTCATTTTATAAAGTACATTCATTATAGCAAGAACAAAACCACAAACACATCCTTTACATAGTCCAGATACTAGGTACCGTATTTGGCCCAATAAGATTTATTAACATTATTTTTCCATAGCAGAACATGTACAGTTGAGTGCAGTTTCACCAGTTTGTATGGGAGAACACCTTAACCAGTCGGCTAACATGGCCCCAACTATATCTTATAAAACATGTTCTAGTTAATCCACAATTTCAATTAGTTAGTATTTCATTAAAAGGCATTATCAGTACTTTTTAGTAAGCTTGGATCTTAACATTTTGATACTTTTATGAGAAAAAGAGAATATGTGATTATAGAATCAAACACAGAACTTTTGGGTAATATACACATGTAGCAATGAATTATAATAAAATGAAGTTATCACAAAAACGAGAGCAATATTTTAATATTTCTTTTATTCATTTAGGTTAAGCTTATTTTCTTTTCCCTCTTATGTTAATTTGTAAATATATTGTGTACAGGTTTGAAGGTACAAATTGAGTTTGTGGCTGATCAGCTGAATGATGGGGCTGAATAAGGAATTTTTAGTATGTTTAGTGACACATAATCATAACACACATTTGACCAGAGTATGAAACCACTGTAATGTTTTGGTAAGTCAACATTGAATCACGTTTGTCATCTCTAAAACACACACTTCACACTAACGACCACAATGGAACAGCTGTTAATATATTCGTAGAGGAAACACGTCTGACATCCGACTTACATTAAATCTGTCTTTACATATTCACATTTGTTATATGGGACATGACATCTACTATGGTAAATAACAACTGATGTAATGATGTATTTGTCATGTTTTAAAGTGTTAATATGAGACTATGACAATCAAATATACAGGTCAATGTTAGACTAGTTACAAAGTTGTAATTATATATTTAAAAGGAAGGGGGTGGACAAGAGGGGAGGTTTTAGATGTGAGGCAAGGTTTGGAAAGGAGGAAAAGATTTAGACAAGTATGTGTTATATAATAATAAGAGATTTTAGCATGAATTATGTGATTTGGGAAAAAGGGAAAAAGACTATGGCAAAAATATTAAAGTCTGAATAGGGATTGATTAAGCATTGATGTCACTATTTTTTAACTTCATAGGGGTATGAAAGAAATTTTGTTTGCAAACTTTTGTAAGAATCTGCTACGCGGATTCTTACATCAATCCTTATAATCAATTTATCAGACTATGTGATAGCATAAAATATGTTTAAATATAAGATTCCATTTATTTTCAATGGATTATTTTTTCTAAATCAATACGCAACGTCGACGTGTCAATTGTGACGTCATGATAACATCAGGTTTCTGCGGCATTCTCGGATTTTTTCATAGTATATGAAGAAAACTAATCGGCCAATCAGAAAGTTGGATTTAGTATGAAAACAAATAAAAATTAATTATAGAAAAATGAATGACCAAAAGATAATTTGTATGTAGGGTAGAAATTGGGTAACTAGAAAAAGGATTATGTTAAAGATTTTGTTTGGAAAAGAGAAAACCCGTCAGAATTGGAAAAGGAAAAAGGTTTGGACTAGAAGGATAATGTTTGGACAAGAGCATATATTTCAACAAAAATTTAATTCTTTTCAGCCATATTTTCTATCTTGTTTAAAAGTGGAAAATACTCTTCCAAACACAATTTTATCTTCAGTATTAATCAAATATGTATTATAAATGTACATGTTTTCATACAGATTTGTTTAAATCATGATGAGGAAATTTGTTATAGTGATAATTGACTTCATGTGTTATTAGATCACATTGCTGACACATGCCTGTTCAATAGAAAAAAGTTTAAAATAATTTAAAATTAATGAGCCATGAGTATAGAGCATGTTTTCTTGTGTATGACCGTGGGACAGCCCCGGAGTCTGTATAGGGCTGGTGATTCATGTTAGTGTGAGGGGAGTGGTCAGACGACTTAGAGGTCACCATTTGTGAAAATAACCCAATATTTGTCAAATATAAGTCAATTATACAGGGAAATCATATTGCCTATGAAAATGTTTTCAATTTTAAGATTTGAATAGGTATACCTCATGTAACACAGTTTTTTGTTTTTGTTTGGATAACTACTGATATATACAATACCAGATGGTGTTTGTAGCTATGAGCTATAAATCAAGGCGTTGTATCGATTCTATTGATCGCAGAAATTCACAATGTACCGGTACATATAGTTGTCTGGTCCCTAAACTTTCACAGGTGAATTATCCAGTTCGGGCAGTCTGGCCAAACGCCTAATTACCAGCCCTACTTGTATGCTTCATTGTAAATCTCTTTATGGTGATCAGTTATAAGTGTCCACTTTATGGACGCTCCTATTCAGATTGAAATCTGACGTGTTAAGGTGGTTGATGTTGTACTCAGTAAGAAGAGTAGCTAGATATACCAGTGTCTTCCTTGTTCTTACACTTATACCTAAGTTTGATCCTATAGGCCAGTCGTACTGGGACATGGGGTTATAAAAATATCATTTGTTCCTGGTAGCTAGCTGTGCTGGGGATAAAATGGCCTACCTACATATTTCTGTAACTACCGCATCAATCAGGAAGTGCTTTTGCAGTCATTCAAATAACACTTTATTTAACTGCTGTAACATCAGAACCAGTGAACGCTCAACTGAGGTCAAACGTAACACAGCTCAACTCAGGTCAAACGTAACACAGCTCAACTCAGGTCAAACGTAACACAGCTCAACTCAGGTCAAACGTAACACAGCTCAACTCAGGTCAAACGTAACACAGCTCAACTGAGGTAAAACGTAACACAGCTCAACTGAGGTCAAACGTAACACAGCTCAACTGAGGTCAAAAGTAACACAGCTCAACTGAGGTAAAACATAACACAGCTTAACTGAGGTAAAACGTAACACAGCTCAACTGAGGTCAAACGTAACTCAGCTCAGCTGAGCTCAGCTGAGGTCAAACGTAACACAGCTCAGCTGAGGTCAAACGTAACACAGCTCAGCTGAGGTCAAACGTAACACAGCTCAGCTGAGGTCAAACGTAACACAGCTCAACTGAGGTCAAACGTAACACAGCTCAGCTGAGGTCAAACGTAACACAGCTCAGCTGAGGTCAAACGTAACACAGCTCAACTGAGGTCAAACGTAACACAGCTCAGCTGAGGTCAAACGTAACACAGCTCAGCTGAGGTCAAACGTAACACAGCTCAACTCAGGTCAAACGTAACACAGCTCAACTCAGGTCAAACGTAACACAGCTCAGCTGAGGTCAAACGTAACACAGCTCAGCTGAGGTCAAACGTAACACAGCTCAACTGAGGTCAAACGTAACACAGCTCATCTGAGGTCAAACGTAACACAGCTCAGCTGAGGTCAAACGTATCACAGCTCAGCTGAGGTCAAACGTAACACAGCTCACCTGAGGTCAAACGTAACACAGCTCAACTGTGGTCAAACGTAACACAGCTCAACTGAGGTCAAACGTAACACAGCTCAACTGAGGTAAAACGTAACACAGCTCAACTGAGGTCAAACGTAACACAGCTCAACTGAGGTAAAACGTAACACAGCTCAACTGAGGTCAAACGTAACACAGCTCAACTGAGGTCAAACGTAACACAGCTCAACTGAGGTCAAACGTAACACAGCTCAACTGAGGTCAAACGTAACACAGCTCAACTGAGGTCAAACGTAACACAGCTCAACTGAGGTCAAACGTAACACAGCTCAACTGAGGTCAAACGTAACACAGCTCAACTGAGGTCAAACGTAACACAGCTCAACTGAGGTCAAACGTAACACAGCTCAACTGAGGTCAAACGTAACACAGCTCAACTGAGGTCAAACGTATCACAGCTCAGCTGAGGTCAAACGTAACACAGCTCACCTGAGGTCAAACGTAACACAGCTCAACTGTGGTCAAACGTAACACAGCTCAACTGAGGTCAAACGTAACACAGCTCAATTGAGGTAAAACGTAACACAGCTCAACTGAGGTCAAACGTAACACAGCTCAACTGAGGTAAAACGTAACACAGCTCAACTGAGGTCAAACGTAACACAGCTCAACTGAGGTCAAACGTAACACAGCTCAACTGAGGTCAAACGTAACACAGCTCAACTGAGGTCAAACGTAACACAGCTCAACTGAGGTCAAACGTAACACAGCTCAACTGAGGTCAAACGTAACACAGCTCAACTGAGGTCAAACGTAACACAGCTCAACTGAGGTCACATGTAACACATTGGGGAAGATTCCTTATTGGTTACAATTAATATAATAAGACTTTGTTGTAAAATTCAGCCATGATCCCAGTAGAATCAGTAGTACTTACTTTTAAAACAGCTTTTAACAAGGTTTGGCTTGATCCAATACTTGGTTTGGCTTGATCCAATACTTGGTTTGGTTTGATCCAACACTTGGTTTGTCTTGATCCAATACTTGGTTTGTCTTGATCCAATACTTGGTTTGGCTTGATCCAATACTTGGTTTGTCTTGATCCTATACTTGGTTTGTCTTAAATAATACTTGGATTGCCTTGATCCAATACTTGGTTTGTTTTGATCCAATACTTGGTTTGGTTTGATCCAATACTTGGTTTGTCTTAATCCTATACTTGATTTGTCTTGATCCAATACTTGGTTTGTCTTGATCCAATACTTGGTTTGGTTTGATCCAATACTTGGTTTGTCTTGATCCTATACTTGGATTGTCTTGATCCAATACTTGGTTTGTCTTTCCAATACTTGGTTTGGTTTAATCCAATACTTGGTTTGTCTTGATCCAATACTTGGTTTGGTTTGATCCAATACTTGGTTTGGTTTGATCCAATACTTGGTTTGTCTTGATCCAATACTTGGTTTGTCTTGGTCCAATACTTGGTTTGTCTAGATCCAATACTTGGTTTGTCTTGATCCAATACTTGGTTTGGCTTGATCCGATACTTGGTTTGGTTTGATCCAATACTTGGTTTGTCTTGATCCAATACTTGGTTTGGTTTGATCCAATACTTGGTTTGGTTTGATCCAATACTTGGTTTGGTTTGATCCAATACTTGGTTTGTCTTGATCCAATACTTGGTTTCGTTTTGATCCAATACTTGGTTTGGCTTGATCCAATACTTGGTTTGTCTTGATCCAATACTTGGTTTGGTTTGATCCAATACTTGGTTTGGCTTGATCCAATACTTGGTTTGTCTTGATCCAATACTTGGTTTCGTTTTGATCCAATACTTGGTTTGGTTTGATCCAATACTTTGTTTGGTTTGATCCAATACATGGTTTGTCTTGATCCAATACTTGGTTTGTCTTGATCCAATACTTGGTTTGTCTTGATCCAATACTTGGTTTGGTTTGATCCAATACTTGATTTGTCTTGATCCAATACTTGGTTTGTCTTGATCCAATACTTGGTTTGGTTTGATCCAATACTTGGTTTGGTTTGATCCAATGCTTGGTTTGTCTTGGTCCAATACTTGGTTTGTCTTGATCCAATACTTGGTTTGGTTTGATCCAATACTTGGTTTGTCTTGGTCCAATACTTGGTTTGTCTTGATCCAATACTTGGTTTGGTTTGATCCAATACTTGATTTGTCTTGATCCAATACTTGGTTTGTCTTGATCCAATACTTGGTTTGGTTTGATCCAATGCTTGGTTTGTCTTGGTCCAATACTTGGTTTGTCTTGATCCAATACTTGGTTTGTCTTGGTCCAATACTTGGTTTGTCTAGATCCAATACTTGGTTTGGTTTGATCCAATACTTGGCTTGTCTTGATCTAATACTTGGTTTGTCTTGATCCAATACTTGGTTTGGTTTGATCCAATACTTGGTTTGGTTTGATCCAATACTTGGTTTGGTTTGATCCAATACGTGGTTTGTCTTGATCCAATACTTGGTTTGGTTTGATCCAATGCTTGGTTTGTCTTGATCCAATACTTGGTTTGTCTTGATCCAATACTTGGTTTGGTTTGATCCAATACTTGGTTTGGTTTGATCCAATACTTGGTTTGGTTTGATCCAATACGTGGTTTGTCTTGATCCAATACTTGATTTGGCTTGACCCAATACTTGGTTTGTCTTGATCCAATACTTGGTTTGGTTTGATCCAATGCTTGGTTTGTCTTGATCCATTACTTGGTTTGTCTTGGTCCAATACTTGGTTTGTCTAGATCCAATACTTGGTTTGGTTTGATCCAATACTTGGTTTCGTTTTGATCCAATACTTGGTTTGTCTTGACCCAATACTTGGTTTGGTTTGATCCAATACTTGGTTTGGTTTTGATCCAATGCTTGGATTGTCTAGATCCAATACTTGGTTTGGTTTGTCTTGATCCAATACTTGGTTTGGTTTGATCCAATACTTGGTTTGGTTTGATCCAATACTTGGTTTGGTTTGATTCAATACTTGGTTTGTCTAGATCCAATACTTGGTTTGTCTTGATCCAATACTTGGTTTGGTTTGATCCAATACTTGGTTTGGTTTGCAGCCCTGCAGGTAGGGCGTTAGAATTGTACCTGCTGCCCCTATTGCATGATCGTAAAAGGCGACTAAATTTAGGATCTTATATTTTCTATTCTTCCTAACTGACTTTATCCTTCCTAATGCCTCCCTTGGCACCGCCTCACTTTTGGCCTTTAGTTGAGCGTTCGCCCCTGTGAGGTAGGCTCTGGGTTCTGTCCCCTGGCCGAGACACACCAAAGTCTATAAAAGTGGTAGTTTCTGCTCCTGCTTAGCGCTCAGCAAAAAGGGAGTGGGACGACTGGTTCGCCCGTTGTCAGTATAATGTGACCGGGTGGGGTGTGTTGCTTGGTGTCTTCGGCGGCATGCTCCAGTGATATAGCACTATAAAAAGGGCAAAAGTTCCACTATACAAGAAGACACAACATGAATATACCGCAGTCTCCCGAAACACGCACCTCGCACAACATACACGCAACACACCGCATACATGGGAGGCCGTCCTTACATGACCATAGCTGTTAATAGGACGTTAATTAATCAAACAAACAAACAAACAAACAAGGTTTGGTTTGATCCAATACTTGGTTTGGTTTGATCCAATACTTGGTTTGGTTTGATCCAGTACTTGGTTTGGTTTCATTAGTTTAAAGTCATGTTAGCAGCCAGGGTCATATAATTAAGGACGTGCCAGGTTTAGGAGAAAAACCAAAGACCAGTACCTGGCAACTGCCCCAAATTCATGGGATTCACACTCTCGAGTTAGGTGGAGGGCTTGAGGTAATTTGTCAGGACATTGATCTTAACCACTCAGCCACAGTGCACCCTTGATCCAATACCTGTAATTAACAATTAAACATAAAAACCTGTATTGTGTATTATATGTGGTAGATGAAGTCCTCATTTAGATTGTGATTAAGTAATAAACATGTGAATTATATTCCTGATTATTATTTTTTTTGGTTTTTCTGCCAATCTCATTGGATGTCGGTACCCCACGTGGCCCCCTATAAAAAAATGATCAACTGATAAAAGTTGATTGGAAAAAGTTGATTGGCCGATCTGTCTATAAATAGATAGGGATTTCCCAATTCAGTGCATCAAAGCGTCGAAGTCATTTAAGCGTTTGAATGCAACATGCATGATATATAACGTTGATAATTTAAGCGTTTCTAAGATACCCATTTTGTTGGTAACACATTTTCGTCAAACACAGCGAATGATAAACAGACAGAATGAGAAATGAAACATTTTAAACAACGTCGTAGCTACAAATACAAAGATATTATTATTATACACGTAAGGGCAGTACTTTTATTTAGACAGTGATAAGATATACACGTCGTTTATCGGACATTGAGAACTATGAAAACTGCAGTATGATGATGCATTCGCCATCTTCTACGTCTGTTCATATATCTGGAAATAAGGATTGATAGGAAAATTGTATCTTAATCCTCGTATCATTGGTATGATCGTTTTGATATTTTCCCATTCAATTTCTGGTAATATATCCTGAAATACAAATGCAGATGTTTACACTAGATTTTTGTATGTCTTCTTGTTTATTGCTTGTAAAGAAAAACCAATTCAAATATTAAAACAATTTCAGCATTTTGAATTCGGTTGATGTATGTTTTTATTGACCAAAGAAAAATTATCAACCTCGGAAGATGATTTTTCTTTGGTCAATAAAAACATGCATCGACCTCATCAAAATGCTATAATTGTATAATATGGATATTATGGATATCCAAAAAGGATGGATGACAGACAAAATGGTTATTGTCCTAATTGGATGGGGTATAGTACATATCATACTCATATGACATATGTTAGATGTACATACTTTTCTACACTGTGGATCAATGTGGTCTAGATTGAATGTCACTTTATTTGTTTAACACATCTGGATGTTGTGTAGAAAAAAACCATAAATGCATATCACTGTAAATTTATATGGTATGTATTTTGTTTGATATATTAGATTGTAAGACAGATATACAGGATTAATATTATTGATTCGTCTTTATCGAGTGTTTCATTTCCTGGAGATAATGCCATTTTCTTGTGGTAATGATCCTGTTTAACGACCATGCTCATTGTTTATAAGTAAGTAGGATCCTGTATACTCTGAAATCCTGAAAATGAATACCACATAGGAGTAACTTTTGTAGTTCCTTAACTTCATTACTTTTGTGACTTATTTAACTTATACATCAGTTTTGTGAAAGGCTATAGTCTAAATCTTGTCTTATCATGTGCCCCTTGTTTATACTGCCCAGGGCACCTTTTGGGTGAAATACGGAGGCATGATGAAGTGCTTTACAAAGATCTTATCAGTATAAGATTTACCTGCTTGTGAAGTATAGGACATGATAATATCAGTAAGAAAACAGTTTAAGAAAGTGTAAGATTTAGTAATATCTGAAGCTGTATGTAATGTAACACACTGTTCCTTGTGTCTCTCCTTATAAACAATAAATACAGTACTTATAAGTCTCTCCTCATAAACAATAAGTACTTATAAGTATCCTGTTAGGCTTTTACTACTTGACAATAGGAAACAATGAGCTTTGTAGGTGTGACATACAGAATCCAGGCGCTTATTTAGGTACATGTGTACCGAAATGTCATACGGAATCCAGGCGCTTATTTAGGTACATGTGTACCGAATTATCATACAGAATCCAGGTGCTTATTTAGGTACATGTGTACCGAAATGTCATACAGAATCCAGGGGCTTATTTAGGTACATATGTACAGAATTGTCATACAGAATTCAGGTGCTTATTTAGGTACATGTGTACGGAAATGTCATACAGAATACAGGGGCTTATTTAGGTACATGTGTACAGAATTGTCATACAGAATCCAGGTGCTTATTTAGGTACATTTGTACAGAATTGTCATACAGAATTCAATTACGTACTTAGGTACATGTGTACAGAGATGGCATACAGTATTCAGGGCTTATTTAGGTACATATGTACAGAATTGTCATACAGTATTCAGGGCTTATTTAGGTACATGTGTACGGAAATGTCATACAGTATTCAGGGCTTATTTAGGTACATGTGTACAGAGATGTCATACAGTATTCAGGGGCTTATTTAGGTACATATGTACAGAATTGTCATACAGTATTCAGGGATTATTTAGGTACATATGTACAGAATTGTCATACAGTATTCAGGGCTTATTTAGGTACATGTGTACAGAGATGTCATACAGTATTCAGGGCTTATTTAGGTACATTTGTACAGAGATGTCATACAGAATTCAGGGCTTATTTAGGTACATGTGTACAGAATTGTCATACAGAATCCAGGTGCTTATTTAGGTACATGTATACAGAGATGTCATACAGTATTCAGGGGCTTATTTAGGTACATATGTACAGAATTGTCATACAGTATTCAGGGCTTATTTAGGTACATATGTACAGAATTGTCATACAGTATTCAGGGCTTATTTAGGTACATATGTACAGAATTGTCATACAGTATTCAGGGCTTATTTAGGTACATGTGTACAGAGATGTCATACAGTATTCAGGGCTTATTTAGGTACATGTGTACAGAGATGCCATACAGTATTCAGGGCTTATTTAGGTACATGTGTACAGAGATGTCATACAGTATTCAGGGCTTATTTAGGTACATGTGTACAGAGATGTCATACAGTATTCAGGGCTTATTTAGGTACATGTGTATTGTAAAGGTTATAGGCATTTAATAGTGTTACTACATTATATCATGAGTTTATGTATATTATTGTTGACAAAATAAATCTGACCACAGTAACTATGACACACACAATAACTGCATTGTTATTAGGGTTATAAATAGCTGTTCTAAACATCTAACTGTATAGGGCTTCAGCACAATAAGAAACATTTGAAACATAGCAACATATTAGTAAATGTCTGACGATAAGTTGGCTGATCAGAGGTTCTATTTTCAGCCCAATGTGCTGTATACTTGGTAGTATAAATCTGTTGGTGATGATTGCTGAGTTGTAAAGCCATCTGTCACACTTATGTTCCTACTGTACAATACATGTCTCTCTAACAGAAAATTAGAAGCTTGATTTATAGTTCTCACATAATGAAACACCATGAATTATAGGCCTTTACATCTCCTTGTTGTGCCAAGACAGAAAATTAATTTATGAATGTGATGTATTCTTTTTCAACTAAAATTGATTTCTGTATTAAAGGTGTTGTTTTTGATAAATTAAGGCATGTAATCATCTTAGAGGATAGAAATAGGATTTTGAGAATTTCAAAAGGCTCACTGAGTCAAAACATTATTTTTGTTATTAGCTTTTACATCATTGAATTGAAGACAGTCAGAAGTGGAGTTTTGCAGTCTTATTTATTCTGTCTTATTGTGCCTCATCATTTTTCATTTCAAACTGTCCCTTTTACAAGTATGTACAGACATTACACGCATGCAGTTATACACATTGTAAATAGGGGAGACTGCCCTTATATTAAGATAGCTGTTAAAATAGGGAATTCACATTGTAAATAGGGGAGACTGCCCTTATATTAGATAGCTGTTAAAATGGGGAATTCATCCCTCAAATCAACTAACAGGTGTGCAAGGTAATTTTCTGAGAGCAATACTGATGGAAATATGATAGTGTTTATTGATTGTATATCAGGTAGAGAGATTCTATAACTGATGTAAGAGGATCCAGTATAGCCTCACTGATCCTGACACAGCCGGCTATATCAAACCATGTATTATACTTATGGTTTCTATTGATCTTTGTGAGTCAGTGTCATAAATAGTACAGTAACTGTTGTCATCTGATTTCTCTATCAACAGTGTGTGATTGCCCTTCCATGGACCAGTTTTCAAGTCCTACCTATAAATCTAAAAATTATTTGATATATTATCTCATTCCATCTGTGAAATAACCAAGAGTTCAGTCCAGTGTTAAAAACCCTGTCTGGTCTGGCTGTCCCATGTAATTGTTACATACCTCCATCAATTGTACATCCATATACACAAGTTCTAAATGAGTATAATATTTAGATATAAATATACTTATTTTGACCTTTGAGTTTTGCATTGAATGTCCTGCACAGTGTCCTTCCAAATAAATACTTAATTAATGGTTTACATGATTAAAAGCAAGAACCAAGAATGGTCACTGTATTACCATATCTTTTTGTCAAAAATAAAATGTTAACTTTTCAAATATATGAACTGGTGCTACATTTGATAAGTTACTCTTTTTAGATCTGAATTGTAGGTAATTTGT